>NC_133461.1:1712500-2060000 GCF_048565385.1 Saimiri boliviensis | reverse complement strand
AAATGAGACTGTTTTTAATGAATCCATTTGTCCAAACAGTGGAACACTGGTAAGTCATTTCTAGGTACCTGAATCAGAAAAAAATAAAGAAAAGAAAAGAAAAGAAAAAAGAAACAAAACAAAATAAAGAAGTGTTCAATGATTCACGAGGCTCTGCTAATTTAAGTTAAGAAAGACTATTTAGAATGGTGATTACAAATTCTGGTATCCCATATTTTGACTCTAGCTTGAATAAATAAGGATCTAAGCATTGCATTAAAATTTAACATGTACTTGAGAAAGGTAAGATAAAGTAAGAGCAGCAAAGGTGAAGTTGATCCTATTGTCTTTGGTGAAACTCTGAGGGTTTCAGTAACTTCTGCAAATGCTTCTGATTGGGCTGACACAGTCGTACTGGTCACCTGAGGTTGCCGCAACAAACTGCCTCAAGTTGGGTGACTTCAAACCACAGAAAGTGACTCCCTCTTAGTCCTGGAGCTGGAAGTCCAGCACTGATCATGCTGGCGGGGCCCTTCTCCCTCTGAGGGCTTTCTGGGAGCGTCCTTCAATGTTTCTTCCACTTTCCAGTGGCTGCCAGCACCCCCAATGTCCCTTGGCTTGCAGACTCACCCCTCCCATCTCTGCGCTGGTGGTCACATAGCCTGCTTCCCTTACTCAATGTCTCTGCATCCAAATCCCTCCAGTCCTTGGATTAGGGCTCACCCTATTCAGTAGGACTTCGTTTTAAATTGACTACAGCTGCACACATTCGACTTTCAAACAAGGTCACTCTCGCATGTTCTGAGGATGTGGATCTATATTTTGGATGGATGCAATTCAACCCATAACAATAGTAATAAGTTAATTTGTTCCAGGGTGTCTTGTTTCAAGAACTGTCATTCATACTATCTGATACTTGATAAGGTAACCTGGGAGTTCTTCTTTTTGTTTTTATACACACTTTTGAATGTCAGTATGCTTTGAGGGTTTGCAGAAACACCCAGAGAACCACCATTCTTGAGCAAAAGGGTTCTACAATATACCACTTCAATGTCGAAAGATCACCAATTATTTCAACCGTCTTCTTTACTTCCTGGGGAAAAGAACAAGTATTTGTTCCAACTTCTTATCAAATATTCCTTCCTGCTTATCACTACCTTAAAGTTGCGAATTTTGATTAATGACTGATCTTGATCTTGTAAGTTTTCTGTAACCTTGTGAAGAAGGTTACAGAAAATTTCTGTATTAAATTCCACACAGATTTTATTCTATATCAATGTTAAGATTATGGTTTATGTAACCAAAAGGTTAAATACACTGTTGAGGTTTTATGCACACTTCCCATATGCAGGACGTTGGCGTGTTTGTCCAGCACAGATAAAATAAAAGAGAGCGTGATGACCTGGAAAGGATGGAAGGAGGGTGGGGGATGCGTCATGGCTAATTTTATCCTGTAGATGAGTGGAGTTAGGCTGGGGAGGGGTCTAGTGAAAGTGGTCACGGAATTTAAGAAAACAGAATTATTTTTACTATTATCCCAGAAAGTGAATTTTTTACTATTATCCCAGAAAGTGAATTACCTGGAGACTGATTTGTACATTTGGTCTTCCTGGCTGGCTGGGTGACCATATGTGTTAAGTTCGTCATGGCTTGCTGCTGGACCAGCAGTGACGTGCAGGTGAATATTCAACAGTCAGCTCACCTAGGAGGCGAGGGGAAGGCCCGATGTACAGTGCTTGCTGATTTCTGCGTGTGAATGCCCAAGCACGGATGACTTCAAGCACCTGGTGTGAAGGCCCCGAGCAAACAGGAAGTGGTGTGTGTTAGCACACCGTCCTTCCGTCACAAATTCCATACATCAAAGCAACCTCAAAGGCACAGAGAACAACACAATGTAGAGGGAAAAGTAGAAAACGATGAGTTTTGAGTGTTTATCACACTTGGTTTTGATATGACTGAATTATAATTTTATACGATTTAATGTTTAATAATGGCTGTGTTGAACTACCAGCACACAAGGCTCTCGAGAGTCCAATAACTGTCTTGACAGTTTCAGAGATTAACAGTTCCACAAAGGGCCAGCCACAGGCCTCGGTACACCACACCCTGCTCTTTCCACACTCCCTGCTGTGCAGTCTGTCCCTGGGAGCCTCATCTTCTTTGGATTAATGAAAGAAATCTGTATACTGATAACGTAGGAGTGCCTCGTTACACTGCTGATAAAGACATGCCGGAGACTGGGAAGGAAAAGAGGCTTAATCGGACTTAGAGTTCCACGTGGCTGGGGAGGCCTCGCGCTCACGGTGGAGGGTGGAGGGCACTGCTGACATGGCAGCAGCAAGAGAGAACGAGGAAGAAGCAAAAGGGGAACCCCCGATAAGCCTGTCAGCTCTCATGAGAGTTACTCACTGTCTCAAGAATAGCACGGGAAAGACCAGCCCCGTGATCCAATTACCTCCACCTGGGTTCCTCTCGCAGCACCTGGGATTCTGGGAGATACAATTCATGTTGAGATTTGAATGTGGACACAGCCAAACCATATTAGATAATTACCGTGTAAGTCTCCATCCTGACCCCTCTCCCGTGTGCAGTGGCAAGTGGCCCCTGGGTCTTTGCAGGCACCTCAGAGGCAGCCAGTCGAACCTACATGAAGCTCCGCTCCTCATCAGCCCTTCCTTCCTAATATCCTCTCCCTGCCAGTTTCCTTCTCAGCAGTGGCATCTCAGCCACCTAGTGGAGTTCGTCCCAAGTCTTGGGGTCACTGTGCACACGCCTCCATCATCACCCCTGTGCGTACAACACCAAATCTTGCCAATTCCACTTCCAATGTATTTAATCTTAGATGCCCAGTCATATCTGTCTACAGCACTGCCACTGAAAACTAAGCCGTTGCCCATTCCTGCCAGGGCCACCACCGCAGCTTCGGAAGCAGACCCTGCTTGCTCTCCTCTTCAGAGAAGCTGATGTTCTTCCGGTGATGAAAATGTGATCCCATCCCTCCCCAGCTGGTATGATTTGGCTCTGTCCCCATCCAAATCTCACCCTGAATTGTGGTTCTCATAATCCCCACGTGTGGTGGGAGGTAACTGGGTTACGGGGCAATCTCCCCCACGCTATTCTTGTGAAAGTGAGTGAGTTCTCATGAGATCTGATGGCTCTGTAAAGGGCTTCCCTCTTCACTGAGCCATCAATATTCTCCTTCCCACTGCCCTGTGAAGGGCATGTTTGCTTCCATTTCCACCATGATTATAAGTTTCCTGAGGCCTCCCCGTCCCTGGGAACTATGAGTCAATTAAACCTCATTCCTTCCTTAATTACCCAGTCTCAGGCAGTTCCTTATAGCAGGGTGAGAACAGATTCGCTCACCACCCCAAATCCTTCCGGTGTGTCTCATTTCCAACACTGGACAGGGCCTCCACCATCCTGCAGGGCCCATGCTGCCCTCCCAGCTGACTCACCTCCCTCCTCACTCCCTCAGTTCCCTCCACCTTGACTTTCTTCCCCAGGTCTCCTCCATCTCAGGGCCTTTAAATATTTTCTTTTTTCTTTTTGTCAGCTTTTGTGACTATTTGAATATCTGTTCATCCCAGCCTAATGTTCATGCAGTTTCGGGCATGTCTCTCACCTCCACCCGTGTAGTGTGCCGTGTGGGGTTTGAAGCCTTGTGACACCTGTACGGGCTGATGGTGCCTGGGCTGCTGATAGTCCAACCTCCTTCCCATCCCGCTACACGGATGAATACAGGTGAGCTGGGAAGTTCATCGTTTTCAGAACAAGCCTGATATGTAATGCAATCATTGTTGCTATCACATGTGATCTAAATATCTTAACTCTTCAATGAGCACTAATGGGTTCTGTGATTAACATCCTCCTAGAGCAGGTGTCCCCAAACTACGGCCTGCGGGCTGCATGCGGCCCCCTGAGGCCATTTATCCGGCCCCAGCCGCACTTCAGGAAGGGGCACCTCTTTCATTGGTGGTCAGTGAGAGGAGCACAGTATGTGGCGGCCCTCCAACGGTCTGAGGGACAGTGAACTGGCCCCCTGTGTAAAAAGTTTGGGGACACCTGCTCTAGAGCAACACCAGGACACTCGATGTAAGCTGGTTGTCTTCTAAGGGGTTTCTACAGTTCTTTGAATTGCTAATAAGAATTGTGAAACTCCACAGTATTTGATCAGACTTCTCTTTTTTTAATAGACTATCTATCCTATGTATGTATGTATATAAATGGGTACTTGAGTCATCAATATCTCACAAAGAACATTTGAAAATACTGATTCAGAGCATTTGTTGAGCATATTCTGGTTTTTACAAAAAGTACAAAATCCACTGGAGGGCTCAGATGGACATGGACATATCTATTTATTAACTATTAATTGTTTAAATTATGTGCTGTGTAGTTATCAAAGGATCCATAATTTGTATAAAAATCATCTGAATTAGTTATTACTGAGATAGGTATGTTGATTATTAAAAGGAGAAAATATGCTTCAGATTACTGATGAAATGTGGGTCTGTTAAATGGTGTGAGGCAAAAGGATTGTTTGCCTGAAAAGATATTTGTGAATATTGGAGGAACTTGAAAGGTCAGTGTTGAAGAAATAAACTAAAACCTACAGACTCAAAGGTCATACTCACAATTCACGTATATTTCATGTGGCATAGAAACTGTGAGACCAATAATTCAGATTAGATAGGTTTCACATACCTGCCACGCACTAAGAATTACGTATACAGGAGCATGTGAGTGTGTGTCAGCCTGTGATATACGTGCATGTGCATGGATTTTGGAAAAGACATTGATTTATTATTGGTTTCTGAGCATTCACTGAATGCAAATTTCCCATTTAAAAGAGCCACCCAAGGAAGGCATTCTCATGCCAAACCTCAGAGCCTGAAGCCAACTACTGAGCGTGGTGCAGGAGGCACGGAGATTTCCACCCGGCTCACTGTCCGCAGGGGCCAGCCTCTGGGCAAGTGGTCCCTTGTGTTATGTCCATTGTGTTCTGGCCTGATTGAAACAGTCAAACATTTCTCTATGTTTACACATATCAAAATATCATGATATACACCTTAAACATATATTACAAAAATAAATGAATCAGTAACTTAAATTTTAAAAATGTATTTAAAAAGAAAAAGAGGAAGCTGAGCTGCTATTTATTTCTTCCTTGTCCTCACTGTTTTGAATGCCCACAAAAAAAAATGAGCTGAAATCTGAATGAAAGATAATTTGGAAGGAATTTAAATGTTACATTAAATAGGAAACATGCTAAAAATCAAGATCGTTTTTGGCACTCATGCCAGTTGGAATTTATACATTTAAAAAATGTTTTAATACTCTGCTTTGTATATACGATTTCACGTAAGTATTTCATTCTTTGCGAGTGATTAATACAGAATCATTTTTTGGTGAATGAAGCAAGGGTTTTGTAAACACCCTCTCATTTCTTTTTTCTATTTTCCCTCTTTAGCTGCACATGACATCTGGTTCTCTTCTTCTACCATCAAGTTATTCAAATGATAACATAGAAAATGTGTAACAAACACCACATCCTTCTGCATAACAGATCAGGGGAAGGTTGGGCCATAGAAGTCTTCAATGTAGTCTGTTGATGAAAAAAGCCAAACTCTGTACAATATTTGAAAAGATGTATTTTGAGCCAAATGCTAGAACTGTGACCCATGACACAGACCCAGGAGTTCCTGAAAATATGTGCCCAAGTTTGTTGGTTTACAGCTTGATTTTATACATTTTGATGGAGACAGGCATCAATCAATACATGTAAGGTACATATTGGTTTGGTCCAGAAAGTGGAACAATGGGAAGTCAGGGGTGGGGATAGTCCTTCCAGGTCATAAGTGGATTTGAAGATTTTCTGATTGGCAATTGTTTGAAACAATTATTATCTGAAGACCTTGAATCAATAGAAATGAGTGTCTGAGTTAAAATGAGGGACTGTGGAGACCAAGGTTCTTGTTATATAGATGAAGTCTTATGGGCTGCCATCCCTTAGAGGCAACAGATGGCAAATGATTTCTGCTCAGAATCTTAAAAGGTGCTAGACTCTCAGCCAATCTCTTCAGGATCAGAGAAACATCTGGAATGAGAAGGAGATTCTCTACAGAATGTAAATGTCCCACGAGAGAGAGCTTTGCAGAGCCATTTAAAAATATGTCAAAAATATATTTTGGGATAAGATATTTGGATACTTCCAGGGCCTGCTCTCTGTCATGTGATGCTATACTAGAGTCAGGTGAGGATTTGGTATCTTCTCTTGCTACAAATAGCCTGAGGCACCAGGTGGGGGCATGCTGGCCTGCCTGAACCAGGGAACTCACTCTTCCCCTGCCAGAGCCTTACACTCTGGACCTGTGGTGGGAATACAGCTCTGATCATCTTTGAATCATTGGTGGGGGGAGGTTCTTCTTTATCTTGAAGCATAATGCCTAGTTTTTGCTGAACTGGCTGTTTAACTTATGGTTCACACCCATATTAATCTCCTTATCTAAGTTACAGTCACACCATTAGATTGCTTTTCCAATCATGCCTTTTCATTTTTTGCAATATAGACAGGCTGAGAATTATTAAAATCATTAAGTTCTGGTTATTTTTGCTTAATAATTTCATTTGCAATTCACTTCTGTCTCCTCACATTTTAGATAAGCAGTCAGGAGGAACCAAGCGGATCCTTCAACATTTTGCTGAGAAATCTCCTCAGCTAAATACACAATTTCATCACTCAAAAGCTCCGCCTTTCACAAAACTGTGGAACACACACTTCAGCCAAGTTCTCTGCCCCTTGATGACAAGGATGGCCTTTCTTCCAGGTTCAGGTAACGTGTTCCCCATTTTCACTGGAGGCCCCATCAGAATGGCCTTTACTGTACATGTTTCTACCAACATTCTGTCCTTGTCTATTCAGGTGTTCCCTAAGAAGATGGAAGGTTTTCTACAGCTCTCCTTTTTCCTTTCTGCATTCTCACTGGACTTACCTTTAGGAGTCCACTCACGGCCATCCAGGCTTTTTTTAACATGCGCCTCAAAAAGTTTCCAGCCTCCACCCGTTACCATTGCAAAGCTGCTTCCGTTGGTACAGCTGTAGCTCGCTTCTTGATATCTATTTCTGCCATAGTCTATGTGGGATGCTGTAACCGAATCCCACAGATTGAATGGCTTATAAACAGTAGAAATGTATTTCTTACAGTCTACATGCAGAATGTTTAAAACGTGTCACAATGGTCAGGTTTTGGTGAGGACCCTCCTCTGGGCCGCAGACAGCTGACTTTGTGTTGTATGGTAGAGAGAGGGCTTACTGGCTCTCTGTGGTCCCTTTTATAAGGGCATGGATTCCATTAATGAGGGCTTCATTATTATGATTTACCTGCCAAAGGTAAATTTTAAGGGGACACAAGAATTTAGTTCATAATAGTTAATTTAACATTATATATATTTTTATCATAATTAAAAATTTTGAAGTATCTTTGCATAAAGCACATAATTAACAATAAAATCTCTCATCTACTTACACTCATATACATATAAGTTCTCTCATAATAAACTTTGGTCTTAACCAGGTTTAAATCTAGGTCTCCTGGGACAGGAAAGAAGCCTGCCATTTTGTTCTTGTGACGCTGGTATTGTGTGAAGGTTGTTCCAGCAAAGATGTCATAATTTATGAAAGCCAGGGTTAAGTTCTCAGTTCAAAACCAAACCAAGAGTAAAGCAACTGCCAAAGGGGCTTGAATCACAAGTGAAGAATTTTGAATCACAGTGTTAGAAGACTGATACTACGGAGAGAACTCACATTTCTGAAAGGCACTGCTGTAAAGTGATAGGTAGCTAGATCTAACCACTATTGAATGCAGACCACGAACCACATGGCAACTTTTCACTGTTCAAAAATGAGGGTTATATTTTCCAGAAAGAGACAACTGCAATGCCATACAGAGTTAATAAGCAAAGATCAGCAAATACGAAATCCCATCATAGTAGACTAGTAAGTCCAAAACATGCAATTGTGCCGTGTAAGGTTCACCTCATTGAGGACTTTGTGAAATGCCTGTGCAGGCAGCCAGGGGATGCATGATATCCAGCCACACTGATGCTTGGGTGACGTGTTAGCTGAGGTCATTATAGCATTTAAATAACAGTGGGGACATTTCTGACTGCTAGAGCTGGCTAGTGCTTCTAGGACAGTAGCAGCAAACTTGGGAACTCTCACAGTGACATAGTACCTGTTTTCCTAATGTAATGCAAGAAAATGGTAGTGGTTGCTTTGGGAGCCCTGGGAATGTGGGTATCCATTCTCTGCCAGAGTCGTTTGTGTTCCCTAACCAAGCTTCTGCCTGGCCTCCATGTTCCCCTGCAGCCAGCACCACTCTCTCCAAATGACAACCTTAGCCTCCCCATGTTCCACAAAGGGCCTGAGAGGAGTACAGGAGTTTATTGCTGTGTGTGTCATGTGAAACTTCTCATTCCTACAGGGACCTACAGAATGTCTGATCGGTAAGATGTAATCTGAAGGAAGAGATGAAAGGCACAACCCAGAAGAGATCCTGTTTTTAAAAAACAAACAAGCAAACAACACAACAACAAAAGCACGGCACTCTGGGGCATAAAAGAGAAACCAAGCACAGCAAATCTACTTCTTATGTTTACTCCTGACAACCTGATCTTCTGTGAGAAGGAGACTCCGGCAAGCATGGGTGCTCAGTGCACAACTTTGGTCATTCTAAACAAATAGAGCTTTCTAAGCAGAAAACGTTCAGAAGATGAGCAGCTTCAGGCATTCCCTTTACAAATCCTGACATCTCATTTTTAAGTTTTTGCTATTTACTGATCCAATTGGATCTTCGTAAAATCACATTTTTGGTCCCTCGAGTTTACCTTTGTTTTTCTCAGATCTGACTAATTTCACATGAGAAACAAAATTGTGACGTCAGCTCATCACTGCTCAAATATGAAAGCTTAGTGTGGACAATTTTTCCCTTTATGGAAAACAGGCCCTTTGACTTTGCTGGGCACTGCTGATGGAAGAGGTTCATTCAAGTGACTCTGGAGAGCATCTTCCATATGGGAAGCACCTCTTGATGAAAATGAGAGATGAATATGATGGCAAATCCCATGCATTCTGGTCTTTGTTGTGTAAATAAACATACTTCTCAATCTCAACTGTTTGCCATTAAAAAGGAGGTTCTTAACTCAGGATCATATTTTTAAAATTCATACCTACCCAGACTCATTTTCTCTGTTTCTGTCTGTCCCTTCCTTTGCTATATTTTGCCCTGCAAGTGCTACACTGAAGAAATTGAGAAACACTGATAAACGTTTAAACATGGAAACACAGGCACACACAGTGCTGCTCTGTCTGCCTCATCCTGCGTCCTGTCTTCCTGCGGTCCTGGCAGGAGCGGAGATGTGCCTGTAAATGGGGAATAACTAAGCACGTTCATGTTACCCCACCAGTGAGCGTCTGCACCTCAACACAACACAGCTGTGGAACCCGGGAAAAACATGTACACACTGCCCGCAAGAACCAAACCCTTTGAACTCATTAGAAACAGATCTACCACTAGTAAGCAACTGATTATCAGACATGTTACTGACCCATTGTATAACAACCTTGGAAGCAGGCTCGCTGCAGCTGGAAAATGTAAAGCAGCTTAGAAACAAAGATGATTCAGATGATGGCAGATTGAACAACAAAGCCTTCCTAGGAGTGTGCCAGCCTCTCCATTCCTGTTTCCATTCAACCTTTTCTTTTTGTGGATTGTCATTTTCTAAGATTGATTCCCTACTTATACATTTGCAAAACATCTTTACAGCACTTTCCATAAAAATTATTTTGAAAACGTAGCTATGTTAGCTACGCGTCTATGAGTAAAAAACATCTCCAAATGACTGATTTGACTCACTAATCTTTTAATGTCTGCCACATTTTACTATAGTTACACTCTGTGGATTATGAGTTTTGAAAGATACTAAAGAAGAAATGGTGCCGAGAATCTCGTGTGATGATTTCACCTGTGATGTGTGTGGATAGCAGGTGTGTTTGCAGGTATTTAAACAGTCACGATTTCTGCTCCTGTTTCTTGTAACCCATAAATGAGCATGTATTCTCACCCTTGTGAATTCTGCCATATAAATCTCTCCACTTTGAAAGGACTCCCGTCTCTTCTTTTGTGTCTTTTAAAGCCAAATCCATGTTATTTCTTGTCAAGGTTTCCTGAGTATATTTTCCACATGAACTCCAAACCCTTTGAATTATAGCAATTGAAGACTGGTTCAATGTTTTCTCGAATCCCCAGGACCCTGGTAACCTTGACCTCCACAGGTGCCTGTAAGTGAGATGTTTCTTGGGAGGGCGCGCAGGCTGCCTTCTCCTGACTTGATCTCAGTCCCCAGGTCCCTTTCCCAAATCCCAAGATTCACTCTGTGACATGGTTAGGCTTTGGGTCCCCATCCAAATCTTATCTTGAATTGTCATCTCCATAACCCCCACGTGTCGAGAAAGAGACCAGGTGGAGATCATTGAATCATGGGGGCCATTCCCCCATGCTGTTCTCCCGAGAGTGAGTGAGTTCCCAGGAGATCTGATGGTTTTGTAAGGGGCTCTTCCCTTCGCTCAGCACTTCTCCCTCCTGCTGCCTGTGAAGAAGGTGCCTGCTTCCGCTTTGCCTTCTGCCATGATTGTAAGTTTCCTGAGGCCTCCCCAGCTATGCTGAATTGTAAGTCAATTAAACCTCTTACCTTCATAAATTACCTAATCTCATTATTATTATTATTATTATTATTATTTTGAGACAGCGTCTCACTCTGCTGCCCAGGCTGGAGTATAGTGGCGCGATCTCAGCTCACTGCAACCTCCACCTCCTGGGTTCAAGCGATTCTTCTCCCTCAGCTTGCCTAACAGCTGGAGTATAGGCAGGCACCACCATGCCTGACTAATTTTTAGTAAAGATGGAGTTTCACCATGTTGGCCAGGTTGGTCTCAAACTCCTGACCTCAGGTGATCCACCCACCTCAGTTTCCCAAAGTTTTGGGATTACAGGCATGAGCCACTGCACCTGGCCCAGGCAGTTCTTTATGGCATTATGAAAATGTACTGATGCACTGCTCAAATGGCTGTTCGACATGGTACTTTTGAAGAAGGCAGATCAGCTGTGTTCTTGCTAATTCAAGCCCAGCTCCTACAAGAGCCTTCGGGAGCAGGCACACTGGGTTCCTTTGATCTCGAGGAAGGAAGATAACAAAGAGGGCCACAGACACAGCTGGGAGTGTCTATTTTATTTCTTTTATGTTGCAATCATCCACAGTGTCACTACTCACTGGGAACTGATCTCTCTCTCTCTCAGAACAAAGTCTGGAGAGGACACGCGTGAAGGTCGGCTTTGTTTACAATCCCACCTCTGTGTCACTGCAGCTGTCGAATCTCAAGCCACACCCTAGGACGGTGGAGCTCCAACGGGTCATCTTCTCTCTGCCCCGTGTCCTTCCATCAGTTGCTCTTTGTCACCCCATCTTTATGTCACCAGCTCGCCACATCTTAACTGCAGGTGAGATTCAACCAGGGGCCCAGGCTAGCGCCCGCTGTACAAATGTTAATGATGAAACAAGGTGTGTGCATTCACCCTCATTGTATCTGCTAGAGAGCCTTCAGGGGCTCAATAATCAATTACACATTATATATGTAATGTATATTAGAAATGGAAATAGGTACGTAACATATAGAATATAAGAACTGGTATATAAAAATTGCTATAATTTTACAAATGTATCCACAGCATGATATGGCATATGTGTGTATGTACATATATAGCGATGTATATACACAAATATGTATGAGATTATGTTTATATATCTCCGTGGTGAAGGGGTCTCATGATGCAAAAGCCTAGGTTGTCTTGACTTTAGGAACTCTGCTGGATGTCAGATAAGGTCCTCAAGGCATTTTTTTGAGAGTAGGGCCAAGCCTGTCCTGTCAAATCCTCTCTCCTTCCAGCTACAGCCTTGGCAAGGAGGTGACTGTGTGATCCCCTTGGGACCAGGATCTACAATGACATTCCAGTGCAAGGGCAGCCAAAGGAGAGGCCACTGCTTGTGCCGGCTGCTCTCTGCACGCTGGCCATGTTCTCACCTCCGTCTGTCAGTGATCCAGGGACCGGCATTTTCTCTGCATTCAAGTATCGGAGGAGGCAAGTTTGTACCATGCTAGTCACTGAACCAATTTCTGTGGCTCAGGTGCAAACTGCTTCGGCTGGACCCACCCGCCCACCTGCCTGCCTATATCCTGTGTCCCTCTGTCCAGGAGGGAGAATGGGGTCAGTTCCTCTGAAACTGCTTGCAATGCGGAGGGTTTGTGTCTTGCAAAAGGGATACTCGGCAGACATAGTATTCTAAATCAGCCATGTGCGGGACGTGCTCAGTGCTGTGGGGTTCTGATCATGAGTAAGAATCAGTCCCTGCTCTCCAGGAGCCCAGGCTGAGGAACCCGGGGAGAGTTGAGTGAGCTTGGCGGAGACCTAACCGCTTCTGAGTCTCAGGGACAGTGACTCGTCTGAGAGTTCAGGGGAGCACATTATCCCAACTAGAGGACAGACTGGGAAGCTCCTGGAGGGAACTACGGGAAGTCCGGCACGTGGGAGTGAACAGCCGGGCTGGGCCTCGGGGGACTGACATTTGACAGGAGTCAAGTTCTGAAAATGAGAAGCGTCAAAGAGACTCAAAGGCACAGCTTATATTTGTACCTTCAGTAAACTTAGCCCTGAATTTAGGAGCCCCAAGCAAAGTATCCACCTGGAAAGAATTTGCACTCCATGCCGCCAGCCACGGATATCAACCTGAACTCTGAGAAGGAAACCTGGCGGGGGCTGACATCTAGCAGATCGCTGGCTGGAAGAGAACTCACGGCCCCCACTCACGGGAAGACACGGGCAGTCGTGGGACATGCGTGAGCCCGTGTAGACCTGCGGCAGTGGAGCTGAGATTTGAGCAGAGGCTTAACAGATGCTTGGAAACGATCTTAGGTGACATCAGAAAGAAGGTTGGTCTAGGTAAGCGGAACAGCTTGAATAAATAAATAAATAAATAAATAAATAAATAAATAAATAAATAAATAACCAAATAAATCTTTTGCCTGCCGGATCCCATTTCGGTGTCCTGTTTCTTGGAGGACCGAGACAAACACGTGGGGCCTTCAGCATCATGGTGAAGGCCTTGTTCTGCCTGGTTGGGTGGTGGCAAAGCACTTTAGAGTCCTAGGGAGAGGAAGAGAATAAATCGTAAACAAGTCAGTGGGAGCAGGAAAATAGATTGCAGGAGAGCAAGCTTGGAAGCAGAGAGACTTTCTAGGGGCTCCTGAAGTATTCCAAGAAGAGAAGGTGGTGCAGGTCGGGACGCTGACTGTGAGAAGAGCAGAGGCCTGTGGGGTTTGGCACAAACCCTGATGGCAGAGGCGGCGTGACTTCCCAAGTCAGCAGAAAGAGGGTACAAAAGAAAGATCCTGGGACAGAGCCACGCAGACCTGAGCACTGGGAGCATGAAGTTCTCACCTGCTGAGACTCGAGGTGATGGAGGCTCACACCCGCAACATGGGGTGCGTCTCGCAGACACCCAAGTCTCATGCCGGGGAGACACCTAGGTCTTGCCGTGTTGCCCAGACTGGGGTTCAGTCCCAGCTTACCGCGGCTTCAAACTCTGAGACTGAAGTCATCCTCTCTCCTCAGCCTCTTGAGTAGCTGTGACTTCAGGCGCACCCCTCCATGCCAGGCTAATTTTTAAAACTTTTGTAGAGATAGGGTCTCACCACATTGCCCAGGCTGGTCTAGAACTCTAGGCTCAAGTGATCCTCCCACCCCGGGCTCCTACAATACTGAGGTGACAGGCGTGAGCCACCACACCTGCCCAGTGCAGTTTTTCTACATCTGTGCCAGAATTGGATGTTGTCACCACTTTTCTTCATTTTAGACATTTGATGTGGTGATACCTCATTTTAAATAGCTAACAGTGAGGAACAGAATATCTATCATGGGTATAAACATGTCTTTTTGCTGTCTGTACAGCATGTTCTCATGGTGAAGGGTCTGTTCGTGTCTTTTGTACATTTTCTAATTGGATTTTTCTCTTATTCTGTTGGGTTTGGGAAGTTCTTTCTACGTAATGCAAGTAACAGTCATTTGTCAGGTTTGTGGTTTGCAATATTTTTTCTCTGACCATATTTTCTCCCAACCTGTAACTTATACCTTCTTTCGCTTACAAGATTCTTTCAGAAAGCAAGATTCTAAATTTTTGAGGTCCAATTTATGATTTTCAAATACATCCTGCCTTGCTGTTAGCACCTAAGAAAACAGAGCAAAAAACTGTGGAATCTATTTTTACCTAAGCCTGGATCCAGAGGTTCTCTGCTATGATTCTTTCCCTAAACATTTAATAGTTTTATATTTTACTTTTAAGTCTAGGATCCATTGTGAGTTAACTTTTGTGTAAGGTATCGGAAAATCTAGGTAAAGGTGGCTGCCTGTTTGTTTTGCCTATGGATACCCAATTGCTCCAGCACCATGTGTTGAAAAGGGCATCTTTTTCCAATGAATTGCTCGCGCACCTTGTGAAAGATCAGCTGCACGTGTCTGTGCACGTTTGTTCAGGTTCTGGGTTCCGCTGCATTAACCAGTTCTCTGCCCCTCTGTCAGCCCCAGTGGATGCACAGTAAACCAGAGGAGAGGCGTTTATCCAACCTTCTTCTTCTTTTTCAAGGTCGTTTTAGCTATTCCTTGGCCTATGCTTATCCATAAAATATTTAGAACGAGTATATTGTTTTGGAATATTCCTTGCTGGAATTTTGAAAGGGATTACGTGAACTATGTATCAATTTGAGGAGATGATCATTTCTTAGTAATTCCGTTATTTGGCACAATCGTAGAAGACACTGTGTTCTCTTATTTTGGTTTTTGCATGTTCTTGGTTAGGATACAGGACTGCCAGTGGTTTTTATACACGCATTGATCCTCCCTTCTGCAGACTCGATGAACTCGCTAGAGCTGGGGCTTAGAGAGTGACATTTTCTTTGATGCGGACAGTTATACTTTTCTTTCACATCCGCGTGCCTTTTCTCTGTGCGGTCTTACTGCAGTAGTTACACCTTCCAATACTATTTGAAAAAGAATGATCCTTTCCTTGTTTCCCATCTGAGGGAGAAAATATTCATGATTTTGCCATTCAGCATGATGTTAGCTGGAGACTTTATTTTTATTTTGTTTTCCTGTTTCTTAACTTTTAAACAAACTTTGTCTTTTAGAGCAATTTTGGATTTGCAGAAACCTTATGCAGATAGCGCAAAGACTTCCTGTGTACGCTTCACACCGTTTTCCTATGATCGACATCTGACACGATTATGTGACGTGTTACAAACAGGAAACTCATATTGATACACGTTTATCAAAGGTTCACACTTTATCCCAACTTCTTTCATTTCCCCCTACTGTCCTAGCTCTGTCTGAGGAGCCCGTTCAGGGCACCACATGGCATCCAGTCCTCAGGCCTCCTTGGGCTCCTCCTGGCTGTGACAACTTCTCAGACCCTGCCTGTGGTGCTGACCTCACAGTCCTAAGGAGCACTCTCTACGCATTTTGTAGAATGTCCCTCGGTTTGGATTTGTCTGATGATTTTCTCACAACTAGACTGGGCTTGTGGAGTTTGGGGGAGAAGATCACAGACAAATATGAATGCCGTTCTTATCACATCATTCCAAGGGCACCTTCCAGAGACGTGGCCGGTCAGTGATGGGGCTGACCTCTGTCCCCTGCTGAGGCCACGCCAAGGGCACCATCCAGCCACATAGCTGGTGAGTAATGCTGCTGACCTCCATCACCTCCTGAGGCCACACCAAGGGCACTGTCCAGCGACGTGGCCAGTCAGTGATGTGGCTGACCTCTGTCCCCTCCTGAGACCACACCAAGGGCACCGTCCGCCACATAGCTGGTGAGTAATGCTGCTGACCTCCATCACCTCCTGAGGCCATGCCAAGGGCACTGTCCCCTCCGGAGGCAATGCTACTTGGTAAGTATAGCCGAAAGGTGCCTATTTACATATTTTAAGTTCTGCCCAAGAGTTCTTCTGTACATAGTGAACTGTCCCTTACCTGGACCTGTGAACAGTCATGACCTACTCCATGTCAATCACAGAGTTGCAGCCAGTCACAGGCAGCCACGGATCCCAACCCTGTCAAAGTGGGTTGAAAACTGGGTAGGAGTCAAGAGCACTCTTTCTGAGCCTCACCCCCCCTTGCAGTTCCTTCTTTGCCCAGTGAAGCTCTATTAAATTTGTATCTGTTTATTATATTATTAATATGTATTAAATTTAACGTGTCTTAGGTTTTCCTTTTAACGCTCTTCATCGGTATTCTCCCCTTTGTTTCATTTTCTAGTTCGTGTCAAATAATCAGTTGTTTGGAAATATGCATTTAGTAGCAGAAATACGGTTTATTCTTTTCTAGAGAAAGCATGATCCATAAAAACTCGATTTTTAGAAATTTGGGGAGAACTGACCAGACCCCACCCCCATTCTGCATTTTTTGCATTTTAAAATCATTTTTAAAAAGCCACGGTAGAAATTAGAAGAACAGGTTGACAACAGTACTGCCCTCAGATGGATGATTTCTGATTCTATGTATAAACGTTCCAAGGTTCATTTAAATACAAAGCATTAATCTGTGTAAGAAACTGAAGGAATTAAATTATATCCTTCCCAATATATTCTAGCTCCACTTGGCATGGATGCTGAATGAAATTGTCTCCATTTCTCACAGGTAGTTGGAATTTCTCATAAGATGATGTTGATTTTCTAAAAATCCCGGTGATGTTGCTATATATTTTGTTGCATGAAAACTATGACCCTTAAGATCAATTGTAATTTGCAGTAAAATAAAGTTCCTGTAATGAAGTCTGTTTGGAGTTTCCGGCTTTGCCCTGGCTCTGGCCCTGTGCTGACTTTGTCCTCGAGCTACTGTCATGGAGTTGAGATGCCCTGACGTCTCCAGGCCGCACACGACAACCCCACGCATTTCCTTCTGCAGAGCCCTCCCGGAAGCCCAGCCTGTCTCCCTCTGGCATGGCAGGCTAGTGGTGGACAGGAGCCGGGTCTGAGCCTCCAGGACCCTCCGTCGCTGTTGGAGACAGGGTCATCCTTGCCAAAGTCTCCTGGCTGCATGGTGGAGGGGGGCCCAACACGATCCAGACCCTCTAGGAAGGAAGCGGGGACGTGGTTGCTGGCCAGACAGTAGTTTGTGTTACCAATGTTTACCCACATGCTGGAGAGAACTGAGGCCAATGCCCCAAGGTCCAGGGCGCCTGCTGGCTGGCACCCTGGGGCCTCGGTGTTCGCTCTCCGAGTGCAGCAGGAATGCTGCCTCTCCTCCGCCAGCATCCTTGGGGACAGGAACGGGCCAACAAGGAGACGCAGGCCTGGGCCGTGGCTCTGCTCCCGACGCAGCTTCCCCTGCAGGCTCCCGTGGGCTGCCAGGAAGCCTTTCCTCCAGGAATGAGGCCATTGCACCTGCGTCTTTCAGCGTCTGCCCTGGAGACGGTGGATGGAAAACCTTCCTTCAGCCTGAGGCTCAAGTCCGCGTTTCAGTCCTGTCTAAGAACATTGGCAGCAGAATCAGCTTGAACAGACCTGGGGGATCCCAGCCAAAGCCCCCACACCTGAGTGTTGGATGGCTCACCTAGAGGGAGCACAGAGAGCTCAGGGCTCCAGGGCCACCTGGCCGTTTGCGGGGAACATCTGTGGGCAGCAGCAGCCCGGGACCCGCCTTTCCTTTTCCTCCTAGGGACAGCCCCTGCCCGCTTCTTCTGAGGCACCGCTCATTCTCCGTGAGTTGAGATGGGTGTGAGCACTGAGGCAGCAAGTGTAGCATACCCTGTCCCCACTGGGCCAGGACGTGGGCACCGGACCCAGGCCGCTCTGGGTGTCACAGTCACTTCGATCCGTGGGTGTGATGTGTCAACGTGGGCTAGTGACTAAAACTGGGCCTGTCTTTATCCTGGCCTGGTGTTGAAATATTCATCTTCTCTCTGCCATTGTTGTCAGGGAAGGAAAGACTGGTGGATACAGCAGCCAAACACCATGCCTTCCCCACATGGGGAAGGGGGCAGCCAACGCCCAGGAAGAAGAGGGGGAGGCGGAGGCAGACGCTGGAGCAGGGCCTCAGCGCAGCAGGCGGGCGGCCGCCCTGGGAGCCTGGACTCCTGCACTCCTGTCCGGAGCCCCAGTGGCCACTTCATACTCTTTGTTGTTTCGTTTGCTTGAGCTAATTTGAGTTTTTTGTTTGTTTGTTTGCTTTTTGACAAGCCAAAGAGTCTGCTATGCTGTTTTATAGAAACAGTGCTAATGGCAGATGCAATATGAAAATATCTGTAACAGATACTAAAATACAGATGTCTGCCCATATAGAGGTGCGAAGACATTGGCAGAGAGGGCACCCCACCTGGGCATGCTGTCTGGGACATCACCGGTTTCAGAATCAAAAGGCCGGTGTCCTGAGAGCTCCTTTAGTCCCAGACAAACTGCACCCTTGCTCACTGGGCCAGCACAGTAAGAACAAGGCTTTCCAGCCGATCGAGCCCCCTTTCCCACGCACAGAAGACATTCTTTAAAGTATCCCCCAAACTGCTTTCCTGAGATGTTCCTCTGCCTAGTGACTGGGGACGTTCGAAAACACTCAGGGTTGAAGGTAATGGTGTTTACTCACCATTGGAGACGTGACCGGTGTTCTGAAAATTAAACATTATTTCAGCCAGGGCTTTATAGAAGTCAGGAGAATATTCAGAATTTCAGTTGCATTTCTGGACATCAAGGGGGCCAGCACTGCCAGCATGTGCAGGGTGCCTGCGCTGTGTCCCTTGGCCACAGTGGTGTGGGGACAAATGGGTCCTTCCACAGGAGGAGCTGTGGTCTTTGCAGGTTGGGCACATTTAGCAGGCACGTGAGCATTCAGAAGACCAGCAGGCCCCATGTGCTCAGCACATGTGCTTTTCTGGGCAGTTGGCAGAAACTACGGGTCCTTTCCCAGCTTTTATGTTTGGGAAGCAAGAGAAAGAGGCCAATTTTGCTACACTTTTGATGTTATTAAGGTTGTCATTTGAATACATTTTTTAAAAATGTATAACATAATAACTGGATTAATACCAGCATGTTGAAAGATAAACTAATAACTCAACAGATCCGTTAATTTTTTTTTGTATTTGTAGTGAAAACATAATTGTAATTGAAAACAACCTTACTGAAGAGGGAAAAATGATTTTTATGCCTCAAGCAAAACACACACATATACACAAAAAATTAAAGGCTTAAGCTTTTTTTTTTCTGTCCAAGAACATCTGGTTTACAGTATGCTAAAAGCAAATTTGGATTAACCTAGAAATTAAGTGTGTGTCATATCCAAGCCATTGATTAGACCATATTAAAATCTTTAGAGCTCACGGAAAGGTAAAATACTCTCTACCACGTACACGTTTTTATTTCTCATAAGGAAAGTAAACAAAACTATTTCAATGAATCCTGTGTCAAAAAAATTAAAATACATCTGTGTGATGTCCCCTGCCTCTGCCAACCTGCCCTTCCGAAGAAACGCATGAAGGCACCATGCTGTGCTTGTCTGACCACCCGGCAGCAGGTGGTGAAGCCTGAGGAGACTCATTTCTTAGGGTTTTATTCTTCAATTTCCTTGGTTTGTGTAGGACCTTACAGGCATCTGTGTTCATTCTTAAAATATTTCGTACTAGTATCAAAATCCTGGACGTGAGTCCAAGCCGCGGTCCCTGAGGCAAGAATCTGGTCCCGACCTTGAGTGCTCTTTCACCTGCAGACTCTCAGAACCGTCGGTGGTCCGGGCACGCCCGGTTCCGGGGCTGTGGGAGGCCCGATTCCAGCCATCGCTGGCCAGCACCGATCCCTCTAGAAGACTGCCCGGAAGGACCACCTGTCTCGGGAGGCTTCCGATGGCGTGTGCGTCCTCTTCTGCGAGCTGTCCCTCACGAAGGCCTGCGTGACCCGGAGCCCACAGTGCTGTATTTCCGAAGCAGGGGAAGGAATTGCTCTGGATGACGCCATGCTCCCGGCCAGCCCTGCCACTGGACACCGAGCCATGAGCAAGTGAGACCAAGGCCCCACGAGCTCAGCAGGAGGGTGTGGGAAATAAGATTCTGTCCCTCAAGGAGACAAAGTAAGATGAAGTTTCCGGTTCTCTCACATTCACACATCCAGTTCATGACACAGAACCTTGCTTTTTCCACCATGAATGAAATACCCCAATCAGCAGCCCGTGACATGTTCCCCCCGCCTGCTCCCTCCAACCTCCCAGGAGAGAACGTTAACCACACACCTTGTTTCACGTAATGTCTTATAACAGCCATGTGTCTTAGAAAATAAAACTGTAGTGACTGAAAAGTCCAAATAAGCAAATTATTTAATAGGAAATTTGCATTAGGATCCATGGTGCCAGGACCTAACCACAAAGCAGTTTTATGTCTAGAGCACAGTGAGGTTTTGTGACTCAAGCTATACAGCATTTTGTCTTTCCCTGACAAGGCAGTGTGCCTGAGAATGGATGGGATATAATTATTTTTTTTTTTAATTCCAGAAAATTTGCTTGATGTTCATAAATAATCTATTCAATCACTTTAGCAAAAGGGAAATGTTAAAATGATGGAAAATTCTGTTCACCTAGACTTGTCTGTAGTCTTTAAATCATTCTCCACTCCATCCCTCTTGCTGACATTCGGAGATGATTTTTAATTAAGGGCCTTTGACAAAGTACTATAGTCATTTAAAATTACTGGCTCAGGAAAATCTTTATAAAGATGGCTTTAAAGAGTTCAGAAATCCCAATAGTTCTCAGTATCAAGAGGGTGCACTATAAAATTGTAAATGAGTGCATGCACTGGCTGGGGTTATAAAGTGCTGTTGTTTTTCTGGTTTGACGTTTCATGGATTCCAAGTGGGCCTAACTTAGTGGCGTAACATAAATCACGGAACGGATCTGGATATTGTAAAACGTGAATACAGAAGCATTTTAGAGGCTGTGAGGTTAACAGTAACCAGTAAGTATTCTAATAGCATGAGTTACTGCTAACATTACAATTATAGCGTAAAATAATAATTTTTATAGGAGAGCAGCACCGAAAACTAATGGCCAGGATGAATATAATAGCTATGAATTAATAGATCAATGAAAATTGTGATGACTGTTTTGATAATGAGACCGAAGCATCTTTTGTGTTAAAACAATGAGTCTAAAAGCGTAATCAACGTTCTTTTGTCAGTGAGAAACAACTCCTTTTAATTCCAAGCTCACCAGGATGATCCTGGATCTGTGCCCTCTGACTCTTTCTCCTGGGAACTCGTCCCTCTGCTCTCCTGTGCCCTGTGGAGTCCTGTCCCTCCACCTCGTAGTGTAGCGGCTGTGTGTGTGTGGAAATGTTTCTCCCATGCCGCAGCAGAAGCACCTTGCGGGGAAGAGCTTCCTTTCCTTAGCTCTCTGTATCTGAAATTGCACCAAAGGTACTGAAAATCAGCAATCATGACTTGAATCGCATGAACTGAACCAGTTAAACTGCATTACTGTGACTCTGCAGACATCCCTGGATACAAGCAAGAGCCACAAGACAGCAAGACTGGCCACGGCCACTGTCATCATTCACCCCACACCTTCCAGGAGGAGGAAGATGGAAACAAGCCCATTGGTTCTTAGGACGGAAATCCAGGAGGCACCGCATCCGTCCTTACGGCCCCGTGGCTCCGATTTGCTTTATAAACAGTGCATACTAAGTTCAGTTTCATGTGATATGATTCGAAGATTCAGAAACTCATTGTCTATCAGCTGGGCCGAATGTTCTCTGCAGATAAACTGGTTCCTCCATCGGGCTGTGCAGCCCTGTCTCCCCACTCAGTCATTCCCCACCGCGTGGACCAGGCCTGTGCTCCTTCACCGGAACAGTCGAAGGCCTCTTGTTGAGATTGTGCAGTTTTAGACCCTGGGGCATAAAGCTGAAAGGTACAGACGCTCTGAGAACACACAGCTTACTTTCACTTGTCCAAAGGAATCATCTGATAGTGACTTTTTATTCGTTCATTTTAAAATTGTCATTTATGTATTTATCAACAGCTTTTGAGGAACAGCAGTCATGTTCGTTAAATCGATCACCAACTTGAGAACCGTCTTTCTGGAAAGAAGGAGGCCATTGATCTCTTTGCCTGCATCCTTTGATGAGGCCAGGAGATGACCTGGGAACGCGCTTGGTGATGGGGCGACAGGGAGGACATACGTGGGGCGGGGTCGCCAGGTTCATCGGGACTGCAGTGCCCACGTCCGCTGCACGCTGGGACCTGTGGGTGAGGAGGGGAGCGATGGGAGAGAGCTCACAGGCTTCGGTGCCCACACAATGGTGGGCGGGTGGCAGCTGCCGATCCACTGTATTCTTCAGATGGAAGCTGGGCCCACCCCGGAGGAACTCGGCCCGAGGTGACCTGTGAGGCTGGCTGTCCTTCCCATGAGGGACATCAGCCTGCCTAGAAACTCAGGCCACAGACAAGATGCATCATGCAAGCGTGCCCCAAGGGAGAGAAGAATGAAACACGAATTGCGGGGCCGGGTCCTCCTGCCAGGGCGATTCCCCGACAGATCTTCACAAACGCTGGAAGAATAATCACGCATGTGCCTTCACATTCCAAACAGCTCCCAACTCCTCGTGCGTCAGCCAGACCTCTTCAAAACGCCCCCACCCTCGTTCCTCATCTGGATTTGCCATTCAGTTTCTTTCCTTTGCATTCCTCAAATAGCACGAGGACACCTTCTGAAGGGCATCGAAGTGTGCGTCTCACCTAGCAGCTCATGGTGCCGCTTGCTTGGAGCTCCCTTCTTGGTTCTCCATGTGGCCCAGGAGCCGTTCAGTTGCTCATAGTTATGCAGTCCCAGAGCCGTCAGGAAACCTGTGACGTTCCACTTAGACCCTCATGGCACAGATCTCCGAAACTCTGTGGCTTGCCCAGAGCCACATAGCTGGGGAAGGGGCAGTGAAGACCCCGGCCAGGGGCCCCTTCTCTTCTCCAAGCCTCCGCCCGGCTCCGCAAGCAGAGACCGACCTACTGGTGTCTACTACGGCTCAGACACCACTCACCGCCAGTCAGAACAGGAGCAGAGCAGAGCTGCCCCTTTACTGTCACCTTATTAAAGGAAGGAGAAAATAAAAGGTCTCTAGGACTCAGAAGTACCGTTAATGACACACCAATAGAAGCAAATGCAAAACTATTAGATTTATACTGAAGCCGTGCGGCAGCTCGAATGTGATTCACTTGCTTGCCTTTGGGCAAACAGGCTGCTAATATCCTCCTAATCTCTAAGAGCATTCCTGCACGATCCTACAGGGAGCAGTCGTCTGATTTTCAGCTTTGCAATGAATTTCTCCAAATATGGTTTAGTGTCAAAGAAAATTCCAACTTCACTTGTTTAGAACAAGGGAGATGGATAGGCCACAAACTCAGAAACAAAGAGTCGGTGTGCACGGCCCCGCCTGTCTGCACGGCAACGTGTTTCCCCAGGTTTTAACTGCTATCAAAACTAAACATGAAGCATGACCTGGCAATCACGGAGGGAAAGGCCCCAGGTCTGTTGTGCGCACACACATCCCACACCCGTGTTCCCAGCACGGCTCCAGCATGGCTCTGATCTTGCATTAATGTATCACATTGAAAGGAGGGGTGTAATTTCACCAAGATGCACTGATGTGACCAATAGTTTCAAAAGACATCTCTGTATGGAAATGGCTGTGCTACTGTGTTCCCTTGTGGCATGTCTTTTGTTATGATTTGGTATATTTGTGATAAAGGTGAAAGGTCTTGTTCAGACAGCTAAAGGTGTTTTGTTTTTCTGTGTTGTTTTTGGAGACTGAGTTTGCTCTTGTCTCCCAGGCTGGAGTACGGTGGTGCGATGGTGGCTCACTGCAACCTCTGCGTCCTGGGTTTAAAGGATTCTCCTTCCTCAGCCACTCAAGTAGCTGGGACTACAGGCATTTGTATTTTTAGTAGAAATGGGGTTTCACCATGTTGGTCAGGCTGGTCTTGAACTCCTGACGTCAGGTGATCTGCCCATCTTGGCCTTCCAAAGTGCTGGCATTACAGATGTGCACCATGGCACCTGGCCAGACAGCTATAAGTTTAATCAGTCGTTTCACACAATGGAAAAGGTATCAGCTGGAGATGATAACACACACGAAGATAGGGTTATCTAAATATTGAGATATTAACTTAAAAGTTTAAAAACATTTATTTGGATGTATGTTCTTAGGATACCATTTCAGTATCTTTTAATCTTAGAAGTATTGCTTTAAATATAGACCCTCCTCTTTCTGCTCAAGCGAAGCATTTCCTTTCCACCTGTATGAAGCATCATGTAGAAAATAGTACATACCATTAAAGACACAAACCTTATAAAATAATTTCAGATGAATATGAAAGGTAAAGATTAGTAGATATTCCTTATTTTAAAATGATGAATGATTAATATTTTAAAAGAAAGAAATAATTTGTTGGTGGTAACTAATGAAGTTAGATAATACATGTTTAATTATGTCTTTTACAATTTTTACTGAAAGAAATAAATGTGCTTTGAAAACTAAAGTTTCATACAGACAGGCAGAGACAGAAGGCTGGTGTCCAGGTGAGAGATGGGCTTAGAGCAGCTGCAAACTTGGAGAACCCTGAAAATAAATTCTGAAGTTTTATTTTTCTCTCATAAGAATGAACTGCAGCTGTATTTTCAGTCGCACGGATTCTCTCTTGTTTCATTGATAAAAATGAGAAATGCGATGCTCTTGGCACCACAAAAGCCATCTTCAACCCTGATGCTGTTGCTTGGGTGAAGTTGCCTCTATTTATTTACACTCTGCCCTGTTCCACAGGATGCATGAGAAAGCACAGACTTTAAATCATCGCTTTCAACACGCTCATTTTATAGCCAGAAAACAGACCAATGCAGGAGCAAAAATTGATAAGGACTGGATGACTTAGTGGCAAAGTCAGATATATCCAAGGGACTTTGATTTTAAGTTTGATATTTATTCCACTTTTCCAGGCTTCCTTAATTACATCGCAGTAAGAGAAAAGGGGACGCTTTTCTTTCTTTGCTGTTTTTCTGAGAAAAATGGGAGAGTTATACCCTATTAAGCAGGATGCAATGAAATGAATATTTGAAATATGGGCAGCTTGTTTAAATGACTTTTTGACCAGGATCCTGACTTCATCTATCAAACGGTTTGTTGGGCAACAATTGGTCCAAATATTTCAGGTGCTATAAACACTATCATAAAATTAGTTAATTCAAGTATGATCCACATCATCTTCTCAGCATCGTTTGCTGGGTGGCTTTTTGATGAGTTTTCCATGGGCTGTGATGATTTGCTGCTGTGCTCTGATGTTTATGGTCTCAATAAAGGGAAGGTTCTAAAAAGATTATAGGCACTGAAAAAGGAAATATAACCTTTTCTTTGGGAGAATGGAGCAAAACCGACCAAACATTTTTGGAATTTCTTGCCTGCCATGAAGAGGTGATGATTCCCCATTGACATCCTCAGCTGTTTTATGGCTGCAACAAAAGTCTTCAAGGGGCAGAATAAAAGTTCCAGATATAAGACAAACTGTCTTCTCTTTTCAGCAGGAAACTGATACTTCTTGCCAGTTTGAGTTCCGTGAAGAAGAGTCCTTCCCTGAGTAGACACAGAATTCCAACTGGCCTATTTCGAATTGACTGGGTGTCTCTGCAACCATCTAGCCCTTGAAAGCACCAATATCCTCTCTGCATTTAAACTCTTTTCTGGATCATGAACATGTGTATAGGGATTACAAAAAAGCATTGCTTAGAATTGGATTGGTTCTAATTATGCAGACTGTTGAAGCTGAGTAGGGATTTGAGGATGTTTAGACCCATATGGTAACTCCCACGCTTAGAAAAACATAACACTCATGACTTTTACTTTGGTGTTTGGGAGCTATTCTTCTTGGACTTCGTGAGGATAAAAAGAAGCAAATTTAAGAACTGAATTGTGTCCTTTGAGATTGAATATTTTGGTTTTGGTGTGTTTTTAAAGAGTTTTGCGGTTGAACTTCATCCTGGTTTCTCATAGTAAATTATCTCCCAATGTGTGGAATGAGATAGAAGATCACAGGTGATAGATTTTCCTTGTACCTGGCTGATGAAGTCTCTCCGACAGCATGGCTCTGTCCTCGGTGACTTTCATCTGCTCTGCTCTCGAGCTGCAATTTCAGCTGTCTCCCTCCAGCAGCTATACTGGCTGCTGAGTACACGTGCGGCTCAGGGCTGGTTCCAGCTCACAATTCGTTTGCACTCCTGTGTTAATTTTTCAACTGGGTGTCAATACGCTCCCCAGAGATATCTGAAATATTTTCAAGATTTTTAAATCAATTTGTGTTTCGTGCATGGATTAAGTGGTTTGTTTAAACAACACATTGAAAATTTTATTCTCCACCAGAACACTTAGGAAAGGAATGTCCCCCTAAAATCAGTATACAAAGATTTGGTTTTGTTTATGATTAGCTAAATCAAAAAGTTTAAAAAGTACTAATCTGAAACTACCTTGTATGATACCATAATGGTGGACACCTGTTATTATACATTTGTGGAACCCTCTAGAATGTGCTGCATGCAGCAGGTGCGCGCCCTCAGGTAAGTAGTGGACGCTGAGTGATGGATCTGTTAGGGTGGGTCCATCTGTGGCTGCCATAATGGTGATACGGGTTATTATATATTTGTGGAACCCTATAGAATGTTCCACCGCAGGAGCGAGCCCTCTTGTAAGCAATGGATGCTGGGTGATGCCATCGGTCAAGCTGGGTCCATCTATGGCAGCCAGTGCATGCTATTTCAGGAAGCAGGTCACAGTTGGGGGGACTGTACATACTGCAGAATGGGGCTGTATGGGAAATCTCCATGCCCTCTGCTCCGTTCTGCTTCGGACCTAAAACTGCTCTTTTAAAAAAGTCTTTTTTTAAAATTTTTGAGACATAGTCTTGCTCTGCCACCCAGGCTGGAGTCCAGTGGTGCAATCTCGGTTCACTGCAACCTCTACCTCCAGGGTTCAAGTGATTCTCCTGCCTCAGCTTCCCAAGTAGCTGAGATTACAGGTGTGCACCATCACACCTGGCTAATTTTTTTTTCTTTTTTGGTATTTTTAGTACAGACAGAGTTTCATCATGTTGGCCAGGCTGGTCTCAAACTGCTGACCTCAAATGATCTGCCCACCTTGGCCTCCCAAAGTGCTGGAATTACAGGCGTGAGCCACCACACCCAGCATAAGGAAGTCTATTTTTAAAAGAATACTGACTTGGGGCAATAAAATAGTTGGCTTGGTGGATTTGACAGACACGGGACAAGGTAAAATGGATTAAAGAATATGGTGCCATTGCTGCAGCGTGAACGGCCAGGAACAGCACGTACAGCAGCTCGTGTGGCCTGGCGTCCCCAGCCGTGGCACCAGGGCTAACGGGAGAGTTAGTTTGAACAGGATTGAAGTTTGACCAAAGAGTAGGAGATGCACAAGCCTGGAGGGAGGTGAGAGTCTTTGCCGGGACAGCTGAGGCACCTCACCTGGAGCTGAGGATGCAGTGGAGGTGGGGAGAAGCCCATGGCGGCTGGGGAGGTGACACGGTGTTCCCTGCTCCTCCACCTGCGCGCCCGCCTGACTCCTTCTGGGTATGTTTTCTAGAGCTACTGTTACAAAGTAAACCAACACCAATTTGTTCTCTGAATTCTGGAGAAGTCCCAAATCATGGTCCTGGCAGGGTAGGTTCCTTCTGGGAGGTCTGAGGGGAATCTGAGGCCTTTTCTCTGGCTTTGGGGGCTCCGTCTGTCCTGGCGTGGCTCCGTCCCTGTGGCTGCGTTACTCCAGTCGTGGCCTCTGTCTTCATGTGGCCCGTTCCGTGTGTGTCTCTGGCTGTCTTCTCTTCTTACAAGGACATTGGGCATGGGATTCAGAGCCTGCCCTACTTCAAGAGGACTTCATATTCACAAAGGAGTCTGTCTGCAAATGGGGACCGTTCTGAAGCTCCAGAATTCGGGAAAAGTAATGACTTTGCATGTGGATTTACAAGTGGCACCTATGGGGTAGACGGGAAGCTTCTTGCCTGTTTCCCTGACACGCATTAGATGCTCTCGGTGTCTTGCTGAGTGGATCTCCAATGCTTTGCCACATCTCACTCCTGAAGCTGGGTGATGGACGCATTTCTTACTTCTTAGAGGAGGCATTATTATCTTTCAAACTTTTCCAACATTTTGTACAAATTGTAAAATTAAATTTAAAACTATAAATAAATGAAGGAAGAAATTGACTTGAAATCATGACTGTATTCCATCAATTCTATGATACATGATTTTTTCCACATTTTAACTTTCCTGAAAAATGAAGGCCTCCCCAGCTGCCAGCACCCCAAGGCACAGCAGCTTTCCCAGCTCGGCGGTCGTGGCCCACACGTGCCCTGCCACTTCCCAATTCCCCGAGCCTACGTGTCATGGGCTTTATACACCATATATTTAATTATGGTTCAAAATATTCCACATGTCTTCATAAAAATTCCACCATGGCTGGGCACAGTGGCTCCCGCCTGTAATGCCAGTGCTTTGGGAGGCTGAGGCAGGCAGATCACAATTCATAGCTCTATTTTATGAAACATAATGTATCTTCTGAATTGCAGTACGGAATAACGAACCTCTATGCACGATTGCTCTGTGAACAATTCCACTATTGAGAGTTTCGTTGTTGTTTTTAACGTTCACTTTTGCTCACTTCGTATCACAGAATTCACACCAAAAAATTGTTTAGATTCAAGTTCACGTCATAAGTTTATTGATAAACATGCTGGAACAGACGGGAAGGGCAGGAAGGGAACACGATGGCCCCGTGGCCCACCACCCTGATCGTGGGGAGACCGAGGCCACGGATGGGAGGAGCCTCCCGGGACACGTGTCCCTTTCAAGCCAGCCTCTGTGTTCTCTGACTGGGCGGCTTTTGGTCGTGCCAGGCTGTAGTGGGGAGTACAGGATGGCACCTGAGGGACCAGCCCCTGGGGGTCGGTCGGGAATACCCAGGGCAAACAAAATCTCCTGTCTCTGGAGGCCACTCAGGTCACTGCAGCTGAGAAGGGGTAGTGGAGGCACCGCCACAGAGGGAGGAGGGGTCTCCTCTTTAGCTGGAACTGGCAGAGGAGCCCACGCAGCCCCAGGAAGGGAAAGAGCTGGAGCGGCGTCCTTCGGGAGGGCTTCAGCTCCCCACCGGCCTCCCGCCCCTCCGCCTCCCCTTCCTTTCCCTTCCCCCTCCTTTCCCGCCACCCCCTCCTTCCACCCTCCCACCCTCCCTTCCCTTCTTCCTTCCCTTCCTGCTTCATTTCTTTTTCCTCCTCCCTCCCTCCCTTCTTACTTTCTGCCCCTTCTCTCTCCCCATCCTTTTTTTGCTTTCTTTTTTTTTTTTGTAATAGATTCTTTCATAGTGTAATTAGAAATAAAGTTTTATAGAAATGAAATTTATGGGCCAAAATATTATATTTTTAGACATAGGATACATGCAATTTTCTTTCTTTCTTTCTTTCTTTATTTTTTTATTGCATTTTAGGTTTTGGGGTACATGTGATGAACATGCAAGATTGTTGCATAGGTACACACATGGCAGTGTGCTTTGCTGCCTTCCGTCCCCTCACCTGTATCTGGCATTTCTCCCCATGCTATCTCTTCCCACCTCCCCACCCCCACCCCTCCCCCATTTCCCCCCAACGGACCCCAGTGTGTGACGCTCCCCTCCCTGTGTCCATGTGTTCTCATATTCTCAGCAAACTGACACAAGAGCAGGATACATGCAATTTTCAAAGGGAAAATCCTAAAGCAAGTTTATGCCTCCCAGATCACCCCAAAGAAGGTTCTGCCAGGCCTCTGCCCCTCCTGGGGAGACCCCCAAATCCCTGTCTGTGCCTCTTCTAGGTTTAGGACATAAACTCACCCGGTGTTTCCTTTTCAAGATGGTTTATCCTTGACTTGGGACCTAGGACCTTGGTGTTCACATACAAACCTCTTCCGCCTAGTGGCCCAAAGCCGAGGCCACCCTCCTCTGCAGCTCTGCAGCTCCTTGCAGCTGGGCCTGAGCCGGGGCTCGGCACGTTTAGGTGGGGACTACATAGGAGAGGGGGTACCAGAGTCACCCTGGAAGCCGGGGCAGGAGCTCAGACGCCGTCTCCTCCCCAGCATGTCGTCAGCTGAAAACTTCTGGGTGGGCGAGGTGGGGACTCAGCCTGTGCCTGTGCCTGTTACCATGCCACCTGGGAAAGCCACTTGCCTCCTCCCTGTCCTCCTATCAGGGTGGTCATGACCTCTCACCCCCAAAGCTGGGTGACGAGGTCCCGGGCACAGTGGGGAATCCAGGGCAGAGGGAAGGAGGCTAGACCCCACAGGAGCCAGGGGTGGTGGGGTCAGACCCTGCTCCGGCTGTTGTGGAAAAGATACCTCCAAGAAAGGACCAAGGGCTGCACGTGGGCCAGGCTGGTGTCTGAGTGGAGAGCTGCAGCAGACCCCGTGTCCCCGGCCCTGCGCCCGTCTGAAGCCCAGCAAGTCACCCGAGCTGCACTGCTGTTCCTGCATTCCAGTCTTGCACCCAGCCCGAGGTCCAGAGGAGAAGACAGCCCCACCTCAGGGCTGCAGGAGAGGCCGTCCGGGCGCAGGGGAGCTTTCCAGGCGGCAGTGGCACAGGGACACCGTGATGCCATGGCATGCGTGTTTCAGAACTTGAGCCAGCACTGGAGGGCGTTCCTGGTTTCCAGACAGGCCCCACGGCAAAGCCCGGGGCACAGGTGCCTGACCTGCCGCTGTCAGCCATCAGCTGGCGCCTCCACTCAGACCTGGTTCAGCCCGGGACCCTCTTCACTTGCTGTTCTTGCTGGTGGTTTGGCTCTGCCCTCATCCAAGATCCACACCCTGAAGCAGCTGATCTGTGCCACTTCCGCCAACCACCCCTGTCCTCTCCAAGGCACCCCGCGCCCTGCTGCCGTTAGAAAGCAGGCGGCATCCCGTTTCCCTAATCATTCATCGGGCACTTTTCTAAGCGCGTCGGCTTGTACTGCCTCCCGGGGACTTGCTCCTTCATAGAAATCCCGACTCTGACCCTTCCTAGGAAATGGACTATGAGCCGTGGGTGCCCATTTGACCTCATCCCTGCCCACCGGGGGTGAGGCCGGGTCCCCGGCAGTCGCGCTGCCACAGGAACCACCTGTGGAGAGTCTCTGTTCAGCACCCTTCTGTGTCGTCAGTGTCTGATCTCTGAGAATGCCCTAATTTCTCTCATTCTCTAAGCCTGCCATCAGGGCTGAGACAGGCTCATCCCTCTGAACAGATGAGATTAGTCGATCATGTAAAGTCAAAAGGGGGATTATAATGCTTGTAATACACTGAGTCAAATTAAATGCGTTTTGTTTGCACATCAGAAGATCCTGTTGCCAGGCCTCAGCGTCTTCCACTGGGCATAATAAATTGCCAATAAGACACAAGTGTGTGGGGAAACCCTTGAGTAGAGAGTAAGAACAAAGTAAACGCGTTGGTTGCTGTTTTGCTCCGTTTCTGTTCAGCCCAGTCAATGGAATGTTCATTCCCACAGTGCCTCTCATTTCTAATACCGAGTGGGGATGTCAGCAGCAGAGAGCTCTGTTCTGAATGGCTGCTTCTGGCTTCCTGTCTTGTGGCATTTCACACTCAGCGTCCCGTCTACATATGGCATGCGTCTAAAAACACCCATCATGAGGGACCTGCAGGGACTGTCTGGAAGTTCCCGGGTCCACAAATGCAGTATCGACCCAGGACGTTCACGGCACCTACTCTGCTCCTTTCTCGGCCACTCCGGCCTCTAAACGCCGTCTCCAGTATTCCAAACAATAAGATGAAATAAAGGCCTTTCTTTGAAGATCCCAAGAATTCTCCAAGAAACAATGACAACCAGGGAATACTCACAGGCAGGAGAGACCCCCCGCAAATGTCTCAGGTTTATTGGAGACTGATCTTGGCACTGGTGAACATAGACAAAATCTTTGCAAAGACATATACGAATAAACCTCATGTCTGTGATCTTTCAAATATGACAAGGTCACTGTCTACGTGGACATGGGTGGACCCTCCTCAAGTGCCCCGCCCTGGCGTACCCCGGCATCACCTGTGTCCTTGGAAGCCTGACGGTCACCCGAAACAGCCCTGGCCAGGTGTGGACGTGCTGTTGCGTCCCACGGCTAATTACCGCTTCTGTCAGCACCATCTTGGTGTGTTACGTAATGTGGTTATTTCCAGGATGAGGTAGCAAAGCCAGAGTATCAAGTCTTTTGCCAAAGGAACAGTAGCTTCTCGGAGAAAACAGGTGAAATGAAAACCTAACAAGGACTCCTGGAGTCCACTTGGAGCGTCGAGAGGCAGGAAGCGCCTCTCTCCTGCAGCACAACAGCAAAGGTGGGACAGATGTGGAGTCACAACCTTTCTTCCGAATCTGTAAGAGAGCTGAGGGCAGAGACCATGGATCAACTCAGAATCCGAGGAGTGACAGGGGCCTCCGGGAAAGGCAGACACGTTTCCGCTGCTGGCCAGGCGGAGGGCAGCAGGCACCGCCCGGGAGCCTTCATCTGTGTTGGTTACGCAACAGCGATAGGCCACTTGTGGCCTGGCACAGGGGAGCTGCTCCCGTCCGTGGACTCTCACCTGTGTGCCTCGCTGGGTGTTCACAGAAAGGTTTGGCCGAGAGGAGTCCCAAAGCAGCATGCCTCCAGATGCGTGGGGTGTGGGGGTGTGGGGGCCAGAGAGCAGCATCCACTGTGGGGACTCCCATCTCTTCGCTGGAGCGCAGTCTCCAACCACTGGGGAAGCCACACACTCTGTCCCTCTGTGGGGACTGGAAGAAGCTGATGGCAGATGGGAGAATAGAAGTAGTAGTGGTAAATTAGGTATTCGTAACACATGTAAGAGTAAAATAGATGAGAAAATAGGAAGGAGAATTGATGGCAGGAATGCATTGCCAAGGGTGAGAAAGTGGCAATGCCATGCGCTCAGGCGGCCTTCACCGAAGACCGAGCATGCAACAAAGAACGGAAACTATCAAACGAGACAGAAACCGTCAGCTGACAAACGACAGATTTTATCTAACCACATCAATAATCACATGTTAAAAAGCAGGCTAAAGACACTGATTAATAGAGTTCATCGTACTAGATGATGAGTAACACCTGACTATGTTCTGCCTACAGAAAACCCTACAGAAAACCCACTTTAAATATAAAGGAAAAGACGGGTTAGAAGTAAAAGGGTAGAAAATAATAGACTATGCAGACACGAATTTAAAGAAAGCTGGAATCGCTCTATCAATTAATATCAGACACAGTAGATTTCAGAACAAGAATTTTGCAGGGGCTAAAGAGAGGAATTACATGCTGGTGAGGAGTCAGTTCTCCAAGGCAACGTGTACAAATCTTGGATGGATCTGAGGTTAAAATTCAAGGTTCAAAACAAAGCTGGTCAAACAGCAAAGAGAAGTAGAAATTCAAATTATCCTTGGAGATTCCAGCAGCTGTTTCTCAGCCACTGGCAGATCTACTAAACAAAAAGTTGGAAAGGATAAGGGAAAACTATCTTCAACCGAGATAGAGTTTAGCCAACATTTATAGAACACCCCATTTAAGAACATACATATTCTTTTCATGTTCACACATTTACGAAGATAGACTCTATTCTACTTCTTCAAGCAAGGCTTAATTTTTTAAAGGATTTAAATCGTCTGATGTTTGTATGTTCTTTGACCAAACATAATTAGATTATAAATCACTAATTTAATAATCCAACACATACTAAAATGTTTGCAAATTGAATGAAACACTGCTAAATAACACAAAGGTAAAAGAAGACACCGTAAGGAAAATTAGAAATTATTTTGATCTAAATGAAAATAAAAGACACAACATATCAAATTTCTGGGATGTTACTGAGGCATTACTTAGGGAGAAGTTGATATCAATGAGCATTTACATTGGAAAATAAATGTTTCAAAGCAATCACCCCAGTATACACTCTAAGAAACTGGAAAAGAGAAGCAATTAAAATATGAAGTAAACAAAATAGTGGAAATGCAAATATCAGTGAAAACAAATCAAATAGAAAAGAGGAAAGAAGAAAAGAAATTAGAAAAAACTCAAGTTAATTCTATGAGAAAATCACTAAAATTGTAGAATCCCTAGACAGAACAATTGGGAATAAAAGAGAGAAGCAGAAATTACCAGCCTCAGGTAACAGAGGTGATTCTACAGGTGCCCAAAGGAGAATAGGGGGTTATAACGAACAACTCTACTCCCACACATTTAACACATCAGATGAGATGAACAACTTTCTTGAAGGACATATAGTTCCAAATTTTATGCAGGAAAGAAGTTGAACAGATAACTCGAATAGCCCTATGCCCATTAATAAAATTGAATTGTAATTTGGAACCTTCCCAGAAATGAAATTTCAGGTCCCTGTGGCTTCATGGATGAATTCCATTAGACATACAAGGAATAAATAATACCAACTTTAGATAATGTCTTCTAGAAAATCAAAGAGGAGAAATTTGTTTGTACTCATCCTATAAAGCCAGCTTTACTCCAAAGCAAAAACATTACAAGAGAAGAAAACTATAGACCAATATTTCTTAATAACACAAATGTAAAAATTCTAAACAAAATCTTAGCAAATTGAATCTAAAAATGGATTTTGTGCAAGCACCCTTCACTTTTCCCAAGAATGTAAATTTTATTTAACATTTACAGAGAAATCCAATATAATTCACTGTATTAACATAAAAAAGAAAATGAATATGGTCATTTCTATAGAAGCAAAAAACATTATTCAATAGAATCCAACATCGATTCATGATTAAAAACTCTCAGCTATGTAGAAATAGACGGGACCGTCCTCAACCTGATAAAAAGCATCTCTGAAAACCCTGCGGCTGACACCATACTTGATGGTGAAGGAGTGTTTATTTGCATGTGTTGGCAAGGGAAAGTTCACAGAAGCTGGCTGGCGGAGTCTAGACCTCACAGCAATTGTGCCTTTGTGGCCATTTCACTTTACATCTGCATTCATGTTGGGAAGGACAGATCAACCGACCAGCTTTTGCTGATAAATGATCAACACATTCATATATTAGACCTAGGAATTCGGGTCTTATGGGTTTATTTTTTAAACTGCATTCATCAGGACCATTTATATATCCAAACTATGTTTAAAGAAAAGTAATTTGCCTTCAGAGTAGCAGAGTAAACATAAGCAGTATACGTCACTGCCAAATTGAACGAAAACCATCTTAATGTACTAAGACCTCCTAATAAGTGGAGGGGCTATGGGCTAAAGAAACAGCTTCAAACACATGCTGTAATCATGGGAAGAGCGTGAGCTTTTGGGGGGACAGACAATTGGACTGTCTTGAGCTCTGGCTTCCTTGAACTTAAAGCAGAATAAAAAGAGGCCCAGCAGAGTTCACGGAGATGTCTGTAGAATTCTCAGCACATGAGAGCCGGTACTTGGGATATGGTTAGTAAACATGGGCTGGGTTGCTGTATGCCTGGGTGTGTCATATAGATGAACCTGATGTGAAGGCAAGTGGAGAGAAGCTTTATTCAAGTGAACAGTTTGCAGACTGGGGGACCTTTGGTGTAGAGGTGCATTTCAGAGCACACGGAAGGGCGGATTTGGCTTTTAAAGAGAAAGTTCTCACCCAGGTTCCCATTCAGGTCTGTTTATGCAAATGAAAGATTCAGGCTTGCTTAGTTTAGATTGGTCTCGGTAGCTGAGCTCTGACTGATTGGTTTAGGTGAGCTCTGACAGTTCCCAAGTTGCACAAAGGTGTGGTTTTTCAGGGAACTCAGCCTGTGTGACCTCCAGTCACCAAACGGCAGCTTCTGTTTCAAATTTAGGCCCAGTCAGCTGCTCGGCCTCTCTCTTGAAGGATCAGCACTTTCAGGTTTACAATTGTTCACACCTGTTTAAGAAAACCCAAACACGTAAGCGTAAATTTTAAAAATTAATAAATTGGGAATGATCACTTACTTTCCAAAAATGGCATTCGTAAGCAGCATTATTTAATTATTTGCATTAAATCATGATCCGAATTATACATATACAAATTTCTAGAGGTATATGAATCACACCAGAAGGGCTCATATCTGCAATGCAGCTTAGGTATACGAAAACTTGGGCTTGATCATCAACCAGCAGATGACTTGTATTGGAAAAGTACGTGAAACTTTCCACAGATGGAGTTAAAAGTGAGACTTGTGGAGTGCTGTCTTGCTACAAAGGAAGCAGCCATCAGATAGAGGATGCCTTTCATGACCGCCTCCTCCTCCTAGAAATCAGTGCCTCCTTTCACCCCCCATGGCTACTGTGGTCACTGGACTTCAGGGTGGTTCAGCACAGGTGACACGAGGGGACTAAATAAAATCGCGCTCCAGTCCTCCGGGACATGACTGACACTTTTTGGCAATTTCAGATTGACTGTTAGACAATGTTTTAGATACAACTTTCAATTCAGATTGCAGTTAATCCATTCGACATTCATGCAGTAACATGGATGTTTTCAGTTGAAATGGACGATTTCTAGTGCCTATTTTGTTAAATTGTGATATTTGTTCCAGAGTATAACAGTTACCTGTTATGGAGTGTGGCGGTCTCACTAATTTATGCTTAGAACTGCTCCTGACAGAGGATTCTCTTTGGCTTTCAAGAACCTTTCAGTGACTGTTTTAAGTTTTATACAAAACTACTACCAAGGCAATGTGTGTCACCTACTCTGTGCTCTCCATCGGCCCAGAAGAGAGGATACCCTGTTTCTCATACTTTCTAGAAGGAATGAACCAAAGTACATTTACAAAAGCGTCTCTATCAAGCCTGTGGGTGGAGGGGGGCAAGACAGGAAGAATAGCTTAGAAATTAAGTCCCTTCAAATTAATTTGTGCAGACACTTGGCTTTGGATCAGATTATCAAAGTGTTTAGCACTTATGGCTCAGCTTCCAAAATGTGCATGCCCAATTTAATGAGGAGTAATTTTCATTCATTATGCACTGAAGGCTGGTTTGGCCGGCGGTGGAAACTCTAGTCTAATAGTGATATTCTGTGAAAAGCCCGTGACGTCACTGTGATCCACCCAAAGAAGAGCTGCCGCTTAGGAAGTGAGGAGACACCAGCAGCCCCTCCCTCACCAACGCATCCCTGGGCTGAAGAAGGCAAACCCTTGGGATTGGATCTGACGCCTGGAGTCAAGGCCTCAGTATCCCCAAGGTGTGCGTCTCTGCCAATCAGAGACCAAGTCTACATCAGTTTGGATGTTATTATTCATGGGGCCATGAGATACCTTACATGACCCCAGGGCAGGGTACTGTGTTCATGCATGTGTGTATGTCTGCATGCATGTTTGTGGTATTTGGTGTGTGCACAACTATGTTTATGTTTATAGGTGGGAAGTATGCATTTGTATTGTGAGTGCATGTGTGTGGTGTGTGGTGAGTGTACAATGTGGTGTGTCTACACGTGTGTTTTGTACATGTGGGTAGTGTGGATGTGGTGCATGAGCATGTGTGTAAGGTATGTTTATGGTGTGTGCTTTAAGTGTCTGTTCATGTGTGGTGTGTATGTAGTGTGATGTGACTGTGTATGTGGTATGTGTAGTGTAGTGTGTGTTGTGTGTAAAGTGTGTGTGTATGTTTAATGTGTGTGGTGTGTGGTGTGTTTATCTGTACATCTGTGCTGTGTGGTGGTGTCTGTGTGCTATGTAGTGTGTGATGTGTTTACCTGTACATGCATGTGATTGTATGTAAATGCATGTTGTGTGTGGTGTGTGTGGTATGTTATGTGTCTAGTATGGTGTGTGTTTGGCATGTGGTATGTATGCGCCTGGGGTATGTGGTGTGGCATGTGTAGTGTGTGTGATATTACATGTGATATGCGGTGTGTCTAGTGTGATGTGTGGTGTCCATGTGGCATGTGCATGTGGTGTGTGGTATGTAGTGTGTGGTATATAGTGTGCATATGGTATGTGGTGTGCATGTGATGTGTTGTGAGCATGTGGTGTGTAGTGTGTGGTATGTATGTGGTGTGTATGTGGTGTGTTCTGTGTGTGGTGTGTGTGTGGTATGTGTGTATTGTGTACTGGGCTTATGTGTGTTGTGCATGTGCATGTGTGACGTGTGGTGTGCATCTGGTGTGTGTGGTGTGCATGTGGGTAGTGTGTAGTGTGTGTAATGTATACCATGCCTGTGTATGCTGGTGCATGTGTTGTGTACCATGCATGTGTGTGGTGTGCATGTGTGTTTGGTGTGTGTATGTGTGCATGTGTGTGTGGCGTGCATGTGTGTAGTGTGTGGTGTGTCTAGTGTATACTATGCATGTGTGTTGTGGTGCATGTGTCATGTACCGTGGGTGTGTGTGGTATGCATGTGACTATGGTTTGCATGTGTGTGGTGTGCATGCGTGTGTTTGGTATGTGTATAGCATGCATGTGTGTATGGTGTGCGTGTGGTGTGCATGTGTGTATGTATGCATGTAAGTGTGGTTTGCACGTGTGTGTGGTGTGCATATGTGTGTTTGGTGTATGGTATGCATGTGTGTGTGGCGTGCATGTGAGTTTGATGTGATTTGCATGTGTATGTGGTGTGTGCATGTAGTGTGCATGTGTGTGTGGTGTGTGTGTCATGTACCATGCATGTGTGTGTGGTGTGTGTGTGGTGTGCATGTGTGTGTGTGGTGTGCGTGTGTGTAGTGTGTGGTGTGCATGTGTGTGTGGTGTGCATGTCAGTTTGGTGTGTGTGATGTGCATGTGTGGTGTGCATGTGTGTGGTGTGCGTGTGTGTGGTGTGTGTGGTATGTGTGGTGTGCATGCATGTGTGGTGTGCATGTGTGTGTTTGGTGTGTGTATGGTATGCATGTGTGTGTTGTGTACCATGCATGTGTGTGTGGTGTGCATGTGTGTGGTGTGTGTGTCATGTACCATGCATGTGTGTGGTGTGTGCATGTGTGTGGTGTGTGTGTCGTGTACTATGCATGTGTGTGTGGTGTGTACGTCGTGTACCATGCATGTGTGTGTGGTGTGCATGTGTGTGGCGTGCGTGTGGCGTGTGCCCTGTGTGCACCCACTGCAGGGGTCAGTGAGAGGAAGGGCGGCTGGGCCCATAGAGGTCAGGTCCGCAGGAGGCCGGGACGAGCCGGGCGCTGGGGGGGTGGAACCATCTAGAAAGCGCTGGAAACCGGAGCTTGGCAGCCCCACGGCCCACAGCGTTTTAGACCCAAGGGTCCGCCGTGGCTCCCGAGATGCCTCCGGGGCTGGGAAGAGAACGCTCCAGCCATGAAGTGGGGCGCCCGCGCCAGCGCTCCCGGGGGAGGCCACAGGGCGGCCACGGCCACGCTCGGAGGAGGCCGGGGAGGGACGCGATCACGTGGCGCGTCTGGAGAGGAGGCAGCAGCTGCTGTTTAGAAAATGTCCAGGATCCGGCCGGGCGCACTTCGGTAAGCCAAGGGGGGCGGACCACGAGGTCGAGAGATCGAGACCATCCTGGTCAACACGGTGAAACCCCGTCTCTACTAAAAATACCAAAAATTAGCTGGGCATGGCGGCGCGTGCCTGTAATCCCAACTACTCAGGAGGCCGAGGCAGGAGAATTACTGGAGCCCAGGAGGCGGAGGTTGCGGTGAGCCGAGATGGCGCCATTGCACTCCAGCCTGGGTAACAAGAGCGGAACTCCGTCTCAAAAAAAAAAAAAAAGAAAGAAAGAAAGAAAGAAAGAAAAAAAACCTCCGGGTTCCATTTAGACGATGAAATGTGGGACAAACCTGGGTGACGAGGCCCAGCCCAGCGCCGCGTTTCGCGGAGACACCCGGAGCCCGCTGTCAGCGGGTGGACAGGAGGAAGGAAGGATGATCTCCGAAAAGGAGCCGGTGGACAACGTCGGTCCCTTGCTAAAGCCCTTCTCGTTTTACAGGGAGAGCTCTGCAGCGGTGCCCTCGGGGAGCTCCCCAGGACGGGCTCAGGCGCTCGCAACTTGTCCAGGGTGACGCGGGGGAAGAACGCAGGGTCTGCACGAAGCTCCTCTCCCAGGAGTCTTCATCTAGCAGCTCCGTGTACTGAGCCAGAACGCTTCCCTGCGTGAGTTTCTGGATTAAGAATTGATGGTGGGTGAAAGCGTTCGAATAAAATAATGCAATGCTGGAGTACGTTTTCTGAAGGTTACATTTCATTAAGCTTTAAAATAAATACAAAATAGCATCTAAAAATATATTGTTTGCTTAATTTTTTAATTTATATCTGGCTCGAAACCAAATAATTACATTTTACTTTAGAAAATGAGATCGGCGCTGCCCTGCACAGCTCCACTTACTCAGGGGTTCCCACAGAGAGAAGGAAGACGCTGACCGCCGGCCTGTGAGCCTGGCCAGTCGGAAGTCACGCCTCCCTGCCTTTGGGGCACAGTCGCAGGCTGGCCTGAGTTCTGGGTATGCTCTCATAGGCCTTACCTGTGCTCAGAGCACAAATGTGCCACGCACCATGGCCAGATGACAGGGATACGGAGCTCAGTGTGACAACCTGGCTTTTGATTTATTAAATGCTGTATTTTTTCTTCCTTTTCGCCCCACTCATCAGCTGGTGTTGAATATCAACCACACACCAGTGCTAGAACAAGCACGGGGTGTCCAGTGCTCCACAGTGCACATGTGTCAGCGGGGCTCAGAACGGACAGTGATCACAGCATTCCTGGGAGGGGACTGGAGTGGCTGCGGGGAGAAAAGGACCAGCTGTGTGCTGAGGGCCGGGAGACCCGGCAGCCTGTGGGCCCCGCAGGACCGGTCATGCCCTTCCTCCTCAGTGCCTTTTCTGTCCTGCTGAGAAATTAAACAAAACAAAACATCTTTTTTGTGTCCTTCTCTTCAAGTCTTGAGTATCACAAAAAGTCCCTGACTCCCAACTTCAGAAGAGGCGTTGAAGTGCTGATGAGGAGTGAGATACTACCTTTAAGAAACAAGCAGCAAGAAAATCCGTGCTAAGAAAGTGAAGGTGATGGTTGCTGTCTGAGCATCCTTTTAATTTTTTTTCTTCTAATGGATGACTTAAGATGCATTGCTTAGAGCCTACAAAATTAATTATAAGAGCAAAAAATTCATTCAGTGTGTGGCTATGATAAAGTTAAGTTTTAATATTTCTCCTACACCTTCTAGTCAACATCTTGACATACAAAATATATTTTGGAATAAGTTAAACTTAGAAAAATGACAAACCCCTGTGAACCAAATCCAGTTCAGTTTTCAGACTTGTGTGTGTCTGCGTCTCCCGCGTGGGGTCTGTGTCTGCATCGAACTCTGCTGGGTCATGAGGATCAGAACAGAGCTCAGCCCATCTGGACGCCGAAGCCACGAAGAGTCTCCAGCCTGCCTGTACTGCTCTTCTCCTTCGTAAACCATCTCTTAATCTTCTTTTTTCTTTTGCAGACTGTAAACCAAAAGTGCTTTTGTCTTTTGCTAAATCAAATGTCATCAGGACACAGATGGGAGTGGGGAGCAAAGCTGGGCCCAGGCGGCTCTTCACCTGAGCTCACTCCCCGGGCATCCGGAGAGCCGCCGCGTCGCACCTCTGTCCTTGGTTAACACGTGTCTGGGGCTCAGCCCTGCATCAAAGCTTCAGCTTGCCGACGGCGTTTTGCCTTTGCGGGGGTGGGTATTGTGAATGTGCACACACGGCGGAGGGACAGGTACATTAGATCACAAAGGGATTAGCCAAAGGCGGCATCTCCACCTCCAGACTGCACAGACGGAGACAGACGGAGCTTCGGAGTGGGGAGGTCCCCTCTTGCAGTCAGTCTTCACCCTCCGTTCAAATCTGGTGCTGAGTTTATTGTATGAATAAAAGGATCTAAGTTCCTTTTTCTAAAACTGCTAATGGCGTGTGTTTAAAACATTCCCCTTTTCAGCAGTTATAGTTACTATTTTTGCACCACACAATAGTGTAATTATTTGCTGTTGGCCGACAAGTCATCTCGAAGCGTGCATCTGTTTTAAGATAAACAGGGAACAACAGTCTTCCTGGTACTTGTAAGCACAAATGCAGAACACAGAGGCTGGGAACGTTTCCACGGGTTCCCATACTGACGAATAGTCTTTGCAAATTTTTGAGCTTGTAATCATGGCAAAACTGCTTATTTCATATGCAACATCACTAAAGGAATTCTATTTGGGAATTTATTTCAGTTTAAATATTTAAAATTTGTTCTTTAATGCAGCTTCTTCTCCAGGTCCACAAAACTGACCAAATCACAGAATGGTTTCTGAAAATAGGGTGGCACCAAAATCTGAAATTTAAAGAAACCATTTCATCATTGAAATATTCGGGGCTATCATTGTGCTTGTTTTGTGCAATAAGATGCATTTCTTCTTTTCCAATCTTCTTTTTTTTCTCTCTCTCTCTCTTCAGGTTAAGTTTTCCAGTGTTTAATTTGGCTTGATCTTATTTTTAATATTTTTTACGCCTTCTTTGTAAAGAAAAAAAAAAGGCGAGTGGCTGCGGTGATGGGTGCAGTTATGCTGAATAATTGGATGGGAGGATGTGCCAGGCCATCAGGAGCCTCAGGAGCCCCACGCCCACGCCTCACTCTGCCCTTCTCACAGACACATTTGTGAGGTGATTAACTCAGGAATTCACGCTGCTCGCAGTAACTAAAGTGGTGAATGTTTTGACCGTTTTGATGTAGAAATCTAGGCAAACACCAGCAGAATCAGGGGCAGAGGCCCGAGATCCCTGGCAGGCTTTGGGTGGGTCATAAATGCGCAGCGCGCTGTAAAAGCCGGTGATTTAAAAGGAGGCGAGTGCTTCGGCACAGCTGGTATTTTAAAATCTGGCATTATTTTCGGTATTTATTTTAAATCTCAAGGCTTACATTGATTTAAGAAGGTCAAAGAATATACTCGTCTTTCCCTCTCACGTGCAGCGAGTCAGGATGACCCTCAAGAATAAAGGAAGAACTGCCACTGGGGGGCTTTGGGAAGAGCAGGAAAGTGACGTGCACCATCCACCGAAGAACGAAGGATGCGCTGATTCTGAGCATCAAGGAAGTAAAAATGGGAAATAAAATGCATGCCGCATGTGAATGTTTTCCAGAGAACGGTGTCCCAGAGCCAGGTGCCCACCCAGTCCCCTGGAGGCTGGCGGGCTTTATCTCAGGGGCTGAGAGGCTCCTGGCGTCTCCCGGCGGTACTGTATGTAAACTGAGGTGTGCATTCTTACCGCTTGTCAAAGCAATCCTGAAATCCCATTTTCCTTTAATAAAGTATAGTTCTGTCCTCCAGATGTATGCTTGAATAAGATGTCATACTCTGTTTTTGTTCGGGATTGCACCCTGCTGATCTTCTCAGGCAGCGGGAGAATTACCTTATTGAAACATATTGCTGCGAGTGAGTGCGGTGCCAAGTTTCGCATCGGTATTACACACATGACATATTCAGAGACCTTTGAGTAAGACTATGAATATCAAGTGATTGAAAAGATTATACAGGCTTGGGTTTTTTTCTTGGGTTATAAAAGGTTGTGGTTCTGGATGACTGTCTTTCAGATCAATATAATTATGTCATAAAAACATGTCACAAAAGAGTTTACTTCCCAGCCTTCCACACTTACCTGCCTGGGCACTGCTCTGTTTTCTGTGCGGAGCTGCCTCTGGTAGTGGCAGTCACTGCATGGGGGTGTTTGCAATCCTGGTTTCCTGTGCACACGCAAGCCTTCTGGATTCCAACTATGGTCCAGTGAATGATAATTCCTGGCACCCAGGACTCAGCAGAGGTGTGGAGATGCCACCCTGCCCTACACACACACACACACACACACACACACACACACACACACACAAAGGGACTATGTGGAAGTGCGGCTTGCTGCTGTGAATAATCCTGAGGCTGCTGCTAAAACTGTAGGTGAGACGCTGAAAGGGAGGGTGGAAGGAGCTGGCTGTGGACTCTGTCTTCCCTTGGAGGGACTTGGCCATACATGTGCTGATGTGAGACCCCAGGGTCTCCCCTTCCTCCAGACAAGCCCTCAAGGCCAGTCCCCGCATCCCCCCGACAACAAGGATGCCTGGGTCCCTGCTGCTGGCTCTGGAGAAGAGGGCCTGTGAGCCACAGTGCCGGGAGTGACTGTCCAGTGGGAAAGAGGCGCCAGGGAGACGGAGCCTTGGAAGCAGCTCACAGGCGTTGGATGAGACTCACACCAATTTGCTCTCCTGGTCACTGACTGCAGATGCTCGTTGGCAATGGTGTCCAGTTAAAATGAGACCGTCTCAGGTTGGAAGTCACTCATTTCGTCAGTCTTCTAAGTGAACGTAGAGCTCATGTGTTCAAAAGTATATTGTCTGGGCAAATACCTTGGCTTTTTTGCAGGGAAAATGAGGAGAGATGACATGTTCACCTCAAGACTGAGTGATTTTTCTTTAAAAAGAACATAACCACAAGCTGTCCTACAACAATTTCCAGCTGCTTGGTCCATCTGAGTGACACTGATCACATTAATTACTTAAAGGAGGAAGTGAATCATTTAGAACCAGAAGCGTCAGACTCAAACAAGGGCTGCGCTTCCTGCCCTGCTGCCTCCTGGGTTCGGCAGCCCACACTCCAGAACCCTCCGACTGCTCATTTCTAAATTGCTCCATGCTCAGAAATGCGAAGCGACAGAGAACCTTCCAGAATTGGAACTCGATTCAGGGACAATTTTCCAGGGACAATTGAAACCCCAGATAATAACAGCTCTTGGATGTTGCCTCTTCTTGAAGGCGGTTTTCACTTTCTCCATTTCTATTATGTCTCACGTCTTCGTTCACCTATTTTTAGCTCATTTGTTTCCTTTTTTCATTATTTTTTTGGTCACCAGGACCTGACTTCTCTGCCTCTCCTTCAGTGACCTTTTCAAAGGGTAATGGGTGGTCAGCAGGGCCACTGTGACTGAAGGAGGCAGGACATTTTTGACATGCCACAGCACCTGCCATTTCAATGATGAGCAGAGAACGTTCCTCTCAGGAAAACAACCAGAAGATAATTTCAGTGTTCTATGTTGCTTTTGATCAAGGCTTCTTTACTCCATTACACGAACCCACTAGTAAGGAAAGGTGTGGTGAACAGAGGAGTATTTCAAACACCCCAATTCACCACCAGCAACAGGGTCCTCCGGAGGCGTCTTCTGGAACACGGTCTTCCTGCACATCGGTGCAAACCTCGTCCTCCGCTCCAGTCTTCACGTGGCATGAAATGCTCTTCCTCAGGACTCTTGCATCACAATCTGTTTTGTTCCCCTTTGCTCTAGGAGCTGTGAACGTGGGTGGTTTGAGGTCAGAGAGCAAAGGCTTGCAGGCACCTGAACTCCCAGACAGCAGAGTGCCCTTGCGAGCATGAAGTTTGACCCTCCGCACAGACATCCTGGCTATCACATTCCCTTTCTCTGCACGTGATTTTATGTATCCTGGTTGAAATGATAGGGTAGAAAAGGCTGACCACTCTGCGTAGCTGGTTCATCGCAACACCGAGGGTCCACGTTGCCACCCGTGTGGAAATCCGCCCCTGTCATAAAAGTGGAACCCTTCTTTGCCTTTGCCGTCTTGAAAAATGTGTACCTCACGCAGGATTATCTGTCCCCTGCGTTTATTATCCCGTTCTGTTCACTTTATAGAAATGAAAGTCCTCTCCATGACTTCCTCCTTTTCTAAGCAATGAATGCATTTGCTGGTGATTTTATTACATCGGCATTTACAGCGGTGACTCTTTCCAGCAGTTTCCCTCCCCGAGGACGTGTCTGTCCATCACGGCCTTGCATGTGGGGCCGGCGTGGTGGAGATGGCATCACTCGCTCACTTCCCCCTCCGGTGAGTGCTGGCTTGGGTCCAGTGCCCACAGAGACATGGCAGGCAGCGTCTGTCCGGGTCTGGACCCCCAGGCAGCCGGAGGTGGGAGTGCTGTGTGTCCTGCACACTTGTGGGTTCTCAGTGCTCTCATTCTCTCCTTGACATTTGTGGGTGATTTTTAATCTGAACCCTGTGTTTCTCACTATGTGATTAAACGTTCCAGTACTGGGTTTACCCTCTCCTTCTCCAATATCCAGACTCATGGAAGCCTGTCACGGGGCACGGGCGTTCTAACAAACGCTCCTTGCGTCTGTGCTTTTAAAGTCACCCCTGCTCATAACGGCTGCTCCTGCGGTTGGGTCATAAATCGCAGGGGGAGGCCAGGCCCTCTGTTTTGTCCTACAACCCAGTCACGAAGACACTCCAGGCAGGTTCTTCCCCAGAAATGCGGCTTCCTGGATGGGCAGGGCTGTGGCCAGGCAGTCACATTCCTGGAGCTGGCGTTGTGAACACTGGGCTGAGCTCTCAGAGTCTCCATCAGTGGGAAGCAGGACGTGGTGCGGCCAAAATGCAAAGAGGGCGATGTTGCTTGGCCAAGAGGGTTCCACAGGAGCTGCTGGGGAGGGCGCCAGGGGGGAGGGACTGCCACAGAGGGCTTAGAGCCGCACCTAGGGCTGGGGGTGGGGTGTCAGGGCGAGATTCCCGAGGTAATAAGTCTCATTACACCTCCAAGGTTGGCTACCCAGAAACCCAGCCACCTTAGGGGGGTAAATATAATGTAAAGGGGAGAGGAAGCAGGCGCAGGGAAATGAAGGGTGCAGCTGCTTCCCGGCACAAATGGTCCTGTGAGGGCACCCGCAGCCTCCCTCCAGAACACAGCCGCTCTCCCGGGGACCAGGGGAAGTTCAAGCACCAGAGCCCTCGCAGTGGGAGACCAGTCACATGGGCGGCATCATGAAATTTTACTGCAAAATATCCTTTTTTTCTTATTTGAAAAGACAAATTATTAGCATTTTTAAACAATTTCAATATGTTTAATGGCTGAAAGTTAAGCTCAAACTGTTCCGCTTACTGAATAAAGTGCTAGGTCTGTAAACAGGAATCTTAAGTTACCCCAAGAGTACACTCATTTTAAATTTTACTTGAAAGCGGGATGTACGTTTATTACAATTTCAAACAAAATGCTAATGCCATTAAACAAATGAGGTTTAGGCAAATTAACTGCATTTTAATATTCTGAAAGCCTATGATATAGGACATTGTGTTACGAAACATTGGCTAGAAGTATCAGTTGCAAGTGGGATTTTCATTGCTGTGAATCTCAGGAGAATATTTGTAATTAGTATCATTTGCCTAATACTTCAGGTTAATTAGAATATTTAATTGAATAGCTGTAATCTTCAGAGATGACTATATTATGATCAAATTAGCACCATCCCCACGCACGCTGATCACAGGGCGGCAGCCTGCCTCACTTCTGCTAGCTGTTCAGCCCTCTGGAGCGTTCAGCAACATAAGAAAAAATCTGTTTCTTACACTTTTGAATTTTAATGATCCATTTGAACTCTGCCATCAACATTTAATTATTCTAGAAAAAAAAAAGTCCCAACCATGACTCCCATATGGCATGTTGGCAAATACTGTTGCCCACAGTGGCGCCTGCACCTCTCCCTGGCAGCTCTGAGAAGAGATTTAACACAGCCTTTTTTTCCCCATGAATGCAAGGCCTTTTTTTTCTTAACAGTGTTTGCAAATACAGACCAGATGAAGCTTCACAGAAGAGGTTACTAGGATACTATTGAAGCACTGTTAGGGACAGATGAATTGAGTTTGAGAATGCCACAATGGCTTTAATCCTGCCATGTCTTCACTGGACTTTCTCTATGGTGTCCAGAAGGTCTAGGGAGTCAGGTGCCTGTTCGGCTAAACCTCGTTAGCCTGAAGTATGATTTTTTTTTAAGACATGGAGCGGGGGCAGCATTGGGGAGGTGTTTATATGAAAGTCTTCATCCTGACTTGAGAGAGAGGGTCCCGATGCTCCTAAGTGGTGGGATTTAACCATATACACACCTCTTTCAAATACACACCTCGGTACACGTCTGCGTTGTGTATGCTCCGAACATTTTGAAAATTAAAGGATCATGGTGGAGCGACTCAAGAGCTGTGGAAACAGATTTATGGCAACAACTACAGTTTTTCAGAAACTTGGTCCCAGTCCCAGCGACTTCTGTAGCCTGGGGCTATCCTATGAGCACATCCTGAAATCCTGGGGAGAGGAAGCTTTCCCGGCTTGGATGTGTGGATGCAGAGACATTTCAGAGTCCCAGGAAGTGCCTTCCCCAAGGACCAGAGCCCACAAGGTCAGCTCCACACAATAAGCCAAACAAGGTTCAGAAGGAAACATGATTTAAATGTTAGGGCAGGATCCCATGACACAGATCACCATTAGATCTCACCCCTTGCAAGTGGCTCATAGTGTAAGCCTTAAGCCTTTTCACAGGAAGGGGGTTTGCAGGGAGGCTGGAAATGCGCAGGTGAAGGAGGGATGGAATAAGCTGATATTTAACAAAACAATTTGTTTGCATGACCATCATTAGTTTTCTTCCTAAGTAATCTTTTCCAGGCTTTTTGCAAGAACTATATGTCTTCAGGTAATTCCAGAGTATAGCAAACATAGAACACATACACAGGGAAGAGAGCTTTTAAAAATAGAAACCATATTTTGCTTTGAAGTTAATAGAAGAGCTGAAATTGAGAACTGATTTTAGCTGTGTTGGTAAATACCCGTGAGGAGGCGCTGGCCATGGGGAACCGTCACCTGGAGAGTTGGATCATGATTTGCTAACAAGAGTTACAATAGCTGCTTATGGTTCATGGCGCTGGCAAAAATACAGTTATATTGGCATGCAAAAGGTTGGCAATATGATACATATGAGCAGTATTGGTCACTAATAGTGAATAACATATTTACCCAAATTCTTGAAGCTGTTCTTCACTGATAATAGATATTATGAGTGTGGAGTAATCACTATAAAAGCTGGAATGTCTTGAAAGAAAGGGGAAGACTGATACAGTGTGAGTCAGAGGAAACCACCCAGGAGCGTGGAGAGCCTTAGTGTGAATGGAGGCGGAATCTGCTTTTCATAGTGAGAGGAGGGCTTGGGAGGGAAAGGCAGCGTGCCGAAAGGCTGTCCGGGATCTCTGCTGTGTGGGGGTCACTGCAGGTGCAGCCTGCCCAGGACACCGAATGAAAGGACACTGATCACCAATTTTACTGTAAATCTCTTCCAAATAATGATTTAAAATCCATTCTCAGGCAGCCATTTAAATGCACCTTGAGAATTCATTCTAATGGCTTAACATACTGTATAATGGAAGCTTTCTTATATGAAATCTGGAAAAATGGCTGATAACAGAAATCATGGATGTCATGAGATAAGGCAGCCTTCCATTATCTGTAAATCTGAGCTTAAAATTTTGGTGTGCAAAATCAATTCTACTTTTTGTGAGCCAGTGCTATATTTATATACATATTTCAAAGTATTCATAGGTATCCTTTAAAATTTTTTTCCCACTCCTTAAATTTGGTGAGCATCTGCTGAAACCCATTACAGGCAATCGCTGATCCTGAGTAGCGGCGCCGTGATGTACTGTCTTCTTAGTGGAGGTGCTCCCCACGCATGCAAAATTCTTCCAGAATTAAAAAATCTGCTCCACTAATTGTGGAACAAATTTTCCACAACCCTCTTTGAGAATCCAGCTCTAAGTATTCTCCCATCTATTAAACAGATGGCAGATAAGATTGTAAACATATTTGCTTCATATTGAATAGATAGTTTCTGGCATAATACTAATTAACAAATTAAATGGCTGACTTTCTGCATCACATTAGAGTTAAAACCACTTTGTAAGTTTGTCTTGGGTAGTTATTTACTTTGACAATAGCACGCAGGGAAACACTGTTAAATGTTTTCCCAGCAACATTATGCATTGAGCAGTTTTCTTTTTTAAAACTCCATATTTTATTATAATTCATTTGACTTTCATTACAGTCACTCATTACAAAATGTATGTGCATTTAATCCATTTCCGAGGGCTGCATATTTTCACATCCCATTCGCAATGGGTGTGATGATATCTTTGGTCTAGGCAAGGATGCGTGGAGCAAGCATTGCCTGTTCTCCTTCCTCATATTTTAGATGGGACCACGCAGGAAAGAGTCTCCTGATGTGCTGCATGGCCGCGAAGCTGTGGAGGAATGTTTCTGCTTAACTCATTTGAAAGAGATAGTGTCTTGCTGTTCCGCGGCTTTGTGGATGCAAGTGAAATCAGTCCAAGCCGATTAGGCAAGCCTGCTCGTTGTCATTCAGAAGAACCCGAAAAGGCTGGGCTAATCGCTGCTCATTCTGGGCCCCGGTGAGCTCATCTACAAAATGAGAGCAAAAACTTCTCCCCTCCTGTCATAGAAAGCACTGTGATTGTGAGATTTAAAACTGCATGGGAGAGGACTCCCATGGATGTGTGGTTAGGGGCCCGGGAGCGTGAGGTGATTGTGCCACATGGAGGTGTGCACGCCAGAGTGGGAAGGACGGGCTGGGGAAGGAACGGAGCAAATTATCTAGAATAATCTGCACATCTCTGGACCCCTGTGTTTTGTGGGAAATGAATTTCAGCCTGAATTACCCAGGAATTGAGGCTCTTTACCTCCATGTACAGAGTCTATATGCTTAGCCATAAAGATTGTTTCTCTGCCTTTTTTTTTTGGCACACTTTATTAAAAATAAATAAATAAATAAAAACCTCAAACATTGCTTTACAGAAAATAACCTGAGAAGTCCACATGTGGAATAACATTTGGGCAAGACCCGGGGCGGGGGTCGCACCCACCAATGCCCAGGTCACCCTTCTGGCAGACTTGGCAAAGATTCAGATTCAACCCGTGAAATCGCCAGGTTGTTGATCAGCAGTAGGCTACCTCCATAAATGAGGCGAACACAACATTAGGCAAACATAATTTGTTATATGATGGGCAAAATGTGGCTGCATATTCTATGAATAGACTTAGCAGTATAACCACAGCATTCCCAAGGGGAAGTGAAATATCTCTGGAAGTCCGTAGTATCATTTGAGCAAGAATTTCCAGCAGTCTGTAAACAAGTGGGAATTGATGATGAATAGCTGGCTCAAGCAGAAAAGCAAACCCCAAATTATCTCATTTTCCTAACTCGTTCAAATTTCTGAAAGCAACCAAAACGATTCTACCCTCAGAGGATTCAAGGCAACGCCTGCACCATGCGTGCCTGGAACCCAAATTCATATTGCAGGTACAGTGTGAAGTGGGGATCACAGGGGGCTTGGGAATAGTCTCAGTCGTAAGTGGTTTTTCCTCCTGCTCTGCGTGTGCCTCACTTGGTATGATCGGTCTGTGCTGGTTTAAGCGCTTCCTTCAGACGGCACCTTTGTAGGCTGGAAAATGGAAGTGACCTACCCAATCCATCACCTATACTTCAAGGTCATGTGTATGAAACAAGTAAAAGCACCTTTCAATGGAAATTATTATTATTACTTGAGATGGAGTCTCACTCTGTAGCCCAGGCTGGAGTGCAGTGGTGGGATCTTGGCTTACTGCAGCCTCTGCGTCCCTGGTTCCTCCTGCCTCAGCCTCCTGAGTAGCTGAGATTACAGGCACACTCCCCCATGCTCAGCTAATTTTTGTATTTTTAGTAGAGATGGGGTTTTGCCATGTTGGCCAGGCTGGTCTTGAACTCCTGACTTCAGGTGATCTGCCCAACTCAGCCTCCCAAAGGGCTGGAATTACAGGCATGCGCCATTACGCCCGGCCATGGAAATTATGATTGAACTATTTACATCTGATTATTTTGTTCTTCTTTTCTATGCCAAATATTTTTAGAAAACATGCTATGTAAGTGTTTACTTCAAAGAACAGACTGGCACATATTGAGATGAATATGGCCTCTCCTAGTTTTGGAAATTTTTTAGAAAGTGGGGCATACTGTCCTGATTAGAACCCAGAGGAAGGGGCAGCCAAGTGTGTGTAGCAGAAAGAGAATAAGCCAACGCATCCGACCTCAGGACAGGGAGGCAGTCACTTAGGAGGACACCTGTGGTCTGTAATTCCCCGTTCGCCCCACAGCAGTGCATCAGTCTTTGTGGCATGTCTCATACTGCGGTGGAAAGCAAGATTTTGATCTGGAACTTGGATTCTAGTCTCAGCTTTGCTGGGTGAACTTGAGTATTCCACTCAATAAACCTGATCCTAATATTCTGTACATGATGGAGAAGAGAATAAATGCTCTGCAGTCTTGGGCAAAATTATGTATTGAAAAGTCCACCCTATTTATCCATTTTTATCCATTAACAGTTTTTCTAATAAAATGTATCTTGAATTTTGCTTTTTAAAAGATGTATTTGGTAAAGGAAACACATCGCAAAAGTGTGCAACCAAAGGGCAGAGAGATCGCGTTATTCCCACGGAGAGGATACTGCGACGCGCTCAGGGCTGCTCAGGGCGAGGCCGGGCGGGTCTCTGCAACGCAGCCTCCGTGCCTTTTTTGTTTCTGAGACAGAGTCTTGCTGTGTCGCCAGTCTGGAATGCAGTGGTGCAATCTCGGCTCACTGTAAACTCCACCTCCTGGGTTCAAGCAATTCTTCTGCCTCAGCCTCCCGAATAGCTGGGACTACAGGCACATGCCATCACGCCCAGCTAATTTTTGTATTTTTAGTAGAGACGAAGTTTCACCATGTTGGCCAGGATGGTCTGTATCTCTTGACCTCGTGATCTGCCCACCTTGGCCCCCCAAAGTGCTGGGATTACAGGCTTGAGCCACTGTGCCCGGCCCAGCCTCCGTTCTTAATTTCATGCTGAGGGGTGTGCTTTGAGCACTGCATTAACTTGCTTTGAATGTTGGTTTTTCATAAAGTATGAGCAGGGAATGCATGATGGTTTTGTTTGTTTTTGCTTAGAGTCTGGGATCACACAGCAAGGAAAGAAGTTTTAAGGAGTTTTAAAATACCAAGTTTTCAACCTGGCTGTGCCCCTGACACATGGAGTCATCTCGAGTGAGTTGTTAATTCTCCCAGGAAGACCCACTTAATTTATTAAATGAGAGGCCTGAGCTAGATGATTTCTAAGGTCCATTCAACACACTTTTTTCATGTAAGAAACTGGAAAAGATCATTTTCATGAAGCGGTAGTAAGAGTGCTGAATGACAGGCTAAGTATCTGCGTCCATCCTGGATGTATTTGATTTCCTCTCTAGGACAAGTCAAGTATGTCTGTTGTAAGAGGCATTTAACTTCCAGGCGGTAAGAAGCACAAATTTTATTTAAAGATAATGCAGGAAAAACGTAATTTCCACAAGTGAGCCTAGATTTCATGCTTCATCCATTCTTTTCCTTTTGATAAAATTCACAGGAAAGATCTCAAATTTCCACATTGATACAATCAGAAAATAAAAAAGCTAAAATGTTAAATCCACAAAGTAAGAAGTCAATGCACATAAAATTAAAAAATATATTTATGAACACAAATTGTTTTGGCAAATAAACCATCTTTCATTAGCTAAGTCAAATATCCATCTCTATCTGTATATCTGTCTATCCATCCATTCATCTAGGTATCCATCCACTATCATCTATCTATTCATCTAACTATCCGTCATCTATATATCTAGATTCACTCATCTATATTCATCTATGTATCCATCCATCCATCTATGGTTTATCTATGTTGCAGTCCATGTTCCAAACAATCAGAATGTCTGAATTTGTATTATTTCCAGTAATTGTCTCAGCTTTACTTTAAGCACAACATGAAATATGAAAAGTCTGATACTTCGGCAAATGAAAAAAACAAACAAATGCAAACTTAGGAAAAAAAAAAACCTAGCATTGACTCAAACACAATGTCCCTACATGTGGACGGTCAACGGTGTCCTATATACATTTGTTTATGAATAAATCCTGAAAGCAATAAAAAATTCAGTAATAGGATTATCAGTACTAATAGCATTTTCAAATGATTCTCTAACACTTTGTAAGAAAAATGATAAAATAAAGATTCATTAATTATTACCGGTTAGAGTTGTCCTTCAAATAATACTACACTGGCATGGCAAGGTTTTAGGTTTTTTTGGTTTAACTAAAACAGTTTCTTCAGGATACAGAAGTCTGCTTAGAAGCCTACTTAATCTTCTAAAATGATGAGGAAGGTAATACGCTCTCTTTGGGGAAATAATTGACAGCTAATCAAAACTTTAAGGGAAAAACTCAAGTAAAATACGTCTATCAACTTAACAAGTGATTTGTCTACTCATAACAACTCCACACTCCCTAAGTGGCATCAGTATGGAAATATCAGATGTCGGGTTTGGATATGTTATTAAAAATCATTCACAATACCTTCTGATTTAAAATTTATTTCCATGAAACCAGGGAAGATCTAAAATGTAAGTGAAATAAGAATGGGAGTGAACAATTCCTCATATTTATAGAGAGGAGGAAAGATATAATAATCAATAAGTAGTCATCATTTTAATTATGAAATGCCTGTTTTTGGACATAGAAGAGACCAATATAGCGATTATTATATTGATTATTCCATAAAAATTTAAATAAGTCAAATGAAAATATAAATAAATGGTTAAAAATTAATAAGAAATTTTTAATACTATAGAGATGTGTAAAAAATGGATAATTTGGCTGTTTGGGTTTGTTTGGGGATATTTGTTTAGACTTGAAATAACTACTATTTTCCTGAGATCCATCCAGTAAACCAGATTGATTTAGCTTTACTCAAAACTGATTTAGCCAGGTCAGTTTCAAACATGGACTAAATATCCTTTTGTTCTTAATTATCCTCTGCGATTTTCTGTAAGCCCGTAATTGTTGCGTATTAAAAAACTGCACATACATTTTAAAAGAATGGAAACAGCGGATCTCTTTAGTAAACGAAGTCAGTTCAGCCTTCCAGGCTTTCAGGTTTGGGATGCAACGGTGGTTGTGCAGTGTGCGCACTGGATCCCGGCTGGAGTGTGACTCGCAGGATGCCCGAGCCGACGGCCCCTGCAGGGTTGGGGAGACGAGGCCTGGGGTGCACGCTCACTCACCCTGGCGCTGGTGAGGCTGAGGGCATGGGAGGTGTGGAACGTGGAGGCGTTTCATGGCTGCAGACACACTAGGAAGCGGCGCAAGGCCTTCTGCAGCCAGGCCACCGTAGAGCTCTGCGGCCCCTGCGTTGCCTCCTCCATCAGGCGCTTCCCCCAGGAGAGAGTCCCCTTCTGCTGCCCTCAGGGCTTGTCCCGCCCCCTGCAGCCTGCCTTGGGTTTTACTGTCCCCCATTCTCACCCTCACTCTCTCCCGACCCAGCCCAGTGCTACCGTGGACAGCGAGGGGCCAGAGAAGGAGTCCTGAACCGGAATGGAGGGGTCCCAGTGTAGGCTCGGGGCTTTGCACTCAGGAGCTCCGGCCTGGGCTAAGTGGCTGCCGTGTCTGGCCCTCAGCTTCCTTGTCCGTGGGGGAAGGCAGGATGAGGTCACTGTCTCAGTCCATGCGCATTGCTACAAAAGCATGCCTGAGGCTGCGTCGTTTATAAAGAAAAGAGGTTCATTTGGCTCATGGTTCGGAAGGCTGTACAAGAAGATGGCACCAGCATCTGCTCGGCTTCCAGGGAGGCCTCAGGGTGCTCCTCCTCCTGGTAGGAGGCAAAAGGGAGCCAGGCAGCTGTGGAGATCACGAGCAAGGAGAGGGAACAAGAGACTGGGGAGGCTTAGGGCTCTTTCTAGCAGCGGCTCATGATGGAACAAATTCAGTGAGAGTTCACTCATGACTTTAAGGTCGGCACCAAGCCATTCATGAAGGATCCACCCCCATGGCCCAGAGACATGGTATCAGGTTCCAGCTCCAGTATTAGGGATCACAGTTCAACATGAGATTTGGAGGGTTAAACAAATTAACTGCATCAATGGCTTTTGAGGTTCCTTTTAGTGAAGATGTGCTACACTTTTACTTGCTTTACAGATAACCATCTCAAAATTTAATGTAGAAATGATATAATCATAACCAAAAGCAGCTGAGTCTATTTTGTGCAGGTCATTATTCATTGACATGAGTTCATTTTATTTATTCTTGAATGATTTGACGATGTGTCCATGGTCCATGGGGCCTCATAGAGTATGAGAGAGGCAGGCCTTAAATCCAGGTCAGCTTGGTGTCAAAGTCGGCTCTCTTAACCAGTCTGCCTGTTGCCTTGTGGCAGTGTTTGGGCAGTTGACTGTGATAGTAAAAACTTCATTTTATTTGGGATTGCTAAACAGATATGTCAGGACTGCCCACCAGTGATGGTGTGCTGCAAAGCCAGGCCAAGGACGGGGAAGATGCCAGAGAAGAAGGAAGCAGGGGGTCAGGGTGAGCAGGTTGTATGGGCCCATTCTCACGCTGCTGTGAAGAACTGCCTGAGACTGGATGATTTACAACGGAAAGAGGTTTATTTGACACACAGTTCCACATGGCTGGGGAGGCCTCAGGAAACTTACAGCCAAGGCAGAGGAAGAGCCCCCTATAAAACCATCAGATCTCACAAGAACTCACTCTCACCAGAACAGCATGGGGGAAACAAACCTCAAGATTCAATTACCTGCACCTGGTCCCTCCCGTGAGACAATTCAAGATGGGATCTAGGTGGGGATGCAAAGTCTAACCATATGACAGGTATGCGGAACCTTCCTCTGAGACCCAGAGAAGGATCACTCACTGCAGGGGCCTGGACAGACACTTTCCTTTCTGACTCAAGCAGCTAATTGTTACCTCTACAGTCTAAGTTCTCTTGACAAGTTTATCTCATAGTGAACTTCTATTTTAGAAGAGAAAGAAATTTCCCCACCCACAGACCTCGATTAAACCCCATGGAGAACTTAATATAGCTTCTCCTTTTCTCAAGAAAAGATGTCAAGAAAAGCAAAGATTGGAATTTGACCCAGATTACCAAAAATATTGTGACCAACTTTGGATGATGAATATTTTAAAATTCTCACAGGACAAATGCCAAATACAGTAATAAGTGCAGTAAAAGTTGCAGTGCCAAAATAAATGTTATATTTGTGAAGGCTTAGCTAGCAGTTGCTCTGTAAATACTAAAAGAAATTATGCCACTATCACAGGAGTGAAACTTCTATTTGAAAACTGTCCACCATGACAAATTTAAATTTTCTTATCAATGCTCTTTATTTCCCATTTGACAAATGACTTTTATTTTAAATAATTATTTTATGCTAAATTTAACATTTAAACATTAAACTAACAACTTTTTACTTTATGAAACAATAGTATCATTATCATCTTCATAATCTCATTATCACTATAAAAATAGTCATAATTGATGCAGTCACCCCAAATTTTCCTTTCATAGAACCATACTGTGTTCATTCTGAAAGAAACCATAAGCATATCTAGTGCAGACATCCCATGATTAAAATCACAAATGATTTTTAAATGTTTTTTCTGAGTATTATTAACATATAAGAATGGAAGAATTATTTATTTAATGACTACACGTTTCAATGTGTTTCTGTGATTTGAGGTTGTTTAAATTTATTGAATGTAACTGATCTTATAATAATGATCTATCGACCTACTCAGCTAGCTAGGTCTAATTCCATATATTTAACTCTGTGTGTATATCTGAGTACTTCTTTAAAATAGATTGCTAACACCAGAATTAATATGGAATCACGCAGGAGTGCTGTTAAGCTGGGTGTATTAGTTCATTCTCATGTTGCTATGAAGAAATACCCAAGACTAGGTAATTTATACAGAAAAAGAGGTTTAATGGACTCATAGTTCCACATGTCTGGGGAGGCCTTACAATCATTGTGGAAGGCAAAGGAGGAGGAAAGTCACATCCTACATGGCGGCAGGCAAGAGAGCGTGTGCGGGGGAGATCCCCATTATAAAATCATCAGATCTTGTGAGACTATTCACTGTCAGAACAGCATGGGAAAGACCTACTCCTATGATTCAATTACCTCCCACCAGCTCCTTCCCAGGACACATGGGGATTATGGGAGCTGCAATTCAATATGAGATTTGGGTGGGGACACAGCCAAACCATGTCACTGGGCATGGGTTTGGTTCATACCCACTAATTACTGCCAGATATTGCCAAAGTTTTATGTAGTATTGGACACATGGACAAAAATCAGAAGTTCTACTTTAATAAGTGGTCAGATCTAGAAAAAAGAAAAATTTAAAAATGAGCCCTAGCTCATTGTTCCAAACCTTTCCAGAATTCATATAAGAAACACTTTCTTCAGAATCAGCATCCAGGGTGCTCCATGGTAAACTGATGGAGTGTGGGGAGCTGGCATTCCACAGTTGAATATCAGCTGTGAGGGGCTGTAACTTTCTCTTATGGTGTTGGGAAGCATGCCTGTCTCTCCTAGCTTCCTTTTCCTTCCAGCGGTAATGTGGCCTGTGAGGCTCAAAATCTGCTAACCCACCAGAAGTCAGGGCGGTGAGAGGCATGAGAAATGAGGGGTTAGGCGATGCAGGTGTGGCCATCAGAAGCTGTGCATAGTCTGAACTTATCTACAGTGGTTTTGTCAACTACTGTGTGCTGTGAGTCTGTAGTTCTTTATTTACAATATTATTGGGTGTTAATGCTTGATTCTCTTTGCAATAATCGTTTTAGAACCCAGAATTTTTAAAAGTGCATATTTAATTTAAAAATCCAGTGCTGCCTTTCCAGTTTTCAAGAAATGCTATGATTCATATAATTTGTACAAAATAGTTAACATAATTTACCATCTCCTTTGGAGGCAGCAGTGAACTAACTTCACACAAACGTGAAAGCACAAATCTACTGAAAGAGTCTTAACCATCTTTCAAAAAAGCTAATTGTATAGGAAGTGATTTGGGCCAAAAGGTAAAGATTTACCCTATGCTGCTGTGGAAGGGATCTTTATGTATCATGCTATGTAGTGTGACTTCCCTTTCACATGAAATGATTTCCTTCTAAGTTAATTTTGGGCATTTTTCATTTATATACATGAAAGTAGAGCAACAGTTGTTGGCTGGTCAGCAAAATCCACCTGCAAAGTTAAGTAACCAGTGTTGTTAGTGGTTTAAATAGAAAAAAACAGTTGTTATCTTCAATAATGATCAACACTTTTATCCAATATTTTAATTTTCTCTAATCCAAAACTTTCTTAATTTCATCCTATTAAAAATGAAATTTGTGATGTTATTAATGCTACAAATTTTGACAAAATTTTAACATTGATTATAAAATTATTTACTTGGTGGTAATAATAAAAATGCAAATCTTGATGTAATGGGATTATGGTAAAAATAATATTCTTATAAATTATGAAATCTTTGAAGCATTAATGCATATAAAATTGGTTGTGTCTGCATAATTCATGATTATATTCACAGAAGATAAGATATTCTACAAATGGAAAGAGAAATTACGGGTATAAAAATTTAATAGTATTTTATATTGTACAGAATAAGTGAACTATAAATTTTTATAAAGAAACTAACATTGGACATAAAATGATATTTCAGCCTAATAGTATAGATCATCTGTATGTACTTCCCATCATCAGATATAGAGATTGTTTGATCATTAAAGGCTCTTTTGTGTATCAACTAAAGTGTCCTAAAATGACTTCAACTATTTAAAAAATAATTCCTATGAATCATATTGAATTGTGTGCAAAATAGAGATATTTAATAAGACCATTTAACCAAACCTTTGCCAAAACTTTAGCTTTTGAGCCACATTATTGCCTGGTTCCCAACTCACTCATTCCGAACAAACAAACAAACAACTTGTGAAGAGGAAGACATAAAAACATATCCCCAAAAAGCAAGGCAGAAAGTGAACAAATTAAATGCTGACAACTCAAAGAGTGTAGAAGATTTAATTTTGAAATTAAATAATTTCATTTGGAATAAATCAACTTTTAACTAAGTCTTCTGATGCATTTCTGTTATAATTAGATTCAGTTATATTCTGGGAAGAAATAAAATTGTGAAGGCCAATGTAAATTTGGTAGATTTAGATGATGTACCAAATTGTACATTGTTTAAATTTGGCAGAATTTACAAAGGAGCCATAGAACTTTAATTTCAGAGTTTTATTATGTTTTATTTATATATTTATTTTAAATTTCCTCCCTGAAAAGAAGGGAAAACGCAGTAGCTGAGGAAATTCAGAGGCTTAAACGTGTATCTGTCAATATTAAAACATAAAATGGAGAATATCATTTATTTGAGATTTTTTTCTGAACCTATCATGCATCTCAGACTCTCTTCTCAAAGAAAAATTATTGAAAAGAATCAATTAAAAATGTGAATAATTTCAAATTTATTAGTCATAAAATTCAATGTTTGAAGAATGATTAAAAGCTATTACATAAACATTCAAAGTAGTAAGTAATTTTAAAAACATTTTCAGAATAATATGGAGACTTTGGTAAAAAGACAGATAAGCCTTAGAAATCAATGAAAGTATGGACCTGTCACTGGATTCCATGTGTAATTGTACCACTTATGCTTAGTTCATGTAGAAATAATACGAAGAAGAATATTGTAAAATTTGCTATAATGTATACAGGTGTATGTAATTTATATGTTTCAAAAATTATTTTAGCCTTAACATAGTTTTTGGATTGAATTATATTACAAATTTATCCATAAAATTAAACAAAGTTGCCAATTAATAAATAAACACTTTAATAACGGGGTCTGTTAGGGGTGGGAGGCTAGGGGAGGGATAGTGGGGAGTGGGGAGGTTGGGGAGGCATAACATTGGGAGAAGTGCCCGATGTAGGTGACGGGGGGATGGGGGCAGCAGACCACCATGGCATGTGTGTCCCTATGCAACAATCCTGCAAGTCTGCACATGTACCCCAGAACTGAAAGAATAATTTTAAAAAATGTGACTTGTTTTTTTTTCCTTCCTTTTACCCTAAAAACTATTGTTGATTGTGTGATAAATTTCATGGTCACATACCTTTATACCAGACCCTGTTGCAGCAATATGTTTAAAAGAAAGCACCCAGACTTTTGTGTTCAATTAGCATCTAGAGAGAAGCAAGAGACCTTCTGACCCTAAGGGTAGTCTGGAGTTTTCAACACCCGTCAGAAGGCTGAAGGTGCATAGTTCATGGACATCAGTCTAGAAACTAACCAGTCATTTCCAAGCAAACAGAGAGCCTCAGCTCCTTCCACTTCTGTGGAGCACCATATTCAAGGATTATGGAAAAACCAGTGGAATTTTGAAGGGTTTTTGTTGGCCACATGTAGGGTAGAATGACAGTTCAAACTCCCAAGTCATCCTGAGTTACCTGCTTTCCAAAGGCGGGAGGATTGCAGCGGTGACAGCTGAGCACAGGCAAGACAGCCAGAAACAGGAAGGCAAGGAAAAACAAAGTCCCAGCAACCGCAACCACAACACAGCCTGTAAACTAGAAGATCTCCTGTGATGCAGACAGATGCACCAGGACGTACGAAGAGAGAAGCATTTATAGTTCTTCAGTACTTAGAGCTCAAGGCCTGCAGAAGATAAATACCTGATCCTTCCTCCAACACATCTGAAGTCACTGTTGATCAAAATCCAACTAGGGCTGCAACAAAGATAAATGCCCAGTTAAACCGCAGGTTAGCTGGACCTGTGCCCCACACCCTCAGCCTGACAGGAAAAGGCCACGCCATTTTCTAGGAAAATATCATTTATTTTGGTCTCTTCTGTTATTTTATATAAAATGTCTGGGACATAGTAATAAATTAAAAGACACAAGAAAAAGCAAGAAAATGTCACCCATGGTCAAGAGAGGAAGTGTCAATAAAAGACAGAAGTCCAGGTACAGTATTGTAAGTCATGGGCTTTAAAATTACTATGATACAGTGGAAAAGCTGGAAAACGTAAGTGAAAAGATAAAGAACTTTACCAGGGAGATCAAAACGATCTCTCCAGTAATCTTTAAAAAATCAAAAGGAAACTTGACGACGAGGCAACACAAGTTATCCACACTAAATCACAAATAGTAATAATAATGGCAAAAACAATGAAAACAAGATTGAGAACCTGAGGTTTGTGAGGCAGAATTGCTTTAACATACCCATAGTTGGAAATCCAGAAGAAAAAGAGGGGATAGGGTAAAAGATATTTAAGAAAAGATACTGGCTATGATTTTTGAATATCCAGAAAATCCTTAAAACCCAGTACAAATACAAATAAAGAAACCTACATCTGGGAATATCATGTCCCAACTGCTGAAAATCCACGATAAATTGAAAATCTGAAAAATAAAATAAACAATAATATAAAAGAAAACTGATTTTCAACCACAAAAATAAATGGGAGTAAGAAGATAATAGTTGATAATAGTTTGACAATTTTAAGTGCAGAAAAATTTAAAATAAGGTAAAAAGAAACTTGCAAGTCAAAATTCTACATCCATCAAAGTGTTCTACAAAAACTAATTTTTTCAGGTGAAAGAAAATTAAGAGTTAATGGCCTGCAGACCTTCCTTACAAGAAATAGTAACGTAAGTTCTTCAGACCAAAAAGAAATCATGCCAAACCTATAAGAAGATACAAATAGAACAAGAATGGTAAATGTCTTATTGTTCCTTTTACTTTCTTAATTTCTTTAAAAGTCACATGACTCTTTAAAACAAAATTTAATGCCATATTGTGGGATTATTTGATATCAACAAAAGAACAAAGGAAACTGCAGAGTTTTACATCTTACATGAAGCAGCGCAATAATCAGCGCAAACACAGGAAGAAGGAAAGCAAGCATATTGTAATCCATAGAAACATTCAACATAATTAAATAAAAGAGACTATTAAAAACATTCAATTAGATTCCTGCCCAGAAAAAAAATGGCAGGAAAAAATGAAACAAATACACAGAGAGATGGCATGAATAGAAAACAAACACCAGTACAAAAACCTAAATAAACGGTCCCACATTAAATCTTGTAAACTAAATAACGAAATTAAAAGACAGAGAATTGTGTCCAGGTAAACTCAACTCATTCTGATTTTACCCTTGAGATGGAGATGTGAAGCCGACTCTAAGTCAGAAGCTGACTATATAACTGCGAGATCTCCAGATTAACTTCTGTTCTTACAACAATGACTATTAAAATCAGAGGAATAAAATGCGCTCATATGAAGCTTCATATATATATATATATATATATAATCATTAAAAATCAACAGTTAACAGCAGCAATTGTTTAGAAAGCAGCCCTACAAGCAGTATTTTTTAAAGAAGGAAGTCGCATAGAATTGCAGCCACATAGACACAAGGAAAACAAGCATACTAAAAGACAGTTTTGTTATTAGTTCCAATTTCTCTACAGCCAGCGCACCTGCTCACTGCCTACAGCCATGATCATGGACTGCTCCGCTGGCCCTGCCATCAGTGAGCCACAGTACTTTCCTCTTCACAACATTCTTCCTGCCAGTGTCTTACACCTGTAGGCTCTACAGGTCCATCGCCTCCAAGTCTCACTTTAGAAGTTCTTTCACCTGGGAAGGGATTTTGTTCTTTTTGTACTTTAGGTTCTGGGGTACATTTGCAGACCGTGCAGGATTGTTGCATAGGTACACACGTGGCAATGTGGTTTGCTGCCTCCATCCCCGTCACATATATCTGGCACTTCTCCCCATGTTAGCCCTCCCCAACCTCTCCACCCCCCACTGTCCCTCCCCTAAGCACCCCCAACAGACCCCAGTGTGTGACGCTCCCCTCCCTGTATCCATGTGTTCTCATTGTTCAACACCTGCCTATGAGTGAGAACATTCGGTGTTTGATTTTCTGTTCTTGTGTCAGTTTGCTGAGAATGATGGTTTCCAGATTCGTCCATGTCCCTACAACGGACACAAACTCACTGTTTTTTATGGATGCATAGTATTCCATGGTGTATATGTGTCATATTTGGGTTTTTTGGTTGGATCCATTTCTGAAGTCCATCATGGCCCGTCATTTCTGTCATTGTTCCTAACATGTGGATTTTCACTAGTATTCTAATTTCCTACCATTTAATAGGATTCAGTGGAATTCACTAGAAATTAATATCTGTAGGAAAGGAAATCCACCCCCATCCACACAGATATCTCTATTTTAAAACTTAGATGGAACATACAACACAATACCTATTCCATGAGAAGAACTCAATAAATGTTGAACAAATGATTGGTAGAGTAGAAAATATTAGCAATATACATAATGGAAACAATTGATTAAAATCTGGAGGAAAACAAGAAAGAACTATTGTAGAATTCAAAATAAATAAAAGATACATACAAGTTAAATGTTAAAAGAAAGCATAAAAGAAATAGAGAAAAATATGGGTGATTAGTTATTTGTTAGTACATGAAAGTGAGCTTTTTTTGTTCTTTATACTTTTGGTTTAAGTATAGTTTAACTCATCGCGATTTTTCCAGCTTTCACAGTTAGCTCTGTCCTCCACCTCAAATCATTTGTGCACATGTGAAGAAGGGGCAGGCTTGATTGTTTTCCAATATTCAGTTCTTCAAGTACCAATTATTGAGTTTTAAAAAAATGTTTCACCTCTGACTTGCAGTGGAACCTTTGCTATAAATCACATAGCTGTACTCATGTGGGTTTTCTAGACTCTGTTCTAATTCCATTGGCACCTCTTTTTCTCATAGGCCAATATCAAAGTGTCTTAACTACCAGACATTTTCTTAATTTATGCAATTTCATGGAGTCACTTGTCTTGTGCTTTTTTGTGAATATTGCCTAGGTAATTCTTTGATGCTGCATTTGTCTATAAATTTAGAATCAGTTTGTCCATTGCTATAAAAAAAACCCAGAATATTGATTGATACTGCGTTTAATGTATACCCAATTTGTAAAAAAAAAAAAGACATTTTAAAATGTAGTTTATTAAAATTCATAAATACGGAATACCCTCTATCTTTTCAGAGTTCTTTAATTTCCCTCAACAATGTTTTAGAATTTTTAGTTTAGACATTTTCAAAACTTTGCTTATATTTATTCTAAGTACTTCACTTTTTAAAATTACATTACACATAATATTTTTAAAATTGTATTTTATTTTTAAATGTTAGTAATATATAGACACTTAATTGATTTTGGATATTGACTTTGTATACAGGAAACGTCTAACTTACCATTTTGAAGTGGTTTTTATGATTCTCCAGATTTCTAGGTACACATTTATGGCAACTTAGGAGAGAGATGGTTTCATGCTTTTTGTTCCCATGCTAATATCTTTTCTTTTTACCTTTCTCTTTCTTTGTTGCAGTGCCGGGGTACCTACTACAATATTGAACACAAAGCCAATGGTGGATGCTCCAGTCTTCCTCCTCATCTCAGAGTGAAGACATCCAGTGTTTCACCATTAACTGGGATTACACCTCCAGCCTTTTTGTAGCTGTCATTTATCAGTTTGGGGAAGTACTTTTCTATATCCAGTTTCTGAAAGTTTATCATGAACAAGTGTTGAATTTTACCAAATGTCTTTGAGCATCTAATGAGATGACTATACAGATTGTTTTCATCCCTTTAATGTAATGATTTACATTGGACCATTTTAAAAGTAAAATAAATGAAAAACAAAGTTATACAACTCACTGTTGCCAAATTCAAGATTTGCTAGATAGACACATTAATCAGGGTGGTGTAATGAATGGTATGATTGTAGATAAAAGACCAGCAGAATAACGTGGATATTCTTGACACATCATCAACAGCTTTTTGATAAATGTGGGAAGATGGCTCAAAGGGGAAAGGCAAGTCTCTGGGGACAATTAGACATGTCGACAATCCTTTTAAAGCATCACATCACTTTCTATACAAAAATTAATCTGTGGTCAGCCCAAACACAGAAAATAGAACCAGAAACATTGAGACAGGAAAATATTTCTTAGAAGAAAACAAGCATGAATCATAAAAGGGTAAAAAAGAAATATTAGATTAAATTAAAATACATCATTAAGAAAATGAATAAGCAAGTTACAGATTATAAAAAATATTGCAAGCCAAATATTTAATCCAATATACTTTTATTGAGAATACATAAAAACTTTTAAATAAAAAATAAGAAGACTCATTTTTTGAAGCAATAGGTAATAAAAATATGTCACAAAAGGAGGTATAAGAATGTCCATTAGATTTATGGAAATATAAAGAAGATACTGTTTCACACTTAGTAGAATCGCAAAAAAAAAAAAGAAAAGCGATAAAAGTAAAACAGAAAATCCAGACACCTCTAACTTTGGAGAGGATGTGTGATGGATTGAAGTCCTGAGTCCTCAGAATGCAATTGTATTTAGAGGTAGAGCCTTCAAGATGGTATTAAGGTACAATAAAACCATCAGGATGGGTCTTACTCCGACATGATTGCTGTTCTTGTAGGGAAAGAGACACAGGAGCTCATGAGCACTGAGAAAAGGCCATGGAAAGACAGTGAGAAGATGGCTTTCTGCAAGCTGAGGAGAGGCCTCAGGAGAAACCAACCCTGATGACACCTTGCGCTTGGACTCTCAGCCTCCAGGACTGGATAAAATCAGTGTTGGCTTTTTTAAGCCACCAAGTCCATGTCTTTGATGATGGCAGCCTGAGCCAACTAATAGCTTGTGGACCTGTTGTGCGTTGTCGGGGGAGTAAGGGTAGCATCGCCACCTGAAGACCCAGTGGTCGCTGTGTTCAGTTAAACATCTGCTCTGTCTCGGCAATTCCACTCTAAGGAAATGCACTTACCCAATGGAAGCGAGCACCTACATCCCAACAGCGACATGGTAAATGGGGACTCGACACGGACTCTTGATGCATGAAGTGTATAGAAAGGGGTGCACTCGGCAGCTGAATGAAAGCTGGAGAATGGAGAGCGCAGAACAGGGAAGAATTAAAGCTCCATGCAGTCGATGAAATTGCTCTGAATAGAGAGAACACACGGAAATACACATATGCATGGGCTGATATTTTCTGACTGATAGGATGAAGTCTTTCAACCCCTCTCAATCCCCCCTCTGCAATTACATTTATTTTTGTCAGAAATACAACGATTGCTGGGAATGGCTGGATTAGTGAAAGTTGTGATAAATGACTATTTGTTTTGCAAAGGTCACTACCAGTAGCCACATCAATTGGCATTTGGGAGTGTTACCCAGGCTGGTCTTGACCTCCTAAGCTCAAGCCATCTACCTGCCTGGGCCTCTCAAAGTGCTGGGATTACAGACATGAGCCACAGCACCCAGCCTATTGCTTTATTCGTTGTTGAATCTCACTGCCTCCCATGTGATAGTGCTGAGAAAGGTTTAATCTACGTGCTAGGGTTCCTTGGATCCTCACTCGTTCCACTGTTGAGAGATTAAGAAAAACACGAAGAATAATTTGCTAGGAACAACACCAAGCCAGGAACACAGGTTTCCTACACTGGGTCTCTGCTCTAAGCCTGTAGACAAATCGGTTATCCTCTTGGGCTCTGGAGTCTCAAAACGTAATGAAATTCCCTCAGGGGAATCCACAGTCCCTTCCAGTGAACCCTCAGATTCTTACAGGGCATATTTGGTTTCTCATCTTAAGGAGAAAGAAACTATTTCCAGGTAAAGTGAATAAACTCGTTTGAGTCGATACAGGTGTCCCACCTTAGTCATGCTCACTGAAGAGATTTATGTAAAACTGCATCTCAGATCTGCACCAAGAATGCTGAAACGCCTCAAAAATTTCCACCTGGAATTTGTAAAGAGCACATCACTGACGTGGAGATTGCAGAGGCCACGTCACCATGACCTGCTGACTTCTAAATCTGACATCTCAGATCTTTTGTTTACAATAGCAAAGACCTGGAACCAACCCAAATGCCCAACGATGATAGACCGGACAAGGAAAATGTGGGACATATACACCATGGAATATTACGCAGCCATCAAAAACGATGAGTTCCTGTCCTTTGCAGGGACATGGATGAACCTGGAAACCATCATTCTCAGCAAACTGACACAAGAGCAGAAAATCAAACACCACATGTTCTCACTCATAGGCGGGTGTTGAACAATGAGAACACATGGAAACAGGGAGGGGAGCATCACACACTGGGGTCTGTTGGGGGGAAATGGGGGAGGGACGGGGGGGTGGGGAGGTGGGAAGAGATAGCATGGGGAGAAATGCCAGATACAGGTGAGGAGAAGAAAGGCAGCAAACCACACTGCCACGTGTGTACCTATGCAACAATCTTGCATGTTCTTCACATGTACCCCAAAACCTAAAATGCAATTAAAAAAAAGAAAAAGAAAAAAATAGAATACAAAGCATAGAATAAAGCAGTGTTGAGTTAATCAATGGAAAAAAAAAAAAATAAAGCGCAAGAAAAGCAGAGTCAGGGCCTCCGGGCGCCCTCCCCGCCTCCTCCCCTTCCCAGCTGCAGAGGCGGCCTCTCCGCTTACGGCCTCCTGAACCGTGAGGACCCCGTGGACAGAGCCCGGCCTTCCCCAGGTGGAGCAGCCGCGTGTGCCTGTGAGATTCCGAGCAGCCTCCGCCCCCCGCTGCCGCCGCCGCCGCATCGACCGCAGGAGCGTCTGTCTCCCCGGACCCCGGGTGGCCGGCGCTGTCCAGGGCCCGGGGTGCTGAGCGCGCGCGCCGTCCGGGCGTCTCGGGCCCCAGGATCGATGCGCAGCGGGAGCCTGCGTTTCACCTGCGATGGTTTTGAACGAGAGCAGGAGTCCGGGCAGATGGAGGAGGGAAAAAACGTTCCTGAGCCGCGCTGCAGGGAAGACTCGTACCTGGGCAGCTGAGGGCTCAGTGGCGGCCCTTGGTTCTGTGACAGCGTCTCGGGCCTCCCCTCCCTGCACCTGCCCTGCGGCCCCGCCGTGGGGGATGAGCGATTCCTGGGACGCGATCGCGGAAACAGCGCAGTGTGCTCTGAAAGCCAAACGGAGCCGGCGCCGGGGCGGGGGCGGGGGCGGCGGCGTGTTCAATCCCATTCTGCACATCTGTCCTGGCACAGCTGGACTCCTTCACAAAAGTCACCCTAACTACCTTAACATATGTAGAGCCAAATTAAAATTACTTTATCAATCTTGCATTTTCAGCTTTCCCATCTTTGGGGTTATTTTCCATCCATGTGTTTCATTATTTCAGTGAAGTCATCTCATCTCCCTAACTGAGAGAAATCACACAGTGGAAGCCACGTTCCGTGGCGGGGCTGCGGTGGGGTGCAGGAGAGGAAGGGGGAATGTATAATTTATAAGCATTTCTGGTTTGTGTGCACATTCTCATCTGAATGTTCTGCAATGTTTTTATAGTTAACCATTTGTCTTTATCTTTTCTCAAATAATATATTTTCCCTGAATTTGTTTCTTTCAACAAATTTCTTTTTGAGTTAAGGTGGGGTTTGGAATATAGTATTAAAAAAATCTCTCTTTAAACATTAAAAATTGTCTTTCAAAGCAGCGACACACTCCCGAAATGAATTTGTAAACACTCTCTGTGCAGGTGCTTTTGCTATACCGCCTTGGAATGATCAGGTCCAGCCCGTTCTGCTTCTGTTGAGCCACAGCAGGTGAATCTGGGCAAAGAGAAGGGAACAAGCGAAGAACTCTGGAGGAGGATAGTGGTGCCTGGAAGCATAAGACAGGAGCGGCACAGAGATGAAAAGGGGTGTCCCGCTAGAATGTGGGTGCAAACTCACAGGAGTCATTTCCCTGTGTCTTAAGCAGCTTACCCTTTGGGGTACAGACGTTCACCACTGTTTTTTTTATTCTTTCCCAATGTTCAGGCTCACACAAAGGTCATTTTATTCCGACTGTCCCTTTTCTCACATCAGAACACCACTTGGGGTGCAATCAAGGCATCAGTAAATCAAACGCGGAGGTTTGTTACTGTGTGGGATCGTCATGACCAGCATCCGGAATCCAGCGCAGGGATTGTATTCATCTGACATTTGAGTTTTCTCATCTTTCAGTGTAGATATTAAGATGCTCAAAAAATGTGATTGGTAGCTGGCTATTAATAACCCCTTCCAGGAGCTCAATAATAATTTTTAAACTTTTCAAATTGAAGGAATCAACAAGAAAGGACAAGTAAGAATAAACCCTTTTTACATAGAAATATGTTTTAATTTGGTACCCAATGACTTTCGAAATGTATTTCGTGAAGTTGAACCACACAGTGTCTGAAAAAAAGGAGATCTTACTCCAAGTTCCTTTTATTTAAAGGGGATTATTTATCTCAATTCACCCACAATAGTCCAAATTTAGAGACACATGTTAATATGTGTAGTGGTTGTTCATTTTCATGCTGTGTTGTCCTGTGCATGAAAATGTCCCAGTTTCTTTATCTATAATTATGTGGGTCAACAGTTAAGCTTTTTCTGGCTTCATACAATTCAGGCAATGCTACTATGTAGGCTACTGAGCATGTTGAATGGGATACCTGTGCAAATATTTCCCTGGGATATGAGGGCAGAAAGTAAGTTAGAGGATCATGAGAAATAGGCTAGAGTGTATCAAAATTGCTTCCAAAGTGATTGTCCCAGTTGACATTCTCACTGGTAAAGCTGAAGTCTTCTCAGGGATCCATCCTTACCAACAAGTAGTATTGTCAGACTTTTTAACTTTTGCCAATCTGGTGGGTGCAAATGGCATCTCATTATTGTTTTAATTTGCATTTCTCAGATTACTAATGAGGTTAAGCATCTGTTCCTGTGTTTATTTGCCATATTTTTTCCTCTGCTGTGAACCTATTAGGTTGTTTGCCTTTTTATTACTGATTTGGAGAATTTTTAGAATATATTTTGATGAATAATTCTTTGTTGGTTAAATTCGTTGCAAATCTGCACCCCCAGTATACGACTTGTCTTCTCACTGTTTTCCTTATGTATTTTTGAGACATAAAGGCTCTTAATTTAATGGAGTTGAATTTCTTGTTTTGTTTCCTTGTTATTTTTTGCTTTCAGATTTATGTTTTCTGTGGCTATTTTAATAAATGTTTCCACATGTAAAGTTTGTAAAGTTACTGTACTGATTTTTTTTTGGTGACAGTCTTAAAGTTTTGTGATTCACATAGATGTTCTCCATGCACTAGAAATGATCAGCATGGGGTGGTCTGGAATAAAAGTTTAATTTTCCCCATGGATATCCAGTTTCCCCACATCAATTATTACATAGTTCATTTCTACCTTACTCCCTTCGGATTCTACTTCTCTTCTACATTAAAGCATAGTTTTCAAAGAGTTAAAAGCAATTTTTATGCAACCATATAGTCAGTATTGGTCAAAAGTGCAGTAAATCTTTTTAAAACATTTTTTTAGAGACAGGATCTCACGCTGTCACCCATGTTTGAGTGCAGTGGCACAGTCATGGTTCACTGCAGCCTTAAACTCTTAGTCTCAAATGATTGTCCTATCTCAGCCTGCCTAGTAGTTGGGACTACCAGGCATGCACCACCAAGCCTGGCTAATTCTTTGTTGTTTCTTTTTTTCTAGAAATGAGGTCTCACTATGTTGCCCAGGTTGACCTTTGACTCCTGGCTTCAAGCCATCTTCCCACCTCAGCTTCCCAAAAAAGGGGATGACAGGTGTGAGAAACCACACCCAGCAGAATGTAGCAAACCTTTGGTGAGGAAACCCATGAGATACCCCAGCTAGTCCAATTATCAATGCATAGTAATTAAGTATAATTACTGCTGTAAGATGATTAAGTTAAATACAAAACTGGCTAGTGTCTCATAGGGCAATTAAACCTTAACCTTTGAAGTTTTCTTCTCTTCTAGACAGAAACCATTTACCTAGGCAACATCATTTGCATTGTACTAATTTTCTGCAAGTACATGTCTCACTTTCTAGGGTTTGGGGCTTCGGTCTTTATCAGGAAATAGTCAAACAAAAATACAGTTTCCCAAGAGATTCCTGTGAGGCCGACCAGTTAGATCACTCTGGACCAGTGGTTCTCAAACTTGAGCAAGCATGGGAACCACGTAGAGGCCTTGTTAAAACGCAGGTGCTGGGTGTCCCCTGAATTTCAAGTTTCAGATTCAGGTACGAAGCCCAGGAATCTGCATTTCTAACCCATTTCTAGGTGAGGCAGATGCTGCTGGCCAGAAGAACATCCTGATAAGACTTTGTTAAGACCCAGAGCTGTCCTTCTGTCTCCTGCCCCACATGGGGATAATGTTTCTCAATACACACATCTCCACACATACATGACTCTCTGGCGTGTTACTTTCTGTTCCACTGATCTATGCTGCAACGCCTAGTCACTACTGCTGTATTGTAAATCTCGATACATGTCAAGTACGTGAAATCCTGTCTTGTCTGTGTTGGCCAATTTGCTGTGATTCCTTTTTCATACAGATTTTAGAGTCATCTTGGTAATGCCCATAACAAATCTTATTGGTATTGTGAGTGAGTGGCACTACACATTTTGACATATTTGGTAAAATTTGGTATTTTTTCCTCAACAATATTCCCATCTATAAATAAGACATATCCCTTCACTTATTTACCTTTTTCTTAAAGCCTTTTAATAAAGCTTTGTGATTTTCTTTGCAAACTTTTGCCCATTTTTTTTTTAAGATTTATTCCTAGGTATTTTGCTTGGTTATAACAAAGATTATCTTTTTATAAAAATTACATTGGAATATTTATTTTATTTTTATTTATTGTAAGATCTAGAAAATTTAAACTTACTTTTAATTTTAACCTTTTGACTTTTTCCTTTTTGTTTCTTTTTTACATGATATTCATTCGTCACTTTCTTAATTTTTCTTTTTTTAGTAAGATGAATTTATGCACTCTAGCTATTTTCTTTTATGAATAATAATAGAAAATATATCATACATGTTTAACATTCCAAAGTCTAAAACTATTTTGCTCTTTTTTAGAAATATAAGAATTTTAGAATTTATTTGCTATTGTTATATAAATTGTATGTCTATCAAGTTTTATAACCACCTAAATTAAATATTTATTATTTTATATCACCAGAGTATATTTAAATGTGAACATATAATTTTCATGTTTTAAAAAGTCACTCCTCCTTCTTATATTTGAGACATGCCTTCAGTCTTCCTGAAGATCATTCTGACAATTTTCCTCTGTGAAGAATTGTTACTAGTAAACTGTTGTGGCTGGGCACAGTGGCTCATGCCTGTAATCCCAGAACTGTGGGAGGCTGAGGCGGGTGGATCATGAGGTCAGGATTTCAAGACCAGTGTGACCAACAAAGTGAAACCCCATCTCTACTATAAATACAAATAAAACTAGCCAGGCATGGTGGCAAGGGCCTGTAATTCCAGCTACTTGGGAGACTGAGGCAAGGAGAACTACCTGAACCTGGGAGGCAGAGGTTGCGGTGAGCCAAGATTGAACCACTGCACTCCAGCCTGGGTGATAGTGTGAGACTCCATCTCAAAAAAAATAAAATAAAATAAATAAATAAATAAAAAATTGTAAACTGTCTTAAGCTAATAGTTGGGTGACAAATATTTGATTTTATCTTTCTATAGAATGACAGTCTAACTGGTTAGAAAATTCTAGGTTGACGGTTTTTTTGCTTTTGTTTTGTTTTGGTTTTTAGCACTTTGAAGGTATCTAACTTCTCTCAGACTGTCTTTGGTATAATGCTGCATCACTATTGATATGTTGAGGTATGGATTTCTTTGTATTGCTCCCACTAGAGGCATATGGGGCCCCTGAAATGTGAGGATTTTTGTTTTTTATCAATTCTGAAAATATTACTTGGACTGATTACTTAGTACATTTTTTAAAATTTTCTACCAGAACACTGATTAGAAATTATTAGTTAGCTCCATATCCTCGGCATCAAGTAACATCTTATATATTCCCACCTTTCTACCTCTGTGCTATAGTTTGGGTGATTTCTTCACCTCTATATTCCGGTTCACAAATTCTCTCTCCAGTTGTGTCTAATGCACTCTTTAATATATCTGCTGAGTTTTAAATTTCAAGTATTACATAATTTTTACTTAAAGTAAACTTGTATTATTCTTAAAATACATCTTTTATTTGGATATTCTCTTATTTCTTTGCCACAGCCTTTATTAACACCCTCAGAGGTTTAAAAATTAATAGACTTCACCCTGTAGGGCAGTTTCAGGTGTACAAAAAATAATGAGCAGAAAGTATAGAGTTCCCAGGTACATTCTCCCCCAAACTACTTCTCCTACTATTAACGTCTTGTGATAGTCTGCTACATTTGTTGCAATAGATGAGCTATATGGATACATTATTATTAAGTAATGTTAATAACTTACATATGGTTTAGTCTTGGTGGTGTACATTCTATGGATTTGACAATTATATAGTGACATGTATCCCCCATCATAGTATCATGCAGAATGAATTCACTGTCCTAAAGATATTCTGTGTTCCAGCTGTTCATCCCTCCTCTCCTCACAAACCCTTGAAAACCACTGATCTTTTTACTAGCTCCATAGTTTGGTCTTTTCCATAATGTCATATAGTTAGAATCATACCATGTGCAGCCTTTATAGACTGAATTATTTCACTTAGCAATATGCATTTGTCTCTCCTTCATGTCTTCTCATAGTTGAATGGCTCACTTACGTTTTATCAATAAATGATATTCCATTCTCTGGATGTACTGCAATTTGTTTATTCATTCACCTACTGAAGGACATCTTGGTTACTTCCAGGTTCTGGCAATTATAAATATAAACATGTGTGTGTATATCCACAGACATGCAAACATCCATGGTTGTAAGCTTTCAACACTTTGGGGAAAATAACATGGAGAGTGACTGCTGGATGGCATGATAAGAGTGTTTTTATCTCTGTAAGAAATGACTAAATTGTTTTCTGAAATGGCTGTATCATTTTGCATTCCCACCAGCAATGAGTGAGGGTTGCTCTTGCTCCATATCCTTGCAAGGATTTTACTTTGTCAGTGTTTTGGATTTTAGCCATTGTAATAGGTGTGTACTGGTATCTCATCGTAGCTTTAATTTGCATTTCCTTGATGACATATGATGTGTAGCATCTCCATATGTGCATTTGAAATGCGTGTATCTTCTTTGGGGAGGTGTCTGTTCAGATCTCTTGACCATTTTGCAATTGAGCCATTCAATTTCTTATTATAGTTTTAAGGGTGCTTTATTTATCTTGAATAGCATTCTTTTATCACAGTTATGCTTTGCAAAGATTATCTTCCAGGATGTGGCTGGTTTTTTCTTTCTCTTAACAACATCTTTCAAAGAACATAACTTGTAATTTTAATGAAGTTAACTTTTCCATGTTTCCTTTCATGAATTACGTTTTTTGTGTTGTATCTAAAAAGTCATCACCAAACCCAAGGTCATCTGGTTTTTTTCATGTGTTATCTTCTGGTTTTTCTGGGAGAGTAATATTTACTCTATATGTCTGGATTTTTCCAGTATTGAGTGTATATAAATATAGTGTGTGTGTGTGTGTGTGTGTGTGTGTGTGTGTATGCAAATATATATATTTGCATTTTATTTTTATTCCATCAATAAATATACATTTCCTTTTTTGCTTTATAATTTCAACTTTTATTTTAGATTCCAGGGCTATACGTGCAGGTTTGTCACATGGGTTTATTATGTGATGCTGTAGTTTAGAGTACAAATGATCCTGTAACCCAGGCAGTGAGCACAGCACCCAAAAAGCAGATTTCAGCCCTCACTGCCCTGCCTCTCTCCCGCCTCTAGCAGTCCCCAGCATCTCTTCTTTCCATTTTCATATCTGTGTAGACCCAGTACTTAGTTCCTGCTGATGTGACAACAAGCGGCATTTGGTATTTGGTTCCTGTCTTACCTCCTTTAGGAAACTGTCCTGCAGTTGCATCCATGTTGCTGCTATGAAGGTGATTTTGTTCTAGATTATGGCTGTATAGAATAGTGTTTCATGGGGCATGTGTACCACATTTTCTTTATCCAATCCTCTATCAATGGGCACCTATGTTGATTCTGTGTCCCTGCTATTGTGAATAGCAATGAATGAGCTTACATTTGCATTTGTCTTTTCGGAAGAATGACTTCTTTTCCAGTAGGTATGTACCCAGTAATGGGATTCCTGGATCAAGTGGTAGCTCTGTTCTAAATTCTTTGAGAAATCTTCAAACTGTTTCTCACAGTAGCTGAAATGTAGATTATTTACATTTCCACAAACAGTACATACACATTCCCTTTTCTCTGCAGCCTCACCAGCATCTATTATTGTTTGACTTAAAAAAAATCAACTTTTATTACAGATTAAAAAGTATGCATACAGGTTTGTTATATGGGTAAACTGATGCTGAAGCTTGGGGTTCCAATGATCTAGTTATTCAAGCAGCAAGCATAGTTCCCAACAGGTGGTTCCTCGGGCCATGCCTCCCACCCCCCATCTCCCATCTAGTGGTTTCCAGTCTCTATTGTAGCCACCTTTACATTCATGTGTATCCACTTTTTAGATCCCATTTATAAATGAAAAGATGTGGCATTTGGTCTTCTCGTTTTGTGTCAGGTGATTTAGGATAATGGTCTCCAGCTCCATCCATGTTGTTGCAAGACATAATTTTGCTTGTTTTTATGGCTGCATAATATTCCATGGTGTATAGTTACCCCTGTTTCTTTACCCAATCCACTGTTGATGGGCACTAGATTGATTCCATGGCCTCACTGTTGTGAATAGCACTGCAATGAACATGCCAGTTCATGTGTCTTAATGATAGAACGATTTATTTTCCTCTGGGCATATACCCAGTAGTGGCATATCTGGGTCAAACGGTAGTTATACTGTAAATTATTTGAAAAATCTCCAAACTGCTTTCCACAGTGACTACACTAGTCTGCATTCCCACCAATGGTGTGTAAACAGTCCATTTTTTCTGCAGGCTTGCCAACAATTTTTTTTTTTTACTTTTTACTAATCACCTCTCTGACTGGTATGAGACAGTATCTCACTGTGGTTTTGATTTGCATTTCTCTGATGATCAGTGATGTTGAGCATTTTTTTCATGTTTCTTGGCCTCATGTATGTCTTCTCTTGAAAACTGTTCATGTCCTTTGCCCAGTTTTTAATAGGTACTTTTTTTTCTGGTAAATATGTTTAAGTTCCTTATCAATGCTGAATATTGGACTTTTGTCAGATGCGTACTTTGTAAAAATTTATCCCATTCGCAGATTATGTATTTATTCTGTTGATAAGTTTATTTTGCTGTGCAGAAACTCTTTCATCTAGTTAGATCTCACTTGTCAAGTTTTGTTTTTGTTGTAAGTGTTTTTGAGGACTCAGACAAAAATTCTTTGCCAAAGCCTATCTTGAGAAGGAATTTCCTGGATTATTTTCTAGAATTTTTATAGTTTGAGGTACTACATTTGAGTCTTTAATCCATCGTGAGTTAATTTTTGCATCTTGAGTTAAATTTGTCTTGTTCAGTTCTCCAGGGAAATGTTTCCAGCTTTGGCCCCTTCAGTATGATATTGGGTGTGGGTTTGTCATCAATGGCTCTATTTACTTTGATGACTGTTGAATTTCCTAACTTGATGGTACTTTGTTCAGATTTCCATTTTCTTCCCGGCAGCAAAAAGAACAAAGTAAGACAAATCACATTGCCCAACTTCAAACTAAACCCTCACACCTTCCATGTCTAATCTGTTCATAGTTTTTATCAAGAAGGGATGGTAGATGCTATTGAAAGCTTTATCCGTGTCTGTTGGGATGATCACATGCTGTTTGTTTTTGATTCTGTTTATGTCATGAATCACATTTATGGATGTGCAGCCTTTCATCCCAGAAATAAAGCCTGATTGATCACGGTGAATTACGTTTTTGATGTGCTGCCCAATAAGTTTGCTAGGATTTTGTTGAAAATTTTTGTAGCAATCTTCATCATAGTTTTTGGCCCCAAGTTTTCTTTTTTTCATTGTATTTCTGCCAGATTTTGGTATCAGAATGATGCTGGCTTCGTTGAATGAAGGAGAAATTTATCATCCTTAATTTCTTGGAAATGTTTCAGTAGGATTGGTATCAAATCTTCTTTGTGTGTCTGGTAGAATTTGGCTGTGAATTCTTCTGGTCCAGGGCTCTTTCTGGTTGGTAGGTTTTTAGTACAGATTCAATTTCCTAACCTGCTGGTATTTTGTTCTCGTTTTTATTTTCTTCAAGGATGAAGAGGTTGTTTGCTTCTGGGAATTTATCCGTTTCCTCTAGGTTTTCTAGTTTGTGTGCATAGAGATGTTTTTAATAGTCTGATTATCTTTTATATTTATGTGGGGTAGGTTATAACATCACCTTTATTATTTCTGATTGGGCTTCTTCTATCTTCTTTTTTTCTTTGTTAATCTACCTAATGGTCTATTAGTCATTCTTTCAAATAATAAATTCTTAGCTTCATTGATCTTTTGTGTGGACTTTTGAGTCTCAATGTCTTTCAGTTCTTCTCTGATTTTAGTTATTTCCTTTCTTCTACTAGCTTTGGGGTTGGATTGTTCTTTTTTTCTTAGTTTCTCTGGTTGTCATGTGAGATTGCTAATTTGAGATCTTTCTACCCTCTTGAAGACATTTGATTTTCCTGTTAAAGCTGCTTTAGCTACATCCCCAAAACAAAGGTAAGTCATAACTATGTTTTCATTAACTTCAAGAATTTATTTTATTCTTTAATTTTGTTGTTTGCTCAAGAGTTATACAGAAGCCAAGTTGTTCAATTTTCAGACTTCTGTGTAGTTTTGAGAGATCTTCTTGGTATTGATATCTATTTATATTGCACTGCTTTCCAAGACCATGCTTGGTATGATGTCAGTTCTTTTTAATGTATTGTGACTTGCTTTATGGTTGAGTATGTGGCTGACTTTAGAATATGTTCTGTGTGCAGATGAGAAGAACGTATATTCTGTGGTTATTGAGTGTAGTACTGTGTAGATCTCAAGTAGGTCCACTCATTCAAGTCTCGAGTTTAAGTTCAAAATTTCTTTGTTCATTTTCTGCCTTAATAACCCATATAACATGAGGCAGGTGGATTATTTGAGGTTGGGAGTTCAAGACCAGCTTGACCAATATGGCAAGAACTCTCTCTACTAAATACACAAAAAATAGCCAAGTGTGGTAGCACACTCTTGTAGTCCCAGCTACTTGGGAAGCTGAGGTAAGAGAGTTGCTTGAACTCGGGGGGTGGAGGTGGCAGTGAGCCAAGATCAGGCCACTGCACTGCAGCCTGGGTGACAGAGTGAGACTTTATCTCAAAAAAAAAAAATAATAATCTATGTAACACTGTTAGTGGGGAGCTACAGTCTCCCCCTATTATTGTGTGGCTGTCTTTTCATTAGTCAAGAGGAACTAGTTTTCTGAATCTGTGAGTTCTTATGTTGGGTGCAGACATGTTTAGGATAGTTAAGCCTTCTTGTTGAATTGAACCCTCTATAATTATGTGGTGCCTTTCTTTGTTCTTCCTGATTGTTGTCTACCTAAAATGTATTTTACCTGATACAAAAATATTCTCTTCTTTTTTATTTTCTGCTTGCTTGGTAGATCTTTCTCCATCCCTTTCCTTTGAGTCTGTGTGTGTCATCACATGTGAGATGTGTCTCTTGAAGGCAGCAAACAATTGAGTCTTATCTTTTTATCCAGTTACCACTCTATGTCTTTTAAGTGGGGGCCTTTAAACTATTTACATTAATGGTTAGTATTGATACAAGAGATTTTGATCCTGTGATAGTGGTGGTGTGTGTTTTGTAGACTTGCTTGTATAGCTGTTCCTTGTTGTACCTTTCCTATGTGCTTAAGGATATTTTTGAGTAGCATGTTTTGGTTATCTTCCCCACATTTAGCACTCATTTAAGAGCCTCTTGTAAGAGTGATCTGGTGGTAACAAAAGACCTTAGAGCTTGCTTGCCTGAGAGGATTATTTCTCCCTCACTTATGAAGCTTAGTTTGGTGGAATATGCTATTGTTGGTTGAAAATTCTTTTCTTTAAGAATGCTGAAAATAGACCCCCAATTCTTCTGGCTTCCAGGGTTCCTGCTGAGGGATCTGTTGCTAACCTGATGAGGTTTCCTTTGTAGGTTACTGGGCCCTTCTCTCTAGCTGCCTTTAAAATCATTTATTTTGAGTTGACCACAGTGAATCTGCTGACTGTGCCTCGAGGGTGGTCATCTTGTGTAGTATCTTGCAGGGGTTCTCTGTGTTTCTTGGATTTGTAAGTCCTCCTCTCTAGCAAATTTAGGAATTTTCCATGGGGTGTATCCTCAAATGTGTTTTTCAAGTTGCTTACTCTCTCTGCTTCTCTTTCAGAAATGCCAATGAGTTGTAAATTTGGTCTCTTTACATAACCCCACATTTCTCAGAGGTTTTGTTCATTTTTTAAATTCTTTTGTTTTTATTTTTGTCTTACTGAGTGTATTTGAAGAACCGGTCTTCAAGCTCTGATACTCTTTCTTCAGCTTGATCTCTTCTGCTATTAATGCTTCTGATAGTAAATTTCTTGAAGTAAAATTTTCAAGTAAAATTCTTAAAGTAAATTTTTCATTTCCAGAAGTTCAGTCTGGTTCTTTCTTAAAATGACTAATTTTTCTTTCAGCTACTGGAATGTTTTTCTTGATTCCTTGGATTGGGTTTTAACTTCTTGTCATCCAGATGCTGAATTCTATGTCCTTCATTTCAGTCATCCCAGCCTGGGTAAGAAGCATTTCTTGGGTGGGCAGAGGGACGGTCGTGTGTTCATTCGAGGGAAGGGCACACTGGCTTGTGACTTGCCAGAGTTCCCGCATGGATCCCTTCTCACGTGTGAGGACTGGCATTCCTTCAACTGTGAGGGAAGCGGCCCACAGTCAGTTGACTTTCTCTCTGGGTGTCTCCGAGGGTCAGGACTGTGTTCAGAATCTTTATTTGTGCCTGGATCTTTGCCTTCATTTTCGTTTTCATGGGTGTTGTGTACCGGACTATTTTACCTTGCATTGTGGGCAGTGAACCCCTGGGGGCTGCTTAACAGGGGCTCTGAGTCTGCTGCCTTGCCCTCTTGTTTTGGCACAGTTGGAGACAGCGCACGGAGGCGGGGGAGAGAGATGCCGCCTCCCTTAGCAGACACTCCTACGTCCTCGGAGCCACCTCTCATCACTAGCTCTGTGCCTGCGCTCTTTCCTTAGGTTTTCTGGTCCCTGAGGCTCCCTCAGGAGGGGCCACAGTTGTCAGACTGGATGCACTTTTTCCAGGCTGGCCCTGCGGAGGGAGGCACATCTGTCTCCTCATTGGCCTGTGAACCCGGATGTCTCACCCCTCTCAGTGTTCCCAGGCTGAGGGCTCACTCCTGCTTGGGCACCACCCAAGAAGCAAGTCCCGCTGGGCTAGGAGCAGTGGGGGTGGTAGGAGCAGGAGGGATGGGTGGGGTTGCCCAAACTCCTGACCAGCCGCTTTCCAGGGAACAAGGGGCTACGCCCACCTGCAACGTTCAGCCAGAAGCAGGTCCTCTCTGCTGGAAGCTCCGGTGGGTGGGGGCCGCGTGGCTTCATAGGTGGGGGTCACGTGGTTTCCTAGGTGGGGGCCTACCCTGCCGAGCAGGTGTTTTCCAGGGGGACAGGGAATGTGCTCACCTCGGAGTTCAGATGGAAGCTGGACCACTGTGCTGGAAATGTTAGCAGGTGTGGTCCACCTGGTTACCAGGGGAGGGGGTGGGTGAGGTTGCTCGCTCTCCCGTCCCATTGTTTCCTGCCTGCAGAGTTTCACCAGGAGCAGGACTTCTGCGCGCCTCTTCTGGTTTTGTAGGTCTCCGTTCAGATCTATGACAGCCTTTGGGTGAATTTTTTTGAAGGTGTTCAGGTCTTTACCTAGATCGTTTCATTTGTTTGCATGGAGATGTCCAGTTTCCCCAGCATTTGTTGAATAACGATCTTTTCTCTATTGTTATTGTCTTTGCAGAAATTGTAATCTGACTCAGCTGTTGTTGTTGCTGATGATTCTTGCTCCATTTTGTAATTTACAAAAATGGTGAGCTCCTATTGCTTGGATGTTTTCTGCAGCAATTCGTTGGGACCTAACCCTAAGATGTTTTTCTTTGGCAAAGAGTGCTGTTTTATTCTTCAAGTCGCAACGCAGGACTACTTTGAAGAAAAGTTTTAGCATAGGGTAACTTGGACCACTCCTGCTTGAAGGGCGGTTTGAAGTGGAGAATTTTCAGGAGCTGTTTTTGGTTCATAAAGCTAAGACAGACCAATTTTCTTTATCATGGGATGTCGGTCGGGTATCAGGCTGCTAGACACAGCAGCAGAGTGTGCTCATTTAAATCTTGAATTTCAGATAAACAGCGAGAAAATTTTTAATACATATATATATATATATATATATATATATATATATATTTTTTTTTTTTTTTTTTTTTTTTTTTTTTTTTTGAGACGGAGTTTCGCTCTTGTTACCCAGGCTGGAGTGCAATGGCGCGATCTCGGCTCACCGCAACCTCCGCCTCCTGGGTTCAGGCAATTCTCCTGCCTCAGCCTCCTGAGTAGCTGGGATTACAGGCACGCGCCACCATGCCCAGCTAATTTTTTTGTATTTTTAGTAGAGACGGGGTTTCACCATGTTGACCAGGATGGTCTCGATCTCTTGACCTCGTGATCCACCCGCCTCGGCCTCCCAAAGTGCTGGGATTACAGGCTTGAGTCACCGCGCCCGGCAATACATGTATATTGCATAGAACGTGTTTGCTCTAAACATTAATCCACTTATCTGAAATTCCTATTCAATTGAGTATCCTATAGTTTATCACCAAATCTGGCAATTCTGGCTGAGAGACGTTTAAAAATTGTTCCTGCTTTCACTTGGGTGATCCTGAAGTGCGCCAGTCCCAAACTGGACCTGCCTTGGGGGCTGGCTACTCAGGAAGCCCCGAGGTGGCCACTGACATCAGACCACGGCAGTCCTTGCATTTGAACTTCCTTCGAGTTCTTCCTCCTGAAAATGTCTCTTCTTTACCAGTTCCAGGTTGCACTGTGATTTTTAAAACCCTTTTATCCAACTTTCAAAAGTATTTTTGTTAATAATATTTTCTTGGTATCTAGAGACCAGAACACCAGTTGGTCTGCTTGTGTGTATGGTCCAGGGTTCCTAGAAAGCCCCTGGAAGAGTCTGTGCCACAAATCCAAAGTCCAGGGGCGCCTCTCTGCAGGGCGGACCCCAGCCCCACTGGAGACGCAAGGGGAGCCTCTCTGCAGGACAGACCCCAGCCCCACTGGAGACGCATTATATATACATAAAACCCTCTATAATATGTTATATATTTATAGGTTGCACATATATGCCTATGTATGTGTGTATATGTATGCATGTGTAAGACTCCACATAAATACACACACACACACACACACACACACACACACACACACACACACACATATTTTTATATGAAGCCTTACTCTCTGGCCCAGGCTGGAGTGCAGCAGTACAATCATAGCTCACTCTAGTCTTGGGTTCCTAGGCTCAAGACATCCTCGTGCCTCAGCCTCCCCAGCAGCTAGAATTTCAGATGCATGCCATCACACCTGGCTAATTTATTGTCATTATTATTATTATTATTAATAGAGATGGAGTTTTGCTGTGTTACCCAGGCTATTCTCAATTCCTGCCTCAGGTAATCCTCCTGCCTTGTTCTCTCAGAGTTCTGGGATTTTAGGCGTGAGCCACTATGCATATCCCCCTTTACTTACTTTGCTTACTTATTTTGAGACAGGGTCTCACTCTGTGGCCCAGGCTGGAGTGCAGTGGTGTGATCACAGACCAGTTCTTCTGAATAAGTGCCTAGAGGTGGTATTGCTGGATCACAGGGTAATTCTGAGGAACCTCTGTACTGTGTTTTACAGCAGCTGCACCTTCTTACTTTTCCACAAGCAGTGCTCATGCGTTCTCGTTTCTCCACGTCCTCTCGAATGCTTGACATTTTCGGTGATTTTCAGTTAGCAGCTTTCATCTTCCGGATATGAGATGCTATCTCATTGTGTTTTGATTTACATTTCCCTAATGATTTCTGGGTTTGAGCATATACTTGACCATTTGTATGTCTTCCTGAAGCAGTGTCTATTTAAGGTTTTGCTCAGTTTTAAATCTGGTAGTTTATTTGTTATTGTTGTTGACTTAGAAAGTTCATTACATATTTAGGACATTTATTCCTTACTGGATAGATGATTTGCAACAACTTTCTCCCATTGCGTGGATTTTCTTTTCCTTCTCTTAGTAGTGTTCTTTGGTGCACAAAAGGGTTTTATTTTTCTATTTTGATGTAGTCTACTTTACCTATTTTTACTTATATTACCTGTGGTTTTGTTGACATATCCAAAAAATTATAGGGAAAATCAATGTCATAATGCTTTTCCCTTATGTTTTCTCCTAGGAGTTTTCTAGTTTTAGGTCCTACATGTGGAAGTTTGATCCACTGTGAGTTAATACATGCATATTATATATGGCAAGGATCCAAATTCATTCTTTGGGTTGTGCATACCCAGTTTTCCTGAGATCATTTGTTAAAAAGATGGCCCTTTTCCCATTTAACAGCCTTGGGATCCTTGTTGAAAATTATTTGGCCATATGCACTAGGATTTGTTTCTATTTTATTCCGGTCCTGTGTATGTCTGTCTTTATGCCAGTACCACATAGGTCTTCTTGAATCACATTTAAAATGTGCATTGTACAGATTCAATTACTATAGCTTTGTAATAAGTTCTGAAATTAAGAAATGTGGGTCTTCCAACTTTGTTCTTTTTTCCAAGATTGTTTTGGCTATTTGAGGTCCCAGGAAATTCCATATGAATTTTAGGATGGATTTTTCTCTTTCTTCTAAAACTGCTACTGGGACTTTGAGAGGGATTGCATGAAATCTGCAGATTACTTTGGGTGGTACTGACAGCAATATTAAATCTCTCAATCCATGAACACAGTAAATCTTGCCATTTATTTATATATTATTTGTTTCAATAACACTTTTTAGTTTTCAGCATACAAGTCTTTTGCCTCCTTGGTGAAGTTTATTCTTTTTTATTATTTTAGATGTTATCATAAAAGAATTTTCCTTTTACTCTCCCTTTAGGATCATACACTGTTAGCATATAGAAATGGAACAAAATTTTCTGTGTTGGTTTTTATTGTGTAACTTTCCTAATATGGTCCATTAGTTCTAGCAAATTTCTGATGTGTAGAGTCTTTAGGGTTTTCCACACAAAAGATCATATTGTCTGTAAACAGATAGTTTTACTTAAAACCATAGCAGTTTTTAATGCTGGAGAATTTGTAGCCCATCTGAATTAATAATTTTTTAATTGATATAAAGAAATCTTTCTAAAAGTTGATATGAAGAAATTTTGCCCTAACATTTGACTAATAAACTGTTTTAAAACCGAAATTACAAATTATCTTTCAAGCAATAAATACAAGGGCATTTAACGCCAAAACCTGCAGAGTTTTGCTGTTGATTACAAAGAAACAAAACCAAATAATTTGTTTATTCCTCATGGGAATAAGCGTAAACTAGGAAGTGATATTAATAACAATTTTAAAAACTGAAATCAATAAAAATAAAATACAAAATTAGTAAAATATACAGGAAAGTAAAATAGATAAAAGAAACATATTATCAAAGGTGTTCCTTCAATACGGCCATCAACATAATTAAAATGTACATCAAAGCAGTTAGAAAGCAAATTGGCACCCTTAAAAGTACAGAGACATGATCAAATATACAAATGTGTAGAAATAATTAGAAGTAAATGTTAGGTGTAACTCTAGGAATAACCAAAGACACACACACACACACACACACACACACACACACACACACACAGAAAAATGCATAATAATCTGGCAAAATGTACATTATAAACACAGTTCAGATGAACTAGAAAATTTCAATAGACTAATTACAAGAATAGAATGTGAAAGTGTTTACAGATTGGCCTTTAAAAAAGGTAAATATGTCAGATTGTTTCACATTTCTAGAAAGTAACAGATAAATTGAATGTTATGTAAATTATTCAAGGAAATTCAAATAATCAAAATGTTTTCAAAGTCATTTTATGAAACCAGAACAAATTATTATCAAAACTTGGTAAACATGGACAAATGAAAATTACAGAAAATTCTTAAATATTAACATAGTTCCAAAAATATAAATAAAATATTAGTAAATAAAATCTAAAAATCTAATGAATAATTAATTGCAACCAAGTTAGATTTATTCCAGATATGTAGAAATGGTTAAAAATTATGAAATATAACAAAATAACTCATTAGCTTAAAAAATGAAAGATTAAAACATTTATATGAATTTTCAAAAATGATGCAAATATTTGATAACATTAAACATTTGATAAAATTAAAAATCAGTGCTATTGGGAGTAAAAACTTTAGAAAACATAGAAATAAAAAAATTATATAAATTGAAGAATAACACTGTTCTAAATATTGATTTGCTGAAGTCATTTACATTACAATCAACTGCAGAAGAGGGATGCCTCTCATTTAGAGGTTCTGGTTAATTCAGTATAATAAAAAGCAAAAATAATTACCTAAAAGTATAATTGTACCTACAGAAAATCCAAGATAACGTAATATTGTTAAAGTGATCAAAAATAGTTATTAAATAATGTATGATTACCATAGAAGCAATTACTGAAAATATATACATATTTTAAATAACATTTATAATTGACATAAAAACAAAAAAGGTTTAGAAATAAAAGTAATGATAACAACATCAAATGTTTATAAAGTTAAGCCTCAATGAAGAACCTAAAAGATACACAGTATATGAAAAAAAAAAAAAATTGAAATACATGGATTTCAGTTTTTAAAAATTGTCACTTTCTGATTTGTTAAAGTGCAAAAATTAATAAGTAAAGTTACAGCAATTTTAGCTATATTCTCAAGTTTTAATTTAGCTGAACAAAATTATCTTAGCCTTCACATGGAGGAATATATATGTCTTAGGCCATCAAGTGTATTTATGAAAAAGAAACAGCAGAAACAACCTATTTGATCCAATGTCAAACTCTCATAAAGGCACATTAATTAAGAGTTTAACCAGACACATAGGTCAATGTAAGAAAATAGATAAAGACTTCAAACTATTATTTATGAAAATTCAATATGTGATAAGGGAGATATTATTTGAAGTCAGAGGGAAAAGCAGTCTATGTGAAAATTAGCAAAAAAGTATGGATAAGGAAAAAAAAATTGAACATTTCCATCATGCCATATATATTTTTTAAAAGCTGATAATTTATAAATCTCAATATTTACTGCAGTATTACCATATAGGCAGGTCAAAAGCAAATGAATAACTAGTAAACAATGAAGCCAGGCGCAGTGGCTCATGCCTGTAATCCCAGCACTCTGGGAGGCCAAGGCAGGTGGATCACATAAGATTGGGAGTTCGAGACCAGCCTGATCAACATGGAGAAATGCTGTCTCTACTGAAAATACAAAAAAAAAATTAGCTGGGTGTCATGATGCATGCCTATAATCTCAGCTACACTTGAGGCTGAGGCAGGAGAATCACTTGAACCCAGATGGCAGAGGTTGTGGTGAGCCAAGATTGCACCATTGCACTCCGGCCTGGGCAACAAGAGTGAAACTCTGTCTCTAATAATAATAATAATAATAACAACAACAACAACAACAACAATGAAACAAAAACCCAAAACAAAGTGAATGATATTTATTGGAGAAAAAGATAAACTTAGGATAGTTATCCTTTGGAATTTCATGCAGACATTAAAAGAAATAATGCAGCCATCTACCAGTTGCTTTGGAAAAATTTGGACAAGTTAAAAAATAAATATGCAAACACATGTATAATATGGATCTAATTTATTACAAAAAGAATCATACATCAATAACAGACTAAAGGAAAGCCAAATCGAGAGTGAACTTCCATTCACAATTGCTACAAAGAGAATAAAATACCTAGGAATACAACTAACAAAGGATGTAAAGGACCTCTTCAAGGAGAACTACAAGCCACTGCTCATGGAAATAAGAGAGGATACAAACAGATGGAGAAACAGTCCATGCTCATGGTTAGGAAGAATCAATATTGTGAAAATGGCCATACTGCCCAAAGTAATTTACAGATTCAATGCTATCCCCATCAAGCTACCATGGACCTTCTCCACAGAACTGGAAAGAAACACCTTAAACTTCATATGGAACCAAAAGAGAGCCCGCATAGCCAAGACAATCCTAAGCAAAAAGAACAAAGCCGGAGGCATCACACTACTGGACTTTAAACTATACTACAAGGCTACAGTAATCAAAACAGCATGGTACTGGTACCAAAACAGAGATATAGACCAATGGAACGGAACAGAGGCCTTGGAGGCAACACCACACATCTACAACCATCTGATCTTTGACAAACCTGACAAAAACAAGCAATGGGGAAAAGATTCCCTGTTTAATAAATGGTGTTGGGAAAACTGGCTAGTCATGTGCAGAAAGCAGAAATTGGACCCCTTCCTGACACCTTACACTAAAATTAACTCCAGATGGATTAAAGACTTAAACATAAGACCTAACACCATAAAAACCCTGGAACAAAACCTAGGCAAAACCATTCAGAACATAGGCATAGGCAAGGACTTCATGACTAAAACACCAAAAGCATTGGGAACAAAAGCCAAAATAGACAAATGGGATCTAATTAAACTATGGAGCTTCTGCACAGTAAAGGAAACAATCATTAGTGTGAACCAGCAACCAAGAGAATGGGAAAAAATTTTGCAATCTACCCATCTGACAAAGGGCTAATATCCAGAATCTACAAAGAACTAAAACAGATTTATAAGAAAAAAACTAACAACCCCATTCAAAAGCGGATGATGGATATGAACAGATACTTTTCAAAAGAAGACATACATGAGGCCAACAAACATATGAAAAAATGCTCATCATCACTGGTCATTAGAGAAATGCAAATCAAAACTACATTCAGATACCATCTCAAGCCAGTTAGAATGGCGATCATTTAAAATCTGGAGACAACAGATGCTGGAGAGGATGTGGAGAAATAGAAACACTTTTACACTCTTGGTGAGAGTGTAAATTAGTTCACCCATTGTGGAAGACAGTGTGGCGATTCCTCAAGGACCTAGAAATAGAAATTCCATTTGACCCAGCAATCCCATTACTGGGTATATACCCAAATGATTGTAAATCGTTCTGTTATAAAGACACATGCACATGTATGCTCACTGTGGCACTGTTTACAACAGCAAAGACCTGGAACCAACCCAAATGCCCATCAATGATAGACTGGACAGGGAAAATGTGGCATATATACACCATGGAATACTATGCAGCTATACTAAAAGATGAGTTCGTGTCCTTTGTAGGAACATGGATGAATCTGGAAACCATCATTCTCAGCAAACTGATACAAGAACATAAAATCAAACACCACATGTTCTCACTTACAGGCAGGTGTTGAACAATGAGAACACATGGATACAGAGAGGGGAGCATCATACACTGCTGTTTGTTGTGGGGGAATACAGGAAGGATACTGGGGGGTAGGGAGGTAGGGGAAGGATAACATGGGGAGAAATGCCAGATATAGGTGACGGAGGGATGGAGGCATTAAACCACCTTGCCATGTATGTGCCTATGCAACAATCCTGCATGATCTGCACATGTACCCCAGAACCCAAAGTGAAATAAAATATATATTTAAAAAAAGGAATCAGTGACCATTATTTTTGTGTGTGCACATTTTTATGTAAATATATACAAAAGCAAGTTACTAATCATGGCACACAATTTAAGTCCAGAAGTGAAAAGAGCTTGGCTTGGGAGCACAGTGAAGTGGTGGTTACTTTATAGAACCAAAACCAAGACCAACACAGCTATCATCAGGTTTGTACGTGGTGTGTGGGTGTGTGTGTCATGAAATAGTGGATGAAAGTCTGTTCAATTACCTGTTGATGATAACAAGGATGGGAATTCAGACAGTTTTCACTTTTTCCTTACACAGTTCTGAAATTGTTGCAATCTATTACAACAGCATATATTTTAAAAACATTCTTATTTTGCTGTAGTTTTAGACTTACAGAAAAATTGTGAAGACAGGACAGAGATTTGCCACATACCCCCACATCCAATTTCCTCTGTTATTAACACCTTATCTTAGTATGGTGAATCTGTTGACGTTAATTAAGGAATACTGATGCGTTGTGTGAACTAAAGCCCACACTGTTCAGTATCTGCTGTTCTTCTGCCCTAGGATCTCGTTACTGTTCGTTGTCAAGTCTCCTTATGCTTGTCTTGAATGCGACAGCTTTTCAGATGTAGCTCTTTTATTGTGTGGATTACAGGTCAGGCCTCTCATGGAATAAGGCTTGATAATGACTTGTGTGACTTTTTCTCATGAGGAGGTTGGGGTTATGGGTGTGGGGGTGAGGACCACGGAGATGGAGCTGAAACACCATGCACGCCATGTTGTGTGGAGGTACACCATCCATGTGGCTTGTCACTGTTGACCTTGACCTTGACCTTGACCTTGACCATCTGGCTGAGGGGGTATCTGTCTGGCTTCTCCACAGAGTGTTCCTCTTCTTCTCCCCTTTCCAAAGCACACTCTTAGGGCTGAGTCACCACCCGCTTAATACGAAACAAGGGAAGAGTCAGGCTCCAGCTCCTTGGGAAGAAGTATCTACCTGAGGATTCCTCTGCATGGCAAAGTGGTCTTTTCTCTGCATTTATATACTATTTATTTAATCATTTGTTTAGATCAGAATGGACTCATGGATATTAATTTATACTCTTGGTTATAATCCATTGTAATTTTATTCATTGTTGCTCAGATTATTCCAGTTTTGGCCATTAGGGGCATTTTCAGTTGCCTTTTGTGTCTCATTCATTATTTTTGTAGGCTTTTTTTTTTTTTTTCTGGCTCTACAAGATGCTCCTGGCTATCTTGTATATTTCCTGCCCCAGGGCTCGCCATTTACCCAAGGAAGCCTGGTTCCTTTTGTATGAGAATGGTACAGGAAACAAATGTGGCTGCAGGTTGCTTGGGGCTCCTTTCTACAGCATTGTTATGGCTTTCAGGCCATCTCAGCAGACACAGGGAGGGAAGGGCTGGGTGTATACTAACCTCTGTACATTCCTGTATTCACAGATGCTTCTGGATGTGCCCATCTGTGTCAATACTCACCTGAATCAGAATTCATGCTGACGTGTCCCTCTCCAATTCGTACCATATACGGCATTCTAGACTCTGCTTGGTTGTAACTTCCAACTTCAACACTAAGAAACCTTGCTTAGCTGTTCCCCATCCATTACTTCACTGATCAGTTCCGACAATCCCAGTATATACCTATAGCAGTATCAGAAATGTCAACCCACAGTTCCACAGGAAGCAGCATTATCAGTTCACAATTCCACTCAGGTCCAAAGTTGCTTACATCAGCGCCTTCTCCTGCCACTTTCAATTAGGTGGCTTCCTTTATCTGTAATGCAGTTAAATTATTCTTGTCATATTCCTAATTCTATCATGGGATCCTAAACAATTCAATTTTATTTGTATACCTGAATGTTCACTCCTTGTATTGTGAAGTTTAATATGTTCTACAAATCCTGGTGTCATGTACTTCACATCACCGTATCTTACTGAATAGTTTCATTGCCCTAATGTGCACCCAGGGCTTCCCCTCGTTAGCCCTCCCACTCTACCTTTTCTTACCAGCACCGACCTATCTTTTTATTATTTCAATAGTAGCGCCTATTCCAGAATGTCATATCATTGGAATCATACAGTATATTTTCCTGTTTTCAAATTGACTTTCTTCACTTACTGATATGCACAGTATGTATTTGTGATACATGTGTGTCTTTTTGCTTGATAGCTCATTTTTCTCTATTGTAGAATTATTTTCCATTGTGTGAATATGCCACTTTTTATCCACTCACCTACTGAAGGACGCCTTAATCTCAGATTTTTATAGTCATGGATGACACTGCTATAATAATTCATATGCAAGATTTTATTTCAGAATATAAAAACTTCAAAAACTTTAAAATAATTGAATAAACACCAATGATCATGATGTTGGGTCACAGGGAAGATGACAGCTTTCTAAAATCTGTCAGCCTGTCCCTCAACGTGGCTGAAGCGTTTGGTCTTCTCACCAGCAATGAGCGAAAGCTCTTGTTGTTTCCCGTCTTCACCAACAACTGCTGACGCCCAGCTTGTTTTTCATTAGAGCTGTTAATATATGCATAGTGGCATATCATTGCTATTTTAATTTGCAATTTCCTAATGTCAAAGGATCATCTTTTCATGTGCTTATTTGCCATGCGTTGACCTTCTTTTAGAAATGTCTATTACAATCTTTTGCCAATTTTTAATACACACATATATATATATATATATATTTATTTCACGTTAGGTTCTGGGGTACACATGCAGATCATGCAGGATTCTTGCATAGGTACATACACGGCAATGTGGTTTGCTGCCTCCAGCCCCCCATCACCTATATTTCTGTGGATTTCTCCCCACGTTATCCCTCCCCAACCTCCCTGCCCCCACTGTCCTTCCCCTAGTTCTCCCCAACGGACCCCCATGGGTGATGTTCCCCTCCCTGTGTCAATTTTTAAATTGTATTTGTACTCTTATTCCTGAGTTTCAAGGTTGTCGTATATTTTGGGTGCGAGTTCTTTATCAGATGTGTATTCTGCAAATACTTTCTCCCTGTCTCTGTCAACTATTTTGATTCTCTTAAAATGTATTTGCTTAGGCAATGGCTGCCTGTGCTGACTCACACCTGTAATCCCAGCACTTTGGAAGGCAAAGGTGGGCAGATCACCTGAGGTGAGGAGTTCAAGACCAGCTTGGCCAACACGGTGAAACCCCATCTCTTCTAAAAATATGAAAATTAGCCAGGCGTGGTGGTATGTGCCTGTAATCCCAACTGTTTAGGAGGCTGAGGTAGGAGAATTGCTTGAACCTGGGAGATGGAGGTTGCAGTGAACAGAGATTGCACTGCTGCACTCCAGCCTGGGTGACAGAGTGAGACTCCATCTCAAAATATAAATCAATAAATAAAATGTATTTGCTTAATCAGAAGTTTTGATTTTAAAAATTTCCAACATATCTGCAGAGTTATTTTGTGTGAAAAGTGTAATGTTTTAATAGATGATGATCATGACGGTATGGATGTCCAATTTTCCAGCACCGTTTGTTGAAAACACTATCCTAACTCCATTGATTTGCCTTTGTTTCTTGGTCAAAGATCAATTGTTTTAGCTACGTGGCTCTGCTTCTGAGTTTTAACTTCTATTCCATTGATACAGTTGTCTGTTCTTCTACAAAGACCATTCTGTTTTTATTACTGTAACTTGATAGTCAGTCCTGAAATCGGGCAGTTCTCCAGCTTAGTTCTTCATCAGTGTTGTGTGTCTTTTGTTTCGTGTATTTAGTCCATTCATATTCAAGGCCATTGCTCCTATGAAATACAATCAGATTCATACCTACTATATCTGTACCTTTTTCTCTTTGTGTGTTTTCCCCCTCATTTTCTGCTTTCTCAACTAACTGAGCATTTCATATATTTTTTAATTTTCTCTCTTAGCATATCAATTACATTTATTTTTTTGCAAAGTACTTAACCTAGAGTTTGCAGTATACATTTTTATACCTGTCTAAGCCTACCCTCCACTAACACAACGCCACCGCCTGCATCGTGCATGCACCTTACAAGAGAATCCCCACGTCCTCTCTTCCATCCCCGATGATGCCACAGTCATTTATTCTACTTATTTATTTGTTATAGTTACTTAAACATGGCTAACATTATTACTTTATCAGTCATCTTTTAGAACAGTTAACCATAAAAACAGTAAAGATTTCATTGTACCTTCATTCATTACCTTCTTAAACCTTGACTGTGGGCTTCCCTAAATGCTCCTACTGAGGGAAATTCTCCATTTTGCTGCTCTTCCAGAGGGCACCTGTGGCCGTCACACTGGAGCCCTGTGACGTGCAGGCCAGGTGCGAAGGAAGACTGCACAGCTTCACAATCTTCACAAGCTCCCACTCCATCCCACCCACACCCACTGAGGTGAGACACACAGGACAGAGGGGCTGAGACGGAATTTTCCTTTCTCCGGGTGGTTCAGGTCTCTGGGTACATTCCACCAGGGTTGCTCGTCCCCTTCTCTTGCCAGAGACACTAGAGCATCTTCCATAGTTGGAGTTTCAGGAGGTAAAAATCACAGAATTGTGCCTTCCCCCGCACCGGCCCCGGAGGCTGTGGTCCCTCAGAATCTGTTACTCTCATGCTAGTCCAGACCCAGCTCCAGCCACGCATCAAAATTTCCATCTAAATCCCCCGCCAATGTGTGGCAGGAGCTGTTTCTGCTCCAGGTAAGCAGGTCTCAGCTGTGACTGTGGATGAACCCTCAACACTCCAGGCTGGCCGCTTCCCTGTATCCGCAGTTCTCTGGTGTGTTTACAAAAGTCGTTCATTTTCTGTTTGATTTTTTCCCCAGCACTTTCTCGCTATGGGACAGCAGTAAAGACTCTCATTTTAAATATTATAGCTAAAACTGGAAGTTCCGTATCTTCTTACATAAAGAATTTAAAAAGTAAGTGTTCATGAGGAAAACTGAAAACCCTACAGAGGGGATAAGTGAAATGTCATGAATTAAGATCCTAAAAAAGACCAGGAAGATGACATTTAGGCAATGAGTTGAGGGTCTAATTTTGAAAAAGAGGAGAAATGTTTCCTCATCAAGAAAGAATAGCAAAGAAAGATAAATATAATAAGAGAAGATTTTAGACATCTCAATTGGGATAGATTTGACATTTTCAGTAAAGTAGAAATCAAATAGTTTGGATTAAAGTGGATTTAGCAACTGGGGCAAAGCAGAAAGTATTGGTAATAGAAGAATATAACAAAGAATCAATCAAAATACTAACAACGAGCAGGGAGAGGCCACCCGATGTTAGGGAGTGTGGTTTCACACTAAGACTCACTGATCTCATCTCCAGCTTTCCTAATTTGGAGGGGAGAAAGTGGGTGGGTCCCCTCCCTTTGTGTGTGTCTGTATCCTCGCCTCCTGTTCTTACCGGACACCTGCCGCGTTGAATCAGGGTCCACCATACTGACCTCAGTTTACCTTCACCTCTTTAAAGACCTCTCTACATGCAGTGACACTGGAAGTCAGGGCTTCCTCAGATGAGTTGTTGGGGACACCAGCCAATCCACAGTAGCAGGCAAGGTGAGCGTTGCCAGGACAGTGGGGGAGTGTGCGAGAAGGTGAACTGGTGTCAGCAAGAGAAGAAGCAGCAAGACTCAGGGAGGCCGATGGCCGCTCCGTGGAGAGGGTGTGGCGACTGCAGGTCCAGAGTTAAGCCCAGGGCCCCGCGTTCCCAAGGCACTCGGGCAAGGGGAGCAGACGTGGGCTCCCGGTGACGCCCTCTGCAGACGGCTGGAGGACACAAGGCTTTCTGTTCAGCGAGAGATGAGCGCGCTTCCTCTGGCTTGCTGTTGGACCATGGACAGTTCTTGTTTCAGAAATAAAAAGTGTTACTCGGGGTACGGCTGCCTGTGCTGAAGAGCTCACCTTCTCTAAAAATGAATTTGGACAAGTTCCCAGATTATACATCTGGCTCTGTAATTTACAATCCCACAGATAAGAACAGTGAGTAAACCTTGGTTCCACTCCTGCCTCATCTGGGACACTGGTGGGTGATTCCAGCCTCCCTAACGTGACTCCATCCTGCGTGCACCACGGGAGACCCGGCTCCCCATTATGGGCCCATCCTTAGAATCACATCTGACACAACTTTCTGGGGACATCCCAATAATATAATAATCCCACAAGACAAATGCATTCATTCTAAAAGTCCTACCTTGCTACACAGAGTGCACCAGTGCTCTGCCTGCTCTAGCTGTTCCTGAAAATAAACCCTGTTGATTGTTGGAAATAATTGCTTAGCCACATGCTACAAAATATTATTTGTGTGAATGTAACTTCTTAGGAAAATATAGTTAGAATTTTTTAAAAAATAATATGAGGGAGGAGTACTCGGGTGTTCCAGTGAACTGCAGGGGATCTAAAAACCCTGTGGCTGAATGGCCGGAGTATTCATAAGAAAACCTACGTGATCTTACCATCACATTAGAATCACCTTGGGAGTGTTAAAAAATAGGAGTTCTCGGATCTCAACTCAGAGCAATTGAATTACAAGCTCTGGGGTTGAGGCCTGGGCATCTGTGTTTGGTAAAGTGCTTGCGAAGATTTGAAGGCACAGGAAGAGCTGAAGCTTCCAGGAGGCAGCAGAAACTGAGAATCAGAGCTCAGCTCAGTGTGTGGGTCAGAGCCCAAATGCCAGGGGCTGGCCAGGAGTTAACAGATCACTTAGAAAATGAAGTCTTTGGGTCATCTAGGAAGACGAATTTTCTGTGAAGATTATTAGAGTAATTTCAAAGCAAATATTCTACTTACTTAATAGTATGAGCTATTTTTAATCATTTCATGATTATATTTCCATGCAAATAATTCATTTGCTATTTAAACTTTGGCTGGGTGCAGTGGCTCACGCCTGTAATCCTAACATTTTAGGAGGCTGAGGTGCAGGATCACTTGAGCCCAGGACTCTAAGATCAGCCTGAGCCACATAGTGTGATGTCATCTCTACAAAACATTTTAAAAATTAGACTGGAGTGATGGCTCATGCCTGTAGTCCAGCTCCTCGGGAGGCTGAGGCGGGTCAATGGCTTGACCCTGGAGACAGAGGCTGCAGTGAGCCAAGATGGCACCATTGCACTCCAGCCTGGGTGACAAGGTGAGACCCTGTCTCAAAATTAACAAACTTCTACCTATTCTTTACAGCACAGTCTCTAATAGATGCACCCTAATCTCATGTTAACCTAAGACACTATGGTGGCAATATTTTTAAAAAACACTCAGACACTCAATTAGTGACAATGAGAAATGCATGTGGTTTGCGTATATAAATTCCTTATTCATATAATCATCAATTCTTTGCCAAACTACACTGCAACTTTTGTACTTTCAATTTAGCTCACATAAAGCACATAATCAAAGTTTCTGCTATGTTTAATTCAGTTAAATAAATTCTCCCCAGTTCATTAAACACCCATGGCAATTTAAGTTTCCCAAGGTGAGGAGACAGAGGTTGCAGTGGGCTGAGATCTCACCAGTACACTCCAGCCTGGACGACAGAGCAAGACTCCACCTCAAAAAAAAGAGAGAGAGAGAGAGAGAGAGAGAGAGAGAGAGAGAGCCTACAAATTGAGAGAAAATATTTCCAAGCCATACATCTGATAAGAGGTTAATGCAACACAACTTAAAAATGGGCAAAGGACCTGACTAGACATTTCCTGCAAAAAAAAAAAAAAGGGAGGGGGGCACACAGGCTAAAGATCTATGAAAAACCATGTGCAACATCACTAATCTTTAGGGAAGTGTGAGTGAAAACCACACGAAGAGATCATCTCACACCAGTTTTAATGGCTATTATCAAAAAGATGAACGGTAGGTGTTACTGAGGAGAAGAGGGAAGCCTCGTACACTGCTGGTGGGAATATAAATCAGGGTGTCACCAGGGAAGCTGTGTGGAAGCTCCTTAAATGGTTAACGATAGATCTACCGTACGGTCCAGCCATCCCACTTCTGGCTGTACATCCAAAGCATTTGAAATTTGTATGTAGAAGAGATATCCGCACACCCATGTTCATAGAGGAATTATGCACGACAGCCAAGCTGTGAAATTAACCTCAGTGTCCATCCATGGATGAATTGGTAATGAACATGCGGTGTATGAATACACAATGGAATACTATTCAGCCTTAAAGAGAAAGTAATTTTATGATTTGCAACAACAGGAATGAACCCAGAGGACATTATGCCAAGTGAAATAAGCTAGGCACAGAAAGACCAACACGGCATGTTTTCACTCAGATGTGGAATCTAAGGCAATTGGGCCCCTAGACGTAGAAAGGTGGTTACCCGACACTGTGGTCTGAGGGAAAGGCAGGTGTCTGCGAATGGCACAAGGTTTTAGCAACTTAGAGAAATAAGTTTCTTGAGTTATCTTGCCCAGCCAGCTGACTACAGTTACCAGTAGAATATTGTTTACATATAACATCACTTCATGCTCCATAAATATACACAATTATAATTTGTCAATTTACAACAAAAAATATCTTTTTGCTATTTTCTGTGAGATGACAGTCTCGCTAATAAACTCTTGGGAGGATTGGAAGCTGCCATGTATTGATTCACGGCAGTTTTCCGAGGAAAGAGTAAGATTGAGAAACACAATTATCTCAAAGTTCAAAATTATGTTTGTGCCTGGAAAGTCAAGGTAGAAATCTCCTTTCCATTACAGGCTCTATTATCTGGTTGCCTTTCACTTTCATTAACTCAGATGAAGATTTGGGAATATCTTTATATTAAATGTGTCACTTCTGAAACAATAATTTTCTCGTGCTCTAAAAAAATGTAAAAGTCTTTAAAATAAGCACAAAAGACAGCAGGTATGTGAATCAGTTCCTTTTACTGCAAAGACAAAGAAGACTTACGCACGACGTATCAAGTGCGTATGTGTGAGTGGCCAGATGTTCCACTCTGAAGGATAAACAAGTTGCAAACTGTATCTGTGAGAGTTAGAGCAGGGCCAGGCTGGAGTCCCACACCCACAGATTCCATCCACCTTTTGAGCTGCTCCATTGTTTCCATGCCTAGCATAACACGTGGGGGAAAATCCCTCACTCAAGCCCAGCTTCTTCCATCAGAATTACCTGGATAGGCCTCATTTATGTGAACAAGTATGTAGATATCGCAGTTTACTTGGAGCTTAAAAATTTTACGGTTTTAGCTCGGCTTTCACCCGGGACGTCGCGTGAGTTATTTTCTCTGCCTGTGCCCATTGCCACTGCACCAGCACACACCCATGGACAGGGCAGCCTCTTAGCTAAGGTGAGTGTGTCCTGAGCACGACCCCACCTGATTCTGGAAATGAGCATCCCAATAACACTTTTTAAAAAGTCAAGTGTTCTGTTCCCTCCTTCCCACAGCTTTCCTCTCACCATCCCTGCGCTCCAAACACATGTGAGTTAAGATCAGGAGCCGGCCTCCGGACTTCTGCAGAGCTGAGGGGCGGCGGCTACTGCAGGCCACGCTCACCAGCCTGGGGGAACAGACACCCACGGGGCGCACGGCCATCGCCTGGGGCCTCCCCTCTGCAGCAAAGCAGGCGAGTCGGTGGTGTGACTGCGTGTCCAAACGCCTGTTTCTTGTGCTGTTGCTAGCTCCACAAGGAAACTCCTCTCAGTCTCGGCCCAGAAGAGTGCCAGAGTATCGTGTGCCCTTAGTTAATGCTTGCTGGATGAGTGGAAGAGTGCCAAACTCGTCCCCACGGCTTCAGCCCTGCAGGTCCTTTTGCTGTGATCTGGGGTCCTCTGAAGCTGGGCTGGGCTGGGCTGGGTGACTGCTTCCCTGCCATCACGCCCCCTGGAGGGCTGAGCTGTGCTCTGGTCTGTGCCATGATGCCATGATTGTGAAAGTGACCAATGGCAGGAGGCCAGGAGGCATCATGTAAGGAAGGTACACATGTACAGAGATGCATGCATACGCACACACGTGTGCGCATAAGTGAGCATTCCCATGCCGACGTGCCAGCTCATTCACAGGGAAGAGTCTTAGCACGCGCGCCTTCAGCATCTTCGCCTGTACCCAGCTGCCTTCCCACCCTTCTGGGAGTTTTGGGAGAAATTTGCTGCCATCTGCCCCTTTGGGGATACCTGGATCTAGCCGTTTGCTGTCACAGAGGAGGGCTTACAGAGGTGAGTTTCCGGAAAGAAGAAAAACAGAGCCTAGGAGTTCTGTCCTCAGCAGTGGGGTATCTGTCCTCCTCCTCAGCCTCTTCCTCCTCCTCCTCCTCATCCTTCTTTCCTCCTCCTGCTCCTCCACGTCTTCCTCCTCCTCTACCTCTTTCGGTTCTTCCTCAAACATTTTTTCTAGTGATAAAATATACATGACATAAATTTACCATTTTAACCATTTTTAAGCCTGCATTTCACTGGCATTCAGTGCATTCACATTCCTACGTAACCGTCACCGCTACCCACCTCCAGAACGCTTCCATCCTCCCAAACCAAAACCCTGTCCCCGTCAAACACTCTCTTCTCATCCCCCTCCTCTAGGCCCTGGCACCCACCACCCTGCATTCTGTCTCTGTGAATTCGGTGACACTCGGACCGTCACATTAGGGGAACCACATATATGTGCCCCCTACCACCCTGCGTTCTGTGTCTGTGAATTCAGTTACACTCGGACCATCTCATTAGAGCAGGTGTCCCCAAACTTTTTACACAGGGGGCCAGTTCACTGTCCCTCAGACCGCTGGAGGGCCGCCACATACTGTGCTCCTCTCACTGACCACCAGTGAAAGAGGTGCCCCTTCCTGAAGTGCGGCGGGGGGACGGATAAATGGCCTCAGGGGGCTGCACGCGGCCTGCGGGCCATAGTTTGGGGACACCTGCATTAGAGGAACCACATATATGTGCCCCCCCACTCTGTGTTCTGTCTCTGTGAATTCGGTGACACTCGGGCCGTCACACGGGGGGAACCACATGTATGTGGCCCCCACGTCTGGCTCTCTCCACTCAGCACCAAGCCCTCAAGGCTCCTCCATGCTGAAGCTGGGGTCGGCGTTTCCTGCTTCTGTAAGGCTGGATGGCATTTCCTCGCATGGATACGCCACGTTCTTTCGTTGTTCATTCATCGGCTGCTGGACTTTCCGGTTGTTTCTAGCTTTTGGCCATTGTGAACAATGCTGCTACGAACATCAGTGTGCAATTATTTGTTCAAGTCCCTACTTTGAATTCCTTTGAGTATATACACCAAAGTGAAACTGCTGGGCCATATGGTGATTCTACGCTTAACTTGCTGAGGAGCCATGACACTGTTTTCCTCAGTGGATACACGTTCCCACCAGCAACACGCATGTGTTCTCATTTCTCCATAGCCTCTCCAACACCAGCCATTTTCCGTTTGTTTTGTTTGAGGACACCCATCCTAACGGGGGTGGGATGCTGCCTCCTTGTAGTTTGACTTGCGTCTCCCTGATGGTGACAGAGAAGGCGTTTTCGTGCTTGTCACCCGTTTGTGCAGCTTCTTGGAGAAAGTCCCTTCCTGTCCTTAGTCCTTTTCTAACTGTTTGTCTTTTTGCTGTTGAGTTCTATGAGTTCCTTACAAATTCTGGATGTTAATTTTTCATCAGACATATGAGTTGCTAATATTTTCTCCGTTTCTGTGCCCATTTCCGCTCTTGGTAGTGTCTTTTGGTGCACAATTTTTTAAATTCCAATGAATTCCGATTTTCCCTTTCTTTGTCTCTGATGTTAGTGCCGTTTTTAAGAAATCATCGCCAAATCCAATGTCGTGAAGGTTTTCTGTAATGTTTTCTTCTGAGAGTTTTGTAGTCTTAACTCTTACAGTTAGTGTTTGATCTGGGCTTCTCTTGGCCATGGGGTTGCATTCGTTCTCCAGCATCTCATCAGTGATACTGTGTTTTATATAATCTGCTTAAGTGCTGGATAAACAGCTAATAGAACAGGCCTGGCCCCAAATTTCAGGCTATCCAACTATACTAGCTTGACTAAAGCTGCAAATATCTCCGAGAGTAAATTTAACCTTCCTTTGTTGATTTGCAGAACGAGGAAGACAGTGCTTGCCATTTTGCACTGTTTTTTTTTTTCTTAGCTAATGTTGAAATACAAAACCATCTATTCTCTGGACCCTCTTCAAAACACTAGTAGCAACAGCAGACAGGTACTGAAAGGTAAAATGGCTGACCAAGGTGTGTGTGGGGGCTTCCTGCATTGTCCCTGCTCTGATGCTCTCTGAAACACACAGGGCATATTAAAGGTCTTCCTGGTGTATTGGAGAGAAGAGCTATGGGGCAAGGCGGGTATTTACTAGTGACTGGGGATACTGCCATACGTTTGCCCTGCTGGTGACATTTGTCTAAAATATCCTTGTTCCAATCCCACGCACAGAAGGCTTGAGCTGACTGTTCTTTGGGAAAGAACACTACATTGCAGTAATGCTTAATTTGGGTAAAACTGCATTATGAATCAAGCACTGAGCAGTATGTGGGCCATTTGGTTTTGAGCTGTGAACTTCCCTTCGCAGTCCAGCCTAATGTTGAAATATGAGCGAGGACTTAGTTTGGCTAGCACTGGAATTTCACTATTTCTAACAGAAGATGTGATGCCTGTGCTATAGCTCAGTTCCCTCAAACCTGGGCCCAAATCCAGCTCCAACACGATATCGCCAGACTAACTAATTTAACAGGATCCTTTTGAGTCTCAATTCAAGAAGGGAAAATGTCCTAATTTCTGTAGTCATCACTACAACTGTCACTAGTGGTCGATCAGAAGTAGTGGTGGAGGCTGCAGTCCTGTTATGCTCTAATCGAATGTCCAATGTTTCGATATATTGTAGTCTCTGTGTTACATAATTCCATAGCCAACGTGCTCCATCAGCTAAGCTTTGTTTAGAGGAAGAAAGGAAATAAAATATCAGCTTCATAATGGAACCAAAGACACCCCGTCTCCCTGTCAGAGACCACTGCTTGTCAGAATGCTTTGTGTGTAATTAAGGTAGTCAATTCAGAAGGCGTTCTGAACATTTTTGTTTAAAAGTATAATGAAATCAACAGAAGATGAATCGAGATGAGAGTGGTTTAGGCTCAGGGTGGCTGGGTTTTCTGCTTCCTTTTGTCTGCAGCTGGCCGGAGCTCTACTCTTGAATCCTGAAAGCTCAGTCCTCCTTCCAGCAGCAATCAGCCTCACCTGGGAGCCTGTCAGAAACGCAGACCCCCAGGCCAGCCTCCAGATCTGCAGAATCACGATTTGCATCGCCATAGACCCCCAGGTGGTCTCGGTGCCCAGCACAGTCGGAGAAGCGCTGCCCTAAGTTTCCAGCGAAATCGGAGCCCACAGGGATGATGTCTGTGCTTCCCCTGGGTCATCAGAAGCCCGATCGTCTGTGTCTCCTCCTTGCTTGGAAATATTGCCGGTCTTGGGCCTGCTGCCAGGGAAGAGGGGGCACGCAGCAGCAGGGGAAAGCCTGGGATGGAGGAGGACACTTGTCCTCACTTTTGTTCTCCAGAATCCTGGCAAGCAGGCGGGACGTGACTTTGCCCTGGTGCCAGGAGTATGAATTTAGAGGCAGGGCGCAAAAAAAAAAAAAAAAAAAAAAAAAAAAAAGTGGACCTTTTGATGACCCTCCCGGTTGCTGCTGGGCTGAGAGCGGCTGTTTCCTGCAACTTCCCTGATTAGCATGCATCTGGCGAGTCAGGGACCTGAGTGGAAGCCCGCTCTCCAACGCCGCTGTCAACATCCTGCCCTTGGATAAATGATCCAGAGCTGCTGCTCTGCGTGGGGATGGGAATGTGTTCCGGCACTAAAACCACTGCTTGCATGACATCATTCCATATCAGATTACACTGTAATGTCAGGAATGTAATCATTAGCATTTAAACATGCATAAAATTTAATTAACCTACTTACCAGTTTGCTTAGAACTTTTGAAGGGCTACCTAGAGTCCTCTCTAAGCGTTTTATTACAGAGTTTTGGAAAGCTCACAAAAGAGAGAAGTTCACTGGGATTTTTCTCCCTAAAGCTGATGGGCCGTGACAGATGAGCAGATGACCCGAGTTAATTATTATTGAATTCGTTATTACTGCTTTGTTGTCACCCAGCTCAGCCAGGGTAAAATGATGACAGTAGGTATCTCATTAAAACAGCTGTTTCAATTATGTAGCGGCAAATATTTAAAAAGCGAGCCTTCCAAGTTTAAAGCCGTTAACAAAGTTTGTTTGTGCTGGTTGTGCCAAGATGATCTGACCGAAAAGGAGGGGGAGGAGGGAAGAGGAGAGACGTTGATCAGCGCAGTGGCTCTGGAGGAGAGGCACCCGCACGCCAGCCCACGCCCGTCTGGCCTGGCCATCTCCAGGGGGGCGGTGGAGAGCGGGTAACGGGGAGGAAGGGGCTTGTGTTTTCCCCACCGTATCCCAATCTCAGGAGTCCATGCTAAATCTAGCTGTGCTTAAATCGTAAAGGAAAAGGACTGTTTGCACAGATTTCTTTCCAGCTACAAAACAGGATCTCAGCCAGGATGCTTTATACGTTCACGTCGCCTAGCTGAGACCCTGATGGATGTTTTCATAGAAATAAAGAAAAATTTCTCCCAGGTCCGCACTCAGGAAGAATCGTCCTCACTGTCCGGTACTTGGAGTGACTTTTCATAGATGTTGGCTGTCTCTCATTAACTCGTATCTACCATGAGAACATTCAATCACAGCTCAAGGCCTGATCGTTTATCGGCGATTCTAATTGTTTTTCTACCATTGATATGTCGCTGACTTACAATTGATGAAATTCAGCAAAACTGTCAGAAGTGGAAGTTTCCTTTTCTTTCACTAGAATCTGCCTCTCGGTTTTTAATCATAAATGGCACATTCTCTCAATTCTGTGTTCAGTGTTTTCCAGAGCAGGGATTCAGCTCTAGGGTCTCTCCTGGACTTATGATGGCTGTTCCTTGCCCTTGATGGACGTATGGCTTTGAGTTTGGAGTCCTCAAACACGACCCTAATAAGTCCTGGGTCACAGTTCACCATGCCAGCCAATTCGTTTCAGGCTGGGAAAATGTGGGTTCACCAGTCATCAGAGGTGGGCTTCACCCCACTCTGGTCACCAAGTGGAGGCTAGTGAAGAAGATGAAGTCAGGGTACCCAACCCCTCGGCCACTCCTGGGAGGACCCCACGCACGCAGACACCGGGGCCTAGCTTTGCTCCCTGTGTGCAGGCGGCACATTTGAGATGAAGAGACCTGGTCAGTGACTGCTGGCTGAGGAGGAATGGAGGAATCCAAAGAAATAAGCGCCCTCTGGGAGTGAGAGTGCAATTCGCCTTTGGAATTTGCCTGAGAATAAACTACCCAGCTTCCGTCCATCCAGGGTGGTAAGAACATTCGCTACAGATTTGCCGGTGAGCCCCACTCTTCCATGGGTGCATTCACAGTTCCTGAGAATGTTGCTTAATGACATCGCCTACTCATGTACGAGTCATTGCAGATTTAAAATAAGAAAAATCAATCAATCAACTAATATTCTCCTGTAATATTCTCAACCTGAATGACCAATTCAAAAATAAAACTGAGGCCCCACCAGAAGGCACCAGCTGGAGAGACAAATGCCTTTTGCGTTCATGAAAAAGAACATGTTATCTTTGAACTCTAATTAATAGTGAAAAAAGCCATTTGTGGAGTTCTGAAAATTAAAATTCCAACAGAGAACTTTAAATCAAAATGGTGAACAATTTAAAAGTTACTTTTTTTCTAAAGTTTCACATACATAAAGTATGTGTAGATTGACTCTGTAATATTTGAAACTTTTTTTTTTTTTTTTTTTTTTTCAGATGGAGTTTCGCTCTTGTTACCCAGGCTGGAGTGCAATGGCGCGATCTCGGCTCACCGCAACCTCCGCCTCCTGGGTTCAGGCAATTCTCCTGCCTCCGCCTCCCGAGTAGCTGGGATTACAGGCACGCGCCACCATGCCCAGCTAATTTTTTGTATTTTTAGTAGAGACGGGGTTTCACAATGTTGACCAGGATGGTCTCGATCTCTTGACCTTGTGATTCACCCGCCTCGGCCTCCCAAAGTGCTGGGATTACAGGCTTGAGCCACCGCGCCCGGCCTGAACCTCTTTAGAGAAAGGCCCTTTCCATCTTCCCCCTCTCAGTGTGGATAAGGACCTTTGGGTGTCTTATCCTTACCAGATGGGGCAGCTCAACGGGGAGGGCGGCCCTGGAGGGGAGGGCTCTGTGCCGGACCCGACAGCCCTGCTCGGAGTGAGTCTGAGGAATGAAAGGCTGCCTTTCCACGTGTGAGCAGGGTGTGTGAGGAGGCCTCAAGGCTTCCCAGCGCCGGGTCGTATCTGTGCAGAAATGAAAAGGGAACTTGCTGAACCTTCTTTCCTTGCGATCTTCGTGCCCACAGGAAGCCCCGGGAGAACACCTGGCAGGGGTCTGTGTGGTTCTCTGCCACTGGCAATGAGCATCCTCCGAAAGAGTCAGGCACACAGAACGTGAGCCGACCTCATGCAAACAGAAGGGGAAATTGTAGGGAGGACTTTGTTTGGAATCTAATTTTCCCCAAAATAGTTTAATTGTAAGTGCTAGTCCCTTACATGTACCAGTTTGAGAATTATAATGACACGAGGCAGAAGACGGCAGCAAGGTTTATATCTAATGTATTGTTCTTCATGGGATTTATATTATAAACACATCTTAGAAATGCAGATATAATTCCTGGAAGAAAAGTTTTAAAACCGTCTAACAACTTTTTAAGCATCAGTACCTTAATGTATTGAAAAGTTTTAAAACCAACCATCTGACTTTTTGAGCATTAGCATATTAATTCCGGGAATTTTGAGTTACCACGACGTGTATAACGGCTGCATTAGTTTTATTCATCACTACAGTTCTTGCAATACTTGGAAAAGTACTTATTTACTCTGTTATTGTGTGTTGGAGGCTTGTGATGTATCTTGTTTTTCTATCTCCAGCCCACACAACAGCCTTGCAAAGAGGCATCATTACTTCCCAATGGAGGAGCGAGGCCAGCTTCATTTCCACAGTCCTAGGGCAGCCTCAGCGGTCAGGGCCCCCAGCGTGCACAGTGTGGTGGGAAGGCGTTAGTGGATGGGGGGGGTGCCGGGTGCCTCTCCCCGAGAGCTGCTCAGGGACAAGGTGGTCTGAGCTCACCTTTGAGATGCTGGCCAGGGAAGCAGCTGCACCTGCTGAACCCTCCCAGATGAGTCACATGACCCTAGGATCACGCCGTGACCCCATGTCTAGAGTCACCAGTGGCTGGGAGTCAGCCCCCACCCTGCAGGAGCCGTCTCCTGTACCTGCAGCCTCATTTCCAGCGGCAAGGGAGCTTGGAAAACGGAGCATCGCTTCGCCCGGTCCAGGTGCCCCTCTCCTGGGTGGCACAACTCTACCTCCCCGGTCCCCAGTCACCACCCGGTCACACAGAAACACCACTGCTGCCACTTCACCCCGTCCCTTCCCGAGAGGTCTGTGATTCTGTGGGCGCCACCACTGTTTTCTTCCTTTGGCTTTAGCACACACAAAAAGGAGCAGGTCAGAGAAGGAGGTGACGCGCGCGGGAACAGGCAGAGAGAAACCAGGGCTTGGCCTCACTTCTCAGACTTCCCTTGCAATGTCTCATCCCGTTCTAGTCTCTGTCTCCAGATCTCCCTCGGATTGAATGAGCTTGATTTGTGACAAACTGTGAGTGCAGATGGAACGACTTTGTGTGGAAGAAGGTGCGAGTGTTTAAGTATTTTGGGAGCCTGTCAGAAGCAAAGCATAGGCGAAAAGATGGAGAGAGAAAACCTGGAAAGATTTGTGATAATAAATAAAATTAAAACCACAATAAAAGCGGGCACCTCGGGTGCAGGGCTGAGCGGGCCGCAGGTTCAGTTGGAGGCATGCTTCATTTTTTCAGATCAAGGGACTGTTGGCATGAAATTTAATTTTATTGAGAAATACAAGATTTCCAGGAGGACTATGGGATTCTGTCATTCCCACGGCATTTTGTCAGACTCAGCTGAATAGTAACAATCTGTGAATTCAGCTTCATCCCTTACGCTGCAAAACCGTGGTAACACTGACTTCTCTCTGGATTTACCTATGCCTTTAACATTGCAAACCAATGGGCCACAGAGGAGATGCCAGGGTGTGAGACCAGGTGAATAAAAGCCTTCAGAATGTCGTCTGAGCCCTCGTGAGGCGGAGCTGATGAGTTCTGTGAAGCTCTGATGATCGCTGTCGCCGTCCCCATTCGCCTCCATCTCGCCCTCCGTGCACGGAGGCAGCTGTTTTCCTCTTTGCGTTCCTCTCCTCCTAGGCCGCTTCTTCCTCAGCGTGCTTTGGTCACAGAGGAGAATACTACAAAATAGCATTGTGAGGGGCCATATGTCTGAATATGTCGAGAACGAAACATGTAACAGAGAGACTCCTGTACAGTAAGCATCAGGCGGAAATTAGGAGAGTAACTGTCTTTTCAGAGCCCGTGGTGTTAATTGGAAAGCGTCTTAGGCTGGACCCTAAATCAACATTTGACGAAGTCTCATCAGCTAGGGGTTTGTACATGGATAGGGGGCATGATCCATGGACAGGACACGGTGCAAAAGTCTTTCACGAAGACGGGAGCCTGAGGTCTGGGTCAAAGGGCAGCACCAGGTCACACAGCTGACATCAGCGGACACGCTGGCCAGAATGGCCTCTGCCTCCAAATCAGAGCTTCTCCGTTTTGACTAAGGTACTTTTACGTTTGCCTAGGATTCATGGCAAAAAGGCTTTAGAAATTTAAGGTAAACTCATGTTTTAAAAGATCTGCTTTCAAAGCACAGAGATGTACCAGAAGCAGAATGTACCAGAAACAAAACTCCTTTACCTCCTGGTCAGTAGACAGACGAGGCCGGTGTCTCCCGAGATGAGCAGAGGTGGAAGACCACCCACACGGAGAGGCACCTGAGGGCGTCACTTCCTCAGGAAGGCCAGGGAAGTGGGATACCTCAGTTCCTGGAAATCTGACTCTTCCACATGCAAGGAAGCTGACAGTTCCACTGAAGAGTGAACATGGCAAAATGGGAATCAAGGATCAGATTCACGTCTGAGTTCGTTCCCTCTGCAAGGCTGGAGACCGCCCATGATTCACGAACTGGACCCCGGGAAGCTCTTAACATTTGGGGGAATTTTTAATCTTAATTCTGGAAAGCATTTCATCAATAAAAATTTTTTCACACATTTTATTCGTTGTTGTACACACAGAAAACGTAAGTTGTATTATTTCATTCCACCATCAGAAATGCAGATTCCCAAGACCAGAAGGGCAAAGCACTGAGCCCCACAGGTGGGGAGCAGGAGAGTGAGAATTTCATTTCTAAGAGGTTGCTGTTGTAACCTTCCTGGGAAATGTCACCCCATTTAATGTAGGCTAGTGCAGGATTTATATGTGTGTATATGTCTGCATTGAGTAATTCATTATCTGCCCAATTTGACACATTATTTGGGACACTCTAATGATACAGAATAATCTATGTCTGGCATAGTCATGATTTTGGAGGAGAATCACTAGTTTCTCTTTTTAATTTGATGTAATATATAACACATTTTATTTTTTTGTATACACAGAAAACTTACATATATGTAACATATTCATACACACACACACACACACACACACACACACACACACACACATCACTGCAGAAGTTTAATTACTTTGATTTTTAAGTTTTTCTAATAAAGGAAACAGATAAGTAGCAAGCCTAAAGCTTAAGAGGCTGCAGTCAAAACGGTATGGAAGAGAAAAATAACTCGTTTGCTGAACGCCTATTGTACATAATAAAAAGGTTGTTCAAATATGTATTATGCTGCAACTCAGATTATTTTAATAGGAAAATGTTGGAGTAATAAATCAGTGTTTTAATTTCACAGAAAATATCTTTAATTGCACAGATAGCATGTTATTCTACTTATGTTTATAGGAATCTGAGAAAAATAAAATTGCTTTTCTAATAGTTTGTTAGGTGGTTGTGAATCTTCAGTAAATGGATTTAACAAACCAGGAATTGGCAGTCATTTTCTAAATACATGCGTCTCTGTTGGGATTCCTGTTTAAGAACACGTTGAGGGGACAGGAGAAGCTGGGGAATAAGAAAGCCGTCTCTTCATTTCAGATCACGTCTACTGATCTGTGCTCAGCGAACAGAACTTTCAAGAGCACCGCACCCTACATTTGCCCATGCGTTGCTGTTTATCTGGGCTACTTACGGCAACAACTTAGAAGACACTAGGTTTCTGGAAACCTGTGTTTTGTGGGGTTCTGCAGCTCCTGTGTCTCAGGGAGAGTGATTTTGGCTGGCAGGAAAAGGTCCAACTAGCAGCCTTTGGTTCTGAGGACCTAACCTGCTGGGAGCTTGGGGCTAGGCGGCACCCCTGAAAGTCCCCCGGATCTTCACCACAGGGAACACACACCCCTGAGGATACTCTCTGAGCTAGAGAGCATTGAAGTGTGACTCATTAATTTCAATGGTCAAGAAGCAAGCTAACGCATCCTGTAACGTATCATCTCGATCAGGTTTCTAATCAGCTTCGGTAGTGACTACCTGGGCACCAGCGCATCTACAGCATTGTGACACTTCGTACGATTATATCATGTATTTAATCAAGAATAAGGGAGAGACTTGGACGTTTTAGGAATGCAGTATTTCACATTTGTATCCATCCATCATGTGTTTGCTGAAGGTTTACAATCCACTCTCTAGGCTCGGTTTGGGTACAGTTCCTTTTTGAAGGAGATTTTGTTTAGATTGAATTTGCTCTTTCCCTGTGGGAGATTATCAAGCATTGCTTTATGGGTGGTGGTGTTTTCTGTTTGTTTCTTTTGTTTGTTGGTTGGTTGGTTTTGCTGGTAGAAGTAGGGGAAAGAACATCATTAGGAAAAATATATTGAATCAAACTCCTAGTAGCAAAGGTAATGAACACATCAGAACGTAAGGACCCTAACCTTCTGAGACTACGATCTCAGGAAACTCGTGGTCCTGTGGACTCTGCCCCTTCTTGCTACACCATTGTTTTCCTCCTCTACTGAAAACACACAGTTGAGGAGCCCGGGGTGCCCTGTTCCCGCTGAGGGGCTCCCAGCAGTTTGAGATGCCTGTGCTGTCTCTCCACCCCCTTCCTGCCGTCCCCACTTCCTGCTTAGTCAGTGCTTTAATTATTATGTTAATGCTGTTCCATTTTTCAAAGGGATACTGCAACTTAGTGTTCAAAAATTGCATAAAGCATTCCTACAGGAAAAAAAGAAAATGAATAACACATCTGACCCTTGAAAAGAAGTTTCAGAAAGATTTTTAAAATTAGGCATGAACTCAATTCCTTGATGACTTTTTCCTGGAGACAGAGAGGCTCTGGGTTTTCAAATACTGTACAGAGTAAAACTCACCTTCTACCTGCTCTGTCATTTCTCACCTGGGATCCTTAGAAAAACTGACACTTTGTTTTCGGATTTTCTAGACAGAACAAAAAAAATTAGTTATCAAATTTAGAAGGCCTAATATGAAGATAATATTAAGATCTCTAAAATCCAAATATGGCTAAAATTGTACAGCTACATTTGCAAAACGTAGCTGCAGTTTTTACATGTTGAATCTAAGATCAGCTATGACAACAACGTGCACATTTTCCAGGCCACCGGGTGGCCCAGAAGCCCACATCCTTCCTCTTTTCTGCCCCTTTGAAAACGCTGCATGAGAGCAGCTGGCACAGCAGGCAGAGGAGTCGGGCTCTTGTCTGCAAGGTCTCTGAGGCTGTCTTCTCCCCACTGCCTGGGCGTGGCTGGGGCTGCGTTCCCATCTCCGAAGCTGACCTGTTCTCCCCTCCTTTCCCGTTGCTTGATGGCCATACAGTCATACAGGATGCTCTTGGTTTAATGACAGCTGAATCTTTGCCGAATTATCTGTGTGTACAATGCTAGGCTGCATTTTTCTAAGCATGTATTATTACTGCTGAGTCTAGTGACATTGGTTTTTTTACTCCAGCGACTGTAGTCATTCATTTTTCAGTCTTTATGTTCATGCAGTTTTTCCCTATCAGTGATTCAACTGTCCTCAACACACGCACACACAAGAAATGTGTACATCATTTATATTTAAAGTGGGACCACAGACTTTGATTTCAAATTACATGTTTTATTGAGCACATACTATTTACCAGCCTCTTTCATATGCTAAAATCTGCAGTGAGCAAGACACTCTCGGCTTTCAAGGATAAAGGAAGGAAACAGGCGGGTACCTTAGCAGTAACCAGTCGCGCTGAGACCTATCGCTGAGACAAGGGACTCATTTTCACCTTGGTAGACAGCTGAATCAGCAGGGAGCTGGTGACTTTCCCAGGCATTTTTCAGGAATGTAGAGGGGCCCAGGAACTGGGATGGGGCCTGTGCAAGAGTCAGGGACACACAAAGGACACAGGTGCTCTCGGAAGCCCCTGTGTCCATGAAAAAGAAAACGAGATTTATGTTTGCAAACTGCAGCACGTGCTGCAGTTGAGATTCTCAGGACAGCAGCTCCTGAGACGCTCAGGACGAAGACGCACTGAAGGTGGTGCCCGAACCTCGGAGGACTCCCCCGGGCCCGGGCCCCTCAGAGGTGTCCTTTATGAATGTGACCCTTGTCACTGTAACCACGCTATGCTTAGCAGGCAGGCGCTGAGCTCCCCGCCCCACTTGAGATGGTGAGCTACGCGGCTTCTTAGACACCCCTTGGTCCCGGCCTCCTTCTGACTGATGGTAAGGCGGCTGTGATTAGAGAGACAGCCTGCGAGACTCACTGGTCCACACAGGGCTCAAGCCCAGGGCTTGCTCTATCACCACCGGCTCCAGCCGAGCTAACAAGCCACAGAAAACCAGCTGACGGCTTTATTCCGCAGGACATTCTTACCGTGGGCGTGTTTTTCCTTCTCTTACTTAACTTTTATTTCTGTGCAGTCACCTCCTCCGCTGTGGTTTCTTTATTGATGTCCCGGTACTGACGTTTAGGCAAGTGGAAGTTTGGGTCGAACTCTTCTTTGGGGATTATAACTACAATATCCGTGAAGCTACCTGTGAAATACAGCTGGATACATAGGCACGTCTGGATAAATATCACGGTCCCAAAGACAAGGGCGCCCCAAAGGCTGCAGTGATTCATGGCTGCTCTGCAGTTTGAGTGGCACTTGATACAAATCACAGGCAAGTGCAAATGTTGAAGAAAGAAGATAATACATGCAGGTTTGTCGTGCGTCTTGTAATTACCTTTGTATTCATCAAGGAGTCCTAGAAGCATGAGGGAGGAAGGAGCTGGTGGTGTTTTGGCCCCTGAAGAGTTTAAAACTATGGTGCATTGCATTACAGGATCCTATTAATAATTAAACTGTCTGTCACTTACCAACAACATACATTCCAAATTAAATTTAAGCAAAAGGGAAAAAGAGATCATTTGGGACTGAATTAGCGGGCTTCAGAGAGAAATAAATAATAATCAAACATCTGTGTTCTAAATAGTACGTGCTTTATCAGACAAACAACTGTTACCGCCTCGTTGTATAAAATTGCTTGGGGAAAACACGGTAACTGGCAGGCAAAGTCTCCATGAGGAAGCGAGGAGGTGAGGAAAAGTTCATTAACGAGTCAGAAAGTGATGGAAAGTTGCCGTGCTGTTTTCTGAGCTTCTTTCTCAGCATCTTTGCTGGCCAACGAGAAGCTGTATTTACTTAAGTGTGCAGCCTGGCCCACGGTCCCGGATCCCCAGAAGGTCTCAGTGGCCCAGTCCTGAGTAGGACCCAGAATGAAAATCTGCCATCCAGCTCCACAATTGCTGAGTTGCCTGGAAGCCAGTGGGTTGTGAAGGTTATGGAATAGAATTTGTGGTATTTTTTTTTTTCAGGGAAAGAGGAGAAAAGAGACACAGAATTAATAAATGAATGGGCAAAGAGGGAGAAATTAATATTATTCCCCGTCTGCCGAAGGTCTGGTGGAGGCCGATGCAGCTGCCCAGCAGGCACTGGACAAGCGGCCACAGCACAGGGGCCGTGGGTGCTGGATAACTGAGTGTCACATTCATAAAGGGGGAGCAGTTTTTGCTCTGCCTTATCACACGGACATTTAACTCTCCGTTGGTCGGGTCGGCCGCCTCTGAAAACACCAGAGCAGCTAAAGAAGAAGGAGCTGTTCCTGTCCTGTCCTGGAGGCTCTCTCCTCCCAGGCGGCTGAGCGTGTCTGCTGGTCTGTGCTGGTGAACGCTCCAGGAAGGAAAGACGCTGGTGAGGGATTGGAAGCTCCCAGCAAACCCAGGCATGTGGTCTCCGGGAGGCAGGGAGGACCCTCGCGGACGCCGGCTCCTCATCCCCGCACTCTCCGAGCTGTCCCTTGCCTGCCTGGCTGGGCACACCAGCGTGGCTCGTCGTTCGCACACCTTTGGAGCAGGCGACTGTCTGTCTGTCTTCTCCTTAGGTAACTGTGTTAAAATATCCTATTCCAGCTGTAACACTTGTTTTACAAGAGCCCTGGTTTTGTCTGACACAATATGGAACAACATTTGTCATCCGTTATCAGGGGTGATATATTTGTTAGCCTGCAGAGAAACATCTGCTGTGCGCTAATCTCCAGTGTGCAGGCCAATATTCATAGGATACAGCTGCATAAAATCACGCCATTACGCGGGGCTGTCCGGCCTGACATGAAGCCTCGCTGGCAGGCAGACAGAAGCAAATTTTATTATCTCCCTCTTACATATTTATTTATGTCAGATATTTCTGAGAATCCATACATTAGCTCTCCTTTTATGCACTGTTGTTCAGCAGTGACAAGCCATCGACATCCAAATGAGAAATTTATGTTACGTATTAAATATGGACATCTGAATGATTATCAAATCTATAGAAGCCAAGCCCAGCCAATCACCCCTAAATAATGGATGAGAAGTAGATGTGACTCAATTTGTTCAGTGGAGAACCTTGACGACCCTGCCTCGTGCTTCATCTCAGCCCTGTCATTATTTGCTTCTATTCATCTCACTTGACATCACTCAATAAAATCTGCACATGATAAAGAGAATAACCTTGGTCAAGAGTGAGAACAGAGAAGAGAGATCATTTCCTCCACTCCCAGGTAGGGACCTCTTGGTATCTGCTTGCCTTGGTGTGCACGTCTATGTATCAGGATGATAGAAGGTTCCGGAGTTTGTATACAGAGCGCAGAGAAGCATTCCAATGAGAACTCAGGACGACAGCTTCACTGCGCAGAGGGGCGGCCGAGGGGCTGCTGTACTCAGGAGTCTAATTTCTTTGATCATTTGCTGGGTTTGAAATGCATATATATATATATATATACACACACACACACACACACACACACACACACGCACACACACACATATGTAGTGGGGATGCTATACATGCGTATGTATTTATGGTGAGGCAAAAATACGTATTTATAAACATAAATAAATGCAACCTATATACACATATATACAATTATAAGTCTTGCTTACATAATTATATATAATTGTATATTTATGTATAAATATACAAATGAAAACTAAATATATAAATATTGTACACACACACATTGTGGTAAAGTTAGAGGAAAGTAAACCAAATGCATTTTCTTATAGTTCTGTGTTCAGAATTGTGGTCACCACCTGATGCCACACATGCCCGATTGAACTTACGGTTTTTGAATGACTACCTTAAATTATTTGGGTTAACTGGGTGTGGATTCAGATCCTGAAAACCTCCTGTATCTTCTGGCTGCAAGCTGCCCTCCTATAGCAAACTGTTCTGTGTCTTCTGGAAGTGGCCACTGCCGGGCTGGGAGCTTTAGGGTGTGTGCTTCAAGTGTAATAGATAGAGGAATAAGTAGCTCAGCAGCTGGGGTTTCAGGAACTAGAGGCTGCTTTGTGGAAGAGAAGGGGTCTGAACAGGACCCGGAGGGTGGGTTTTGGTGGGGAGGCAGGAGTCCACAGCTCAGGGCCTGACTCGTCAGGTGGAGGTGGATATAGTCAAGCACGTGCAGAGGCAGGAATGCGTTTTCTAACTGGGAAGCAAGAGTTAACATTGAATAAATAAACTAGAAATACCCTTAACCAAGTAGGAAGATTTTATCCCCCATGAGAATGAGGCGAAATAGCTGAAGTTTCTTTAGCGGTGCGTTTTAATGTGATATTTTGGAATGTTTATGTAAATATGTACAGATTCTATCCTGTATATATTAAATTAGAGTCATAAGCAGGATTTGTATTAAGCCAGAAATTAATAACAGAGGTGAAGCATTCATTTCCTAATGTTAGTGTAAAAAGTAGCACAAATTTAGTGGGGTATGACAATACGAATTTGTTATCTTACAGTTGTGAGTCACAGGTCCCAAGGGATTTCATCGGATAACAGCAGGGTGTCCGCAGGGCGGCTTCCACATGGGCGCCCGGGGGAGAACCCACCCTTGAGTTGTCCAGCGTGGCAGCCACACGCAGTCCTTGGCTCCTGGTCCCTCCTCCACCTCCGAAGCCAGCAGGAGCGGCCAGCCCCTCACACAGCATCTCCCGACACTGGCTTTCCTGCCTTTCCTCCCACATTGCAGGACCCCTGTCATGACTTTGAAGCATCCAGACCATCCTGAGAAAACCTTTTATTAAGCTCAGTTGATTGGCAATCTGGCTTCCCTCACCTGTAACAGAACCGTTCACAGCTTCCTAGGATTGGGACAGGGACATCTCTGGGAACCAATATTGTGCTGATCACAGAAAGAGAGCATAGAAAGGTTAAAAAAAAAAAAGTCAAAAAAAAGTGAAAAGAAAAAATTGCGTTTTCCTTGGAAAGGCTGGCATAATAAATTGATGAAGGAAAACGCCGAGATTTCCGTGTGCACAGCAGGCTGAACTATGGCAATGGGGAAGAGGATGTTGGAGTTTAGAGCTGTGAGCCACTTATCCTCACAGCTACGGTAACATGCAGGAGCAGTTTGAGTGCTTGCTCTGAGCTGGACACTGTTTATGGAAATGACAGATGCCATTTGATTTGATTTAATTTAATGTCTACAACCCTCCATTGCACATAAAGAAAACACCAAGACGAAGCCTGGCGCCGAGGCCCGTGCGCCTGGGAACGAGGAAGTGAGGCAGCTGTGTCCTCTGATCTTTTTAAACTGCTCCTGTCCCAACCTTCCTCAAATGTAGCCAGAACACTGGATCTTATGACTGTGTGCCCCTAGTTAACCTTCCCGGATAAGGCCCTACAATATTGCCTGTTATTGCACATAAGCATTCAAAATATGCCTTCATGGATGGTAACATTTTTGTAAGGCTTTAGGTAAATTAACATTTCAGAGCAGTAAGATTTTGAAATCCGTTTCTTTTCCCATCTTGAATACGCTCGGCAAGATCCCTCCCTGTTTCTGCCTCTCTCGTCTTCCCAAGAGGCCCCTCTCACACTTCCAATAAGAAAATATAAAGCTTTCATATCGGTAAAATATGTGTTGCTTTAGGTCTTGATTTTGTCCCGCTTTGGTTTTTAAATAGAGATGCTTAAGTAAATATCAAGATCAGTGATTTAAGCTCACTGAATTATTGACCTTTCTGTATTTCTAGAACATATTGTACTTTTGCCAGCCTTACAATGGGAAAGAAATGTGCACACGGGTTCCGTTCCTCTAAATCTCTTACTACATGTGAAAATGGCAGGCATTTCCAAGGCACCTGGGCCAAGCTTCTGCCTGAGAAGTGCCCATGGCAGCGCATTTTCCCTGAGCTGTTGGTCCTCAGAACACAGAACCCTGGGGCTTCCCAGGCTGAATCCTTCCGGGGCTCCATGAGACTAGATTCGACCAGGGAGGACCCAGGGATCTGGGAAAGGCTCCGTAAGCCCACCCTTGGAGGACTCCACGCCCCTGACCCCTGTCGTTTTAGGAGAATGTTTCAGATGGCAGTGGTGACGGCAGGGAGGCATGTGCATCTCTCCGCAGGTGTCAAGGAAAGACTGTGGAAGCTCAGAGGTCAAGAGGGCACGCCATCTTCATGGACCAGGACACAGCTGGTGCAAGAGGGTCAGTGGGCTGCACTCCAGGCTGCTGAGGCTGAGGTTGGAGTTCTGCTTGGGACACGTGCCAGACCTTGGCCACACTGTGTGTGCCATCATCCCCATGCCCCGAGCACAGGTCTGTGGGCAGTTGGTTCTGCTTTCTGGAATCACTTGGTCCGGCCAGGAAACCCAGGCCGGGCTCCGGTTTCATTTGCGTGAGCAGCTCCTGCAAGTGCTTGGGAGCTGAGAGGGGCCGTGCACCCTGCCCCTGCAGGCTGCGTTTCTGAGGGATGATCCCGTTCACCTGCTCTCAGGAGGGCTGCCTCACCTGGCGAGTAAGTCTCATCTCATTCAGGCAGCCATGCTCCTGCAGTTTCCTCTGCTCTGAAGACGATCTGTGCTTCAGGGGAAATTGTGAATTTGAAAAATCTCATTGTGTATCACACAAAATATTGAATTATTATCTTCCCCCAAAATTACAGTGACTTCAGATGAAATCCAGTCGAGATGCACCTGTGTGGATGTGGGCGTATTTGTATTCCCTCCCGTGGACTGAGGGTTTTAAGGCAAAAATGTTCTCCCCTTTGACAACAGTGTGACAGGGAATAGCACAGGAGCTGAGGAGGATTTACTATGTCTTTTCATGTCCCGTGGAAAAGAATCCGTAAGATACGGGGTGGTTTGATGAGAAATGTTTCATTGAATGAAGAAAGAGCGGGGTTCTCCTCCTCTTTCTTCCCTGGTTCTCTGCCTCTTTCAGGCTGCAATATGTTGTTTGTCTTTGCACGCCCAGATGTGAGAATGAGGCATGAATGCCACAGAAACGTGGGCTCCAGTAAAACCACAGAGAGCCTGTGCACAGATCTGTGATAAGGACTAACATATTCATACTCCAGGAAGGCTGAGAAAAGCATTATTTTAGGAAGAATAAGTGAACTAAAGAAAGTAATAGAACTGAAGATGAGGAAAAGAGGCCCTGATACAATTCCCCAAATGGAGAAAGTAGAAAGCTTTTTAACCACGGAATAACAGTCACAAGAAAAGAGGAGGCTGGAAGCCCCGAAATGTCCATGTAATCCTGAAACGGAGGAGAGCGGGAAGGACACAGGGCGTCAAGTCACGGTGGCCCCCAGGTTTGCAGTCAAAGTTGCAGTGGGGTGTGCAGCCTTGAATTTGGCAGCCCGATTAGGCACAGGTGTGGAGGCGTCCCTGCGGCGTTGACCCCACACCCGTCTCTGCTGGGTCTGATGGACAGAACTCTGCAGTGGGGAGAGGGGAACGTTCTTATTTTACACTGGCAGGCGGTGGACCTCGCCTGGGCTGTGGTCCAGCGGACAAAACCAGCGGGAACACAACCCACCCTGCCTTCCATCGTCTGCTCCCCCAACACGCACAGACCCGCATCTGTGAAGTAGCACTTTTGTGTCTCTACAGGAGCAACTGTTGAAAACCCATGATCCAGACTCTGCGTGCAGGGCAGGGGCAGGCCCACCCTGGAGGCCCATCCAGGAGCACGGCTGCTGGGACCATGGTGTCTGGAGCTGCCCGTGGCTAGATGCTGTGGATGGAAGTTGGTGCTGGCAGGGAAGGGCCTGTGCCCACGTGTGAATCAGGGCCGATGGCAGCTGCTTCTCATCAGGAGGACCGAGGCAAAGCAGGGTGGGCACATGCAGGGCTAGGGAAGGAAAATCCTTTTTCGTCACAGGTTTCAATGATTCAAACGCTTGGAATGAAGAATTCGATGCTCCCACATGGCTCGTGAAAAATACAGTGTTTCCACCCTGAGGAACGGATGCAGTCAGCTCTGAAATTCCATCGAGACACGGACCATCTCGGAAAACCCCTTCACTCAAAGGACTCTTCCACCAATACAGAAAAAATAAAAATAAAAAACCCCAAACCCAACAGTATTCATCTAAGTTAAAATTTTCCTCTAATAAATTCCGATTGTGTTTTTGGCTTCTCACAGGAGAAAGGGGTGTGGTCAGTGTTGTTTTTGGTGTTAGGTGTAGACAGAGAAGCCGCGGTGCCCCGGGTCCCTCTTCCTTCCATCATCTCACAGGGCACAGCACACGGAGGCCCGGGCTGGCAGAGCTCAGCGCAGGAGATGCTGGAAACGCTTGCATTGCCAGCAGCAGGGAGAAATGAAACTCAGTGGACCTTTGCAGTTCAAGTTATTATTTTGAAGGAAATAATGTGTGCTGAAAGAACTTGGAGGACATTTTCTACTAATACAAGTTTGTCTGATAAAGGCTTCGCAGGGAAGCTGCGTCCCGCTGAGAAGAAGGCTTCTGCACCACACTCGGAGCCCCTGGATGTAGGCTGTTAAGGATGCATTTTTTTTAATGAACATTTAATTAATATTAATGTTATGCTAACAAAATACATTGATTAAATAACTCCTGTAATTCATTAAATATCTTGCTAGAAAGTGACTAAACATACATACTGTGAAAAGCCCCTTGGAAGTTTCAAAAGTGTGTAATTGTAAATTCAGAAACCATGGTACATTGGAACTATCACTGAGGTTCCTTTTCACCAGCTCTGCAGACTTGAACTTGCAAAACGCTCCCGGCTCTTACTCATCAGAAAGATCAATTTCAGTGTCAGACCAAATATCAATTCTATGTCTTTTTTTCTTCTTTTAATAGAGATAATATACCATCTAATATGGATTAGGCAATTATATTAATGAATACATTCTGCATAATAAAACTAGCAAACACATTATTTTAAATCTCTATGCCAGCAGACAACAGAAAGAGAAGAGCGTAAGATACTCAGGTGGAGTTCTCCTGCCTGACTTTTGTGTCTATGTAAGTATATCTTCTAACGTGTTTGGAGAGAGTTTACACAGCAACTGTAGTTGAATACATGGGCAATTATTTTCAAACAGCAGGAAACATTTTAAGGCTGGTGCTTCTGCTCCATGAGGTACTTCTGGGCACCCCTGTTCCAGTGGCGGGTCCCACCCCGACAGCACCTGCACCACACACCCTGCTCCACTCATGGTGAACACTGGAAAGGTCTGTAACTTCAGCCGCCCAACTATCAGGGTCCTCACAGGAGCATCAGGATTGGACAAATTATTTGCCTTTGTTGCATTCATTTTTGTTTATAAAATACTAATTACCTCTTTTATTGTTTGAAGAGATTAAAAGTTAATAGGAGAAACTAAATAAACAGAATGCCATTCTGCACAAACTATATAAGCTGGTAATTAATTTCTGGCCTCCTCTGAGCTAATTAACTCATATAAAGAAATGAAGTTAATGAACCATAATTCTAGTCATACAAGTGTAGATACAAGCAGTTTGACTTAATGAATTAATAAGATATTTCCTTTCTTAGAGGTTTTTCAATTGTGTTCCTAATCTGAAGGCCCTTTAATGCTCCTTTCTGGTTAAAATGTTTAATAAATGGCAAGGCAACCTGGTGATGGCATTGGCATGGTGGCTCTGTCATGTGGCAGAAGCCAGAGCCAGGGCCCATGCCTCCGTGGTGGCTCCAGTCAATGCTGGCCCCTGGGGATCCTGGTGTGACCCTCAGAGGGCATGTGACATGGAAGAACTCTTCCTCCTGGGATTCATCCCAGCTTCCCTTGGGAGACCAAGGCTACCTGAAGTGCGTCCCTGTGCGGGACCTGCCCCAAGGTGCCGGCTGCACCTGCTCACAGGAGTCACAAAAGCTCCTCCCCCTGCTCACATCTTCTACATCTGTGTCCTCCCCTTTGAGAAGAGTCTCATCTGAAGCCTGGATCAATAAAACACCAATAAACGGAGAGCAGCCTTGCTTTCTGCCTTCTCCACGTTCGAGCTTCTAATACAGGGGTCAAAACGGCATAAAGCATATTTCTTCAATATTTTGGAACTGAATTGAAAGTGGTTCAAGTTATTATTTTGTCATCTGGAGTGACACTGTGAAAGGGCTAAGTTGTTTTCTACATAGAGGACCCACCCAGAGCATGGAAAGGTGCATCCTCTATTTAAAATGATCTTTAAAATGATCTATCTGTCTTAAACACCATACCGCCATTCACTCGCTCCCTGGAACTTGGGTGTTTTCAGGGTGAATACTTGGGGCCCAGTACTGGCACGTGTCCCAGGCCACTCGCTGAGCACAGAGTTTGAGGAATGTGCCTCTGGCACTAGTTTGCACACTCTCCTGCTGCCACATGGCATGAGCTTGGGTTGGACAGGCATGGCAGTGAAGACAGCCTGTGTCTCAGTGAGGTCTGTGCCAGCCTTACTGCCCAGCAAGGAAGCCTGAAAGTCACACCCTTAGCTAACGATGTTCGCAAGAGCTTGTGTTTGCCATGGAAATGGGGGGAAAATAAATTGAGAAGGAAGAGAGAGGCTGTTAGAGTGTGCCCAACTTTTGAGGATCATCATTGGATTTCATTGTCCCATTGCTTTGGGCCCCATGCTGCCGGGATCCTCCTGCAGCAGATCTGAAGCTGAGGTTTAGGGGCTAAGTGGGTGGTCCAAGGTCACACAGCTGGCCATTGGGAGAATGAAATTTGAGTGGGGGTCACTTCTACGCTGACAAGATGCATGTAAACACCACCTTCTACTGCTTCCTTTAGGCTGGTGGGCACCTCTGCCACCTGGGGCTGGCAGGGTTGGGTGGTCACCTGTCTTCTTGGCACAGGCTGTGCCACTGCTCTGCCACCACTCCCCAAGCAGAGCAGAGGGAGCCTCTTCAGCAGAGACGCCAGCCCCATCCATCCCTCCCTAAAACCTGGAATTCAATCAGAATGGTTGCGGGAACAATCAAAATGAAAGTTACAACAATGACAGCGATGGGAAGAACAACCACAGACGCAGAACAACCACGGACACAGAACAACCACGGACGCAGAACAACCATGGACGCAGAACAACTACAGATGGCAGAACAATCACAGACACAGAACCATGGACACAGAACAACCAGTGACGCAGAACAACCATGGACGCAGAACAACCACGGACGCAGAACAACCACGGACGCAGAACAACCACGGACGCAGAACAACCACTGACGCAGAACAACCACTGACACAGAACAACCATGGATGCAGAACAACCACAGATGGCAGAACAATCACAGACACAGAACCATGGACACAGAACAACCATGGACACAGAACAACCATGGACGCAGAACAACCATGGACGCAGAACAACCACGGACACAGAACAACCACGGACACAGAACAACCATGGACGCAGAACAACCACGGACACAGAACAACCACGGACACAGAACAACCATGGACGCAGAACAACCACAGATGGCAGAACAATCACAGACGCAGAACCATGGACACAGAACAACCAGCGAGGCAGAACAACCATGGACGCAGAACAACCACGGATGCAGAACAACCATGGACACAGAACAACCACGGACACAGAACAACCACAGACACAGAACAACCATGGACGCAGAACAACCACAGATGGCAGAACAACCACAGACACAGAACCATGGACACAGAACAACCATGGACACAGAACAACCATGGATGCAGAACAACCACAGACGCAGAACAACCATGGACACAGAACAACCATGGACGCAGAACAACCACGGATGCAGAACCACCACAGACACAGAACAACTACGGACACAGAACAACCATGAACACAGAACAACCACCGACACAGAACAACCATGGACACAGAACAACCACAGATGGCAGAACAACTGCAGACACAGAACCATGGACACAGAACAACCATGGACATAGAACAACCATGGACGCAGAACAACCACAGATGCAGAACAACCACGGACACAGAACAACCACGGATGCAGAACAACCACGGACGCAGAACAACCATGGATGCAGAACAACCGCAGATGGCAGAACGGTGTCTCAGATTCCCAGGAGCACGTGTGCACCTGAGGGCACCACCAGAGCAGGGGTGTGCTGCAGAAGGTCCTCAGGCCCGGGATCCCTGGGGATGGTGTGTGTCCTGAGTCCACCCTCTGCTGGTGGTGAGACCACACACATCGCAAGACCATGGACATCACAAGACCACTTGCATGGTGAAAGCACAGACATGGTGAGACCACAGAGGCAGTGAGACATGAACACACCACAGAATGACAAGACCGCCTTCATGGAAACACCACAGACACAGCGAGATCACTGACACAGAAGACCATGGATGCAGCAGGATCATGGACGCAACAAGACAGTGGACACTGTGAGACAGTGGAATGGCCAATGTGGCAGGACCACCACCCCAGGGAGATCACAGACAAGGGGAGGCCAGGGACACAAGAAGGCCAGGGACATGGGGGAGGCAGGCCAGGGACACAGGGGGGCCAGGGACACTGGGAGGCCAGGGACACGGGGAGGCCAGGGACACGGGGAGGCCAGGGACACGGGGAGGCCAGGGAAGCATGTGTGAACCTCCCTGAGCTCCGTGTGTGCGTCTGGGCCATGCAAGGAGACTGACGTAACAAAGCAGCCACGGCCAGAGGCATGAGAAAGCCAGAGGCCTAAGGACACTACATCCTCCGGAGTCTCCCTGGTCTGCTCTGCCTGCTCCAGACCAGACTTCCATCGGCTCCAAGGGGGGTGTAATGAGCTCAGCGTCCTCCCCGCCACTGCCTCCACAGAGCGTCTTCTAGCCCAGGACCTCATGTAGCCCCTTCTCAGCCTGGCTAGGGATGGAGCCCTTAGCCCTAGCCAGGTGCTCTGTGGAATGTGGATGAAGCGTAGCTTCCGGGCGACGTTTGGCACCAGGGTGACTTGTGCAGATGCCTGGCCGGTACCTGGCACAAGTGAGGATGCAAAATAGTTTCTCACAACTCAACCAACGTTTTATCCTCAGCAGGCACAGGGCAGTCCTGGGGAGACACGACTCCGTCATCCCTGGGGAATCACAAGAGCCTGAGACTGGTGGTGGGGTGACCAGCTCTGCGCCGGCTCCATCATAGGGAACCACTCCTCCCCGTCATGAACTGAGCACCTTCTCTCCCACACCGATCCCTCCTTCAGGCTGAACACTCCATCGGGGCCATCGATTACTTGTCAGTGAGGCCACTTCTCCTCCAGGATGACTTTCAGGAATTCTCCAAAAGTGGGGGCCTCACAGACCGAGTGATGGGATGCAGGTGGCCTTGCGCTGTGGGGACCAGTGCCCCTCGAGGCCACCTGTGCACTGTGAATCCGGAAGCTGGGCACACCCATCAGCCAGGAGCCACCAGCCCTGTCCGGTGTCATGGTGAGATACGGCCACACTGAGCGGGTCCTCTCCTTTCAGTTTGTGATGAAAATATGGATCTTCAGGACATAGAACAAATTATACAGTTTTACGTTTTTTCAAAATGGTAAGTGCAGACTTTTATAGGCAAGGGCATATTTGTAATATGTGATTTAACAAAACTGTGTTTGAATGAGACCGTCCACTGGGTGACATGTGACAGCTTGTCTGGCTTGGCCACATGCTCTCTGCAGAGCAAGCAGCCCATTGCCCCAGTTTCCACATTTGCAAAGTGGATTCAGTTTAGCATCTGCTGGGGGTGACCATGAAGAATGGAGAATATCTGCAAAGCACTTGGGTGAAGCCCAGCCTTCGTGAAACTTGGCCATTGCTCCACTCGGTTTCAGAAACTCACAGTCAAGACCACACCTGCTGGGTGACAGTTTATGGGGCTGCTCTTGTTTTCTCTATTTCTTGCCACCAAACGATTTCAACTGAGAGAGATCTAAAGCGTAAATCTGGAGAAGGTGTTTTGTCATCACTAAAACTGAATATGTACGTGAAGTCTAAGAACCCCCAGAGGACTGGGAATTGTCTCTGCAAACACCAAGACTTGGACATCAGAGGAGACTTGAGAGCTTTTCTCACCTCTGCTCAGGAGACAGCCACACAAGTATCCACATTTAAAAATATGTGTGCAAAACCTCACCATTGCACGAGGATAGTGATTTGTACTGTAAGCCAAGCATCTATTATTTTTAAGAGTCATAATGACCACATACCAGTCAGAATGGTTATTATTAAAAAGTCGGCTGGGCACAGTGGCTTACGCCTGTAATCTCAGCACTTTGGGAGGCTGAGGTGGGCAGATCACTTGAGCCCAGGAGTTCGAAACCAGCCTGGGCATTGTGAAACCCCATCTCTATAAAAATTTTAAAAACATAGACAGGTATGGTGCAGCCTCCCTGAAGTCCCAGCTAGTCAGGAGGCTGAGGCAGGAGAGTAGATTGAGCTCAGGATGTGGAGGTGGCAGTGAGCCAAGATTGCACCACTGCACTCCAGCCTGGGTGTCTGAGTGAGACCCTGTCTGAAAAAAAAAAAAAATGATTTAAAAAGTCAAAAAATAAGTGATACTGGCAAGGTTGAAGAGAAAAGGGAATGTTTACACACCATTTACACTGTGAGTGGGAGTGTAAATTAGCTCTACCTTTATGAAAGCAATATGGTGATTTCTCATAGAGATAAAAGCAGAACAACCATTCCACCCAGCAATCCCATTACTGGATATATAACCAGAGGAATAGAAATCATTCCACCATAAAGAGATATGCACAAATGTTCATTGCATCACTATTCACTATAGCAAAGACATGAAATCAACCTAAATGCCCATCAGTGACAGACTGGATAAGGAAAATATGGCACAAATATATCATGGAACACTATGCAGCCACAAAAAGGGGCAAGGACGTGTCTGTAGCAGAAACTTGATGGAGCTGGAAGCCATTATCCTCAGCAAACTTACACAGGAGGAGAAAACCAAATGCTGCATGTTCTCACTTATAAGGGGGAGCAAAGTGATGTGAACTCATGAACATAAAGAAGGAAAAAAACAGACGCTGGGGTCCGCTTAAGGCTGGGGGTTTGGGGGTTGAGGACAGGGAGAGGAGCAGAAAAGGTAACCATTAGGGAAGGGGTTAAATATTTGGGTGATGAAATAATCTGTACCACAAACCCCCAACATGAGTTTACCTATGTAACAAACGTTCATATGTACCCCTGAACCCAAAACAAAAGTTCAAAAAAAGAAAAGCTTGAATCTTAGTCCACACTATTATCATATTGTCAGAAGAGAGATGAGAGTGCGAGAAATCAATCAACAACCAATAATAACTTAGTGATTTACCAGAGATAATATGTTTCTTGTTCTGTCATTTTAAAACATGCCATTAACTAAGTGTAAGTGGCCTCCAACATAGACCTTTGCTCCCGAATTATAACGAGCTGATAAATTTGATTCCCATCCTCCAATTGAGAGCAAGGCTAATGCAGACTCAGAAATGTATTTCATCTTGATTTAGTAAACATCATTTATCTGTCTCCATCATTGACTCATGCCAAGTATACAGCTCTTCTCGGCCATTTTATCCTAATTGAGGAGGTGGCCACGTGTGCACACGCCAGGGCTGCAGGATGAACTGTGTCCCTGGCTTTTGATCGACTGTGGGTGAAGTTGGCTTTTAGAACTTAGAACTGCCTCTTCTCTGGCCACGGCAGCGTTTGTTATTAATGAAAAGCATGGCTATCAGCTACTGGAAGCAATTTAATTAAACAGCAAGATTTTCATAAAATGAGTTTGAAATCAATTGGTCAATACGGAAGCCACTTAAGAAAATGGGTATGATCAACCGTGATGTAGCTGAAGACAAGGGCGGGTGTGTCTTCTCATCAGCTCAGCAGTTGGCCTGCATCTTGACTTCCCCTAACCATTGTTTTTAAAAATTATGTCTTTTCCACTCAGAATTCAGAGGATTCAGACAAATATCTTAGGCAGAATCATGGCCATCCTCTGAGACCTAAAGGCAAGTCAGATGTGTCCCACGGGAGCAACGTTCACCCCGGCTTGGCTCCTAGGCAAGGAGCTGGTTCCTCCGGCAGCGTCAGCAGGACAGACGCTCAGCTTCAGGCCTGCTGAGACTCAGAGACTGTCTGGTGAACAAGAGAACCGGTTATCGGCATTCCTAGCTATACTTAAGTGTTCGTAAGCCCTGTACATATTTTCTGATAAGCTACTTTGTCCACAAGCAAAGATAAATGTCTTAGATACTTCCATCACATTTACTTGGTCTCCTTCAATCAAGAACTCTTTATAAGCGGGAAGAAATTTATTAAAATCTTTTATAGTGTAAAATATAAACAACAACCTGCAATCTATCTGCATGGTGAAAAGCTCTGCCTGGGAAAAGAGAGAATAGAAATTAAATGATTACGTTCAATCCTAATATTTAATTGATATTTGATTGTCAATGTCTGTTTAGCTAGCCTCACCTAATGTATATATGTAAATCAATTTTATATGCAAAACTTGGTTTATGCAAAACCTTACATGTTGATACATTTATACAATCTTAGTGAAAAAGTATCTGCCAGGATTAATGTATAAATGAAGGGTACATTCTTGAAATATCTATAATTTTAATTTATACAACAGCTATTTAGTTCTTATTCTAATCATCCTCTTGTTATCATCTACGCTGTCATGTGATCTGACCGTCTTATTCAAAACATCCTCGTCATCAATGCCTGCTTCTCCAGGCTGAAGTTTGGCTCCCTCTGTGGTGTTTATCACACTACTCAGTGCGGGATTAAGATGCCAGGACTTGCTTGGCAGGGAGGTTACCACGTCGCCCCAAATGTGAGTTTCCATCCTGTCTTGGTCCCAGCCTGAGCTCCCAGAATTCCACAACCATCCCCTGTTTGCCCCTTCATTCTCTCTGGAGAGATATCCTTCTCTTCCTTCATGCTTTTGTTAATGCCTGTCTATACACACACATGTATATACACATGCATGCATTATACATGTACGCCTGCACATATATTCTAAATGTCTCATGCTAGCAGGTAATTGCAATGTTTACTTATGCTGCCTGCAACATGTTGGTTTGTGATGGATTGGGTTTCCCTTTTTATATAGATAAATTGTGTTAAATGAGAAGATATCTATAGTACAGAGGGTTTTCTTATGTGAACCTGAGAGCTAGCTCTTTAAAATTATATGAATTCTTACTGGATCTAGTTATTGTGTGTAATCACTTATCCAACAAGCATTTCCTAAATGTCTGCTGGCCTTCAAGTATTGCATTTATCAAGTGGTGAAATTAGTCAGGTATTGATTAAATGCATTAATGTAAGGGAAGCACTTTGATCAGTCCTGGGATCACAGTGAGAAAAGAGAAGAGTCAACCCCTGTGGTTACCGTCGTTTTCATGTTGACGGGGACAAAAGTGCAAGATGTGGATGCTGAGAACCTGAGGCTGTTGTAGCCTGCGGGTAGCGGCACAGAAACCCTTACAGAGGACAAGAGTAATTTTGAGGATGAAGGAATTTAGGAGGGATTTCTACTCTGTCTAGAACATCAGGTAAGACTTTGCAGAGACACAGCATCTAAGCTGAGCTGTCCACAGCGGCACAAACATCTCAGGCAGGCAGCAGGGATGACGTGGGCCTGGGCTGGACCACACTTCAGGCATCTGGGCCAGAGATCAAGGGTCAACATGGAGAGGGACTGGACAGGGGGAAGGGGCAGAGCAGGCACTGTGAACAGTTTGCATTTAATAGAAGAGATTCGATCGTTTTCAAAGTTGGTATTTTTGGCCTTGGAATCCAAGCCCTTGATAAAATCGATGTAGACATAGATACATGAGAAGAGCAGGTTCATTGCTGGAGATAGACACAGGACCGGGGCTTCCTCGGAAGTCTCCGCCTGGGAGCCTGTCTTCTGCTTCTGCAATGCCGGGCTTCCTTACGTTCCATTCTCGCTCCAACTCTTTCTTCCCAGTGGTCTCCAGGGGCTACTCCAGCCAACCAGCACCCTGGCTTCACCACCCATGTCTTTCTGAGGGTTCCTGGCCACCTGCCTTCATGAGCCCTTGACCCGCTCAGTTGCTGAATGTCCCACAGGTAACACAGACATACAGTAGCTCTCACCTTTCCATACCCGTGCACGCTCAGTGCACTGACACACATTCCACCTCCTTTCATGGCTGAACGCACAATCCTGTCCTCCACGGATATGGACGCAGTGCTTGATGGTATACGTTTGAGTTACAAAAACCTGCGGGACCGAGATGTAAACTTTGAAACGTGTGAGGCTGAACCTGTGAACCGGCTCCTTCTGCAGGTCAAGGATGGACAGCAAATGGTGAGCGCGTCGGCCGTTCCACAGGTTCACGCTCGTGGGCACAACACAACACCCCTCCTCAGCTTGAAGATTCTCCATTGTCACCTCCACTTTCCACACAGAAACACACCTGTGGGGTTGTTTTTGATGTGTGATTGCCCCTGAGCTGTCTGATTTATAGCCAGCCCCCATCCTTTGGAGTAGAACAACCCTCGGCACCTTCACCAAAACGTGGAAGACGTGGCTAGCAAGTGGGACTCACTCTCTGCATGGAGCTTCTCTGTCTTCCGAAACGGCCTACTCGGTGCCTGGCGAGCCAGCTCTTCTGTTTGGGTCCTGATTGTCTCTACTCTGCATTTATTCCCAGATAGCGTTTATACTTACAGTGGAGACCAGCGAATACTGAAACACAGCAGAAATATGATGAAACTCCCTGCAATCTTGTTTCATTTGAGTCCCTATCACTCACTTCAATCTATTCTAAAAATAAAGGGCTTGTCAGGCCTAATGATAAGGGAGAGTTTTAGGGAAATAAAGAGAGCTGAACTGACACAGACATAATAATGTCAAGATATAAATCACAGAGTCCTTCTGCCATTTTCATTATCTGCCTCTGAGGATTATGGTGCTTGCTGTAGATGCGACGCTATGGGAACGCTGCTCGTGTATACCATCGACATGCAGTGTCAACAGTGGGCAATCTTTGCTTAAAGCCCGTCAGGCATTCTACATTTCAGTTTTGGGCATTTTGAAAAATTGCATTTGCTATATTAATATCTATCTATTTTTCTATCTATTCTCTTTTGGGAAAGACATACTGACTCAAATTAGAGTAACAATGAATCAAATTAGAGGAAAAATGAATTCTTAAGCAGATAAGAAAAGGCTTAAATACATCATGATTAAACCATATGTCTCGCACCATCATCTCTTAAGTACTATAAATCTTTACAGATGTGCAGATTTGTGGGTTCCAGAGTGCCCATGAATCCTTCGTCTGCTGTGACACTCCTTCTTTCCTGAACCTTTCAAAATGGAAGAGCGTTTTCTTTCTTTATGAATGTGAAAGTTTTTTTTAGCAAAGTAACTTAAGATTACTCTTAAGAACCTTTCTCCACCTTTATAAAACTGATGATACTCTTATCACCTGAGGTCTTCATCCATTCATTTATTAATTCATTTATTCAGCTAAAATTTCTCTGCATTCTTCCCAAATGTGCAGCACTGTGCTAATCTTCAGGACAAAGAAATAGGAGTGGTCTCTGTTGATGTCAAAGAGTTTTGATGGTTAAAAAAGAAGGTTAAAAATGATTAAGAATATTTAATTATTTCACTTCTACACTTATCTGAAACTTAGAGAATACTTTTTTCCTGTTACATGTTTTCTCCCAGGAAATTAAACATATTTTGTAGTGGATTGCATGTCCATTATGGCTTACATTGCAGCAACCTAATTGTGAATAAACTTGATGAATGCTAATTTTTTAAAAGTTATTTATTATATAATTGAATCCTTCAGAATATATTAAAATCAAATTACCTTTATCAAAAAAAAGTTAAATAAATTTGAAACGTATATGAATCTCAGGTGGCATTAAAACTAATTAATATTTAGTTAGAATGCTTTGATACCAATACAAGAATGTTTTGACATTGTAGTGGTTTAAATATTAAAAGAATTTCTTAAAAAGAAATGTGAACATTTTAGGAACATCGAGAGGTACTTACTTACTAAACGTCCTAATTGTGTAGTCTAGAGAGGATGTTTATTATAAGCAATTATGGCTTGACCATATGTGTGCTTTAGCTATAAAGATTGTTCCTAAATAAGAGTTGCTGTATTTAAAAATAAACAAAACATAAAATCTTTGCTTGTTCTGCTCTGGTCATCTCTCTCTATGCTTATTCATGTATGTCTGTTACTTCATACACATGCACACACACATTCACACACATGGTGTACACACACATGTGAAAACACATCCACACACATCCACATACATGTGCACACATGCAAACACACACATGCACCAGACAATAGTAGTGTGCACAGACCTGATGTTCTCTGTGATCCATGGAATGTCTACCGAGGTGCTTTTCATACTCTAGGAACTCATAAATATTTCTGTTTCGAGTTGAATTAAAAATTGATTCTGCTCTGTGGCTAATTTTGGCCTTGCTCAGCTGAGTCACTTAGAATGCAAGGCACTCCTCTGTTATTGGGCTGGCACCAATTTGTTGTTTACTGATTTACGCTAATTCAAACAGTTTATAATATGTCACAATTTTTCCAGGGGTTATAGAAGAGATGCTTCTGGGAGGCTTGCATAGCCACTGATAACTGGTACATTAGCCCCTGGGTTGTTTGCTCTTTCCGTTTCTGCAAAAACAAAAACAAAAACAAAACAAAACAAAAAAACACCTGGATATGTTTTTTGAAAAAAAAAAACTTAGACATTTACACACAAAAAAATACATTTAAACACACACACAAACACACACTAGCACACACTCACATGCCCTGCACACACCTACATACACAAAGACACACACACTACTGCAATGCACTCACACACACTCATACACACACAAAAACATGTACACATTTGCACACGTGCACATGCTTACATACTCACAGGCACATACCTCTCTACAAACCTGTGAGCTTCCGATTTTTATACAAGAATTGAAATCACTATGCAAGTCTAGACTGGCAAAGTAAAACCCGCGATTTCACGTTGCACCAATTTCCAAGTAAAACATCTCTCATACACATGTTAATAAATAACCAAGATTTTGTTTGCCTGTTTTACGCCATCAGACCCTTCCTTCCATTTCAAAATGATAGTTTCTTTCATTGTTCTAAGTTATGAAGCATCATTTCTAGGTTATTCCACATCTATTGATTTAATAAATCAATATCCACATAGGGTCTTAGAACAAGCCTAGCTGGTGAGAGAATTAACAAAATAGTGTAATCCTTTTGCTAAGTTTCTGCATTCAGAAAGAAAAGTTATGAAAATGCATTGGAAAAAAACTGTAAACAAATGACAATGTGTGACACTAAAAATAATATTCTGTGTGTTAACATTTTGTCTGGAAAAACTTGCATTAAGGAAGAAAAATAATTTTAATTTTGTGATTTTGTGACAAGAACTTTTTTTTTTTTTTGAGACGGAGTTTTGCTCTTGTTACCCAGACTGGAGTGCAATGGCACGATCTCGGCTCACCGCAACCTCCGCCTCCTGGGCTCAGGCAATTCTCCTGCCTCAGCCTCCTGAGTAGCTGGGATTACAGGCACGCGCCACAATGTCCAGCTGATTTTTTGTATTTTTAGTAGAGACGGGGTTTCACCATGTTGACCAGGATGGTCTTGATCTCTCAACCTCGTGATCCACCCGCCTCGGCCTCCGAAAGTGCTGGGATTACGGGCTTGAGCCACCGCGCCCGGCTGACAAGAACTTTTTTAAAGATGTGGTGCTAGTTTGTAATTGCCAAAAAATACATATTTCTCCCCAGAGATGGATTTCATGGAGAACTGTGGCAAACCCACTAATTGCCACTTGAACACCACGGCCCACTTCCTGTGTGCGCCCACTTCATGGCTTACTTCCTGTGTCCTCCTACTTCACAGCTCACTTCCTGTGTGCCCACTTCCTGTGTGCGCCCACTTCATGGCTCACTTCCTGTGTCCTCCTACTTCACAGCTCACTTCCTGTGTGCCCACTTCCTGTGTGCTCCTCTGTCGCGGCTCACTTCCTGTGTGCTCCCACTTCGCAGCTCACTTCCTGTGTGCCCACTTCCTGTGTGCCCCCACTTCCGTGTGCTGCCTGCCTTTCAAGGCCTGGATTGCTCATTTCTATCAGAAGCTGTTACTCTTTCTTATTGAAGCTATGGGGCTAAAACCAAACACAGGTTTTTTCATTATGATATCAAAACTTTTAGCTAATTCAACAGTGAGGACAACTTTCACAAAAGCAATGCCTATCTCTTGACCTCTTAAAATCAGTAAAAAATACATTCAGAAATCCTTTAAATGCAAATTTTAAAAGACATAGGATGCAGACTGAATTTCCATGAGGTCTGGCCACTCTGGAATCCCTGGAAAAATAATGCAGTACACCAATATTCATAATATTTCTTAATGTTTTTATCACTGGTCATTTGTCAAAAGAAGTTCAAAGATGCTTTTAAATAAGTGTCATGATATTTTAAAATTTATAAATAGATATGAATTCTATACCTCATATATATTGTTCACTGGTGGTATAGAATATTTAAATCTAGGGATTTTGAAAATAGGGATCTTGTCTTGAAAGCTGACATCCAAACCTCCTTCCCCCAACCCAATGTCTGGTGATCTGTGGACTGGAGCCTCGGCCACCTCCGTCAGGTTTAAACTACTACAGAGCCCTCTTACGGCTTGCTAAAAGCAGATTCACTTTCTACATTTACTAAAAGCCTGAATCCTGCTGTGACTGTATTTTCTTAATAATATGCTGTTTCTAAAACATTGGGAATTCCTAATCGTTATAGAGCACAGAGAGGTTGTGGGGTGTATCAGAACACACAGCACCACAGCAGCAATCAGGAAAGACTTTAATTCTCTATGAATCTGTGAAGGAGAAGATGTAAGCTACTTAAGGAAGCAGGAAAGGGAGGCAGGGGAGGGAAACGGCGGTGGGAAGAATAAATGAAGAGGGTAGGGCAGGGGAAAGGGGGAAAAGAAGCAAGCAGGGTCCTGATCGGTCGTCCCCTCCCTGGCGGGCTCACTGCTCCATGTCAGAGAGGATAACAAGAGTCACAATGTAAAACTGCCTGACTTTTATTTCTGCCTTTCCAAGCTATTGGCTCCTTCACTAATAATCGGGATTTATTACCAGACCCATCTGCTGCCTCTATAAGGTCAAAAGGTAAACCACAGGCATGGCTGATGTCACCATCAAGGTGGCTGGTCGCAAATGGACTCTGACAAGTGTACTTTTAGGAGTATATTGTTGCCAGGGCTCTCTGGGCATGGAAGTCATGCTGATGAAGAAAATAAACCTAAAATAAGAAAAAGATGTCTAGTTTAACCCATTAATCCACATGATGGGGGCTGTCAGGGTCCGGTCTGTGCAGCAGCCAGAAAGAAAAACAGGGCCCTGCTCCCATCTGTGTGGGGTCTACACATTGGAGTCTCCTGAACCCCTGGAAACACTCCCCGACACATGTGTGTGCCATGGGGGAATGCTGGGGAGGGAGATGCTTGTGGCCACATTCTCCAACTTCCCAAAGCAACATCAGACTTGGGAAAAAATGAGTGTTCCTTTGCTCTCTGCTGTGGGTCAGGCCTTACCTCCTGGGAAGACTGTCTGCAGCAGGGCAGCTCAGCTTTGGACACCCGCCAGTTAGTCTGGCTTCTGCAAATGCTGGAAGACTGGGCAATTTTTGAGAGTGATTTGTCCACATAATGGAAATGCTCAAAAGGAAGCAGTTAAGTCTGCAAGTCAACGGCCAGCACGGTGGCTCACGCCTGTAATCCCAAGACTTAGAGAGGCCAAGGCGGGCAGATCACTTGAGCCTAGGAGTTCAAAGCCAGCCTGGCCAACGTGGCAAAACCCCATCTCTACTAAAAATACGAAAATTGACCTGGCGTGGCAGTGATGCCTATAATCACAGCTACTCGGGAGGCTGAGGCAGGAGAATCACTGGAGCCTGGGAGGAGACAAGATCGTGCCCCTGTACTCCAGTCTGGCAACAGAGTGAGACTCCATCTAAAAAAAAGAGAAAGAATAAAGAAAGAAAGAAAGAAAAAGAAAGAAAGAAAGAAGAAGGAGGGAGGGAGGGAGGGAAGGAAGGAAGGAAGGAAGGAAGGAAAGAAAAGGTTGCCTTTGCCAGATGAATCTGTTTGTGTGTTCTCTATTCCTTTCCAGCCAGGAGGCCCTTCTTTCCTTTTCATTTCCAGCTGAGAGTGAAAAGTAAAAAGAGGAGAGCACTTGGTGTCAGATGCAGCTCCGTCTCTCCCGGCAGAGATGGAGAACTTACCCCAAAGTTTCAGAGCAAATTAGAGGCCACCCTGGAACTGCAGCCTTGCTCTCAGCCGCTGCTTCCTGGAGATTCTCAGCTCCCAGGTAGCCTCCCCGGAAACAAGCCTGAGTGGCCACTCACCCATAAATTCTGACCTCTCCTCTGTTCTCTGGGTCAGTCATTGCTGGCATCATTTTCTTTGTTTTTTCCACTCTTTATTCCAGGAACTCAGCAGAGCCGGGGGTTTGTTGAACATGCATAAAAGCTAAATCCCAAGCACCCCAATAAAATAGAAGCCATGCTCTGTCCTTCAGGGTGACCTTGCCATTCCTAGGCCTTATGTCTTCAGCTGCTGACTCCATCAAAAGGTGTCCTCCACCTGAGAGGTTACTAGAGTGTGGCTGCCCTTTGGCTGTGGCCAGTGATGACCCGCCTTGTAGAATAGCAGTGAGGAGGAAACATCTGTCCTTAAAACAAGGAAATGAGGGAAAATCAGCAGGTGACCAGCAGTTGCCTATACCTGGCGTCACCGACATGGGGTTGTTATACAGACTAAGTGAGATGATGCATAGAGAACACACAGCTCCACGCCTGGCACATCCTGGCCGTGCCCATGCCAGGACCATTTCAAGCTCTGTACAATTTTCTAGATTGATCTCCCAGTTCTCAACACAATTTTGTTTCATAAGATCAGCAGATGTTAGTTTTGTCTTCCACTTTACCCTTGGTCTTGGGTTTCTCTTATCTTGCTTCTCCATGGACTTGTATCAAGACAGATTTACAAAATGATTGATTGGAATTATTGCCAAAGTCGGTGGAAGGTCATTTCATAGCTTCCTGGATGGGTGGCCTCATTCTGACCTTCCCCTTTGCTACCCTCTTGCCACCCTCCACAGACACATACAGACACACACACACACGGACACACACACACACACGGACACACACACGTGGACACACATATGGACACACACATGGACACACACACACGGACATGGACACACACACAGACACACATGGACACACGGACACACACACAGACATACACAGACACACACACAGACACACACAGACACACACACGTGGTGTGGACACATACGGACACACACACACGGACACACACACACACGGACATGGACACACACAGAGACACACATGGACACACACACAGACATACACAGACACACACACAGACACACACACGTGGTGTGGACACATACGAACACACGGACACACACATGGACACACATATGGACACACACACACAGACACACACACACGGACACACACACGGACACATACACAGACACGGACACACACACAGACACACACGGACACACGTGGACACACATACAGACACACATACAGACACACACAGACACACACACAGACACACATGGACACACACACGGACACACACGGACAAACACACACAGACACACACAGACACACATATACATGGACACACACACATGGACACACATGGACACACACACACACACACACTCTGCCTGGGGACTTGCACAGGGCTTCAGGCCGAGGGCCCTTGTCAAGGCAGCTGAGGCCCCAGAGCCCCCGGGATCTGATGGCTGCAAAGGTGAGGCCCTTTCACCAGAGGTCAAGGAATAAGTGGCTACAGTCCCTCGTATGAGTGTGTTCTCACACAGCCAATAAGGACATACCCGAGACGGGGTAATTAATTCAGGGAAGAGGGTTAATGGGCTCACAGTTCACCATGGCTGGGGAGGCCTCACAGTGACGGCGGAAGACGAAGGAGGTGCAAAATCGTGTCCTCCGTGGCAGCAGGCAGAGGGCGTGTGCCAGGGAACTGTCCTTTAGAAAACCATCAGACCCCATGAGACTTAGGACCACAAGAACAGGCTGGGGGACGCCGCCCCCATGAGCCAGTCACCTCTGTCCGGCAGCGTCCTCAACACATGGGAATTACTACAACTCAAGGTGAGATTGAGGGGTCAGGGCACACAGCCAAACCATGTCACTTCTTCAGCTGACTTGTGGGTGGCTCTTTATGACAAATTGTCTCAGGAGTTAAATTTGTGAACATTGCACGGTTAGGGCGTTATCTCTTTCCAGCTTTCCTGCACCCCTCCCTTGTCCTGTGTGCTCAGTGTGAGCACACGGATGGAAGGATGAAAATGTGTGATGGCGTTTCCCCGTGTGGGGCCGTCTTCGATCCCGGCAGTGGATGAGGAAGGCGCGAAATTTCGAGAGTGGCGATGTTTGGCTGAGCAGCGCCTGGTGGTCCCTGGGCTGAGGAAACTCCGTATCTATGGATCTTGTTTGGTCTTTTCCAAAGGACGAAAACACTGCTGTGAATAAGGAACCACCATTTGACCTGAACTCATGTCTGCACCCACAATAGCATTTGTCATTTGCTGTCATTTGATAATTCCATGTAAATGACTATCCCACAGGGAGCCTAGACGTGTTTGTCACAAAACCAGAAGATTAAGAAGGGCCACACTGAAGAACTCAAATATGCAGGAGCCACATCAGGAACTTCCCGGGCAGCTCCTGATCCAGAGGGAAGTCAGCGAATGGTTCACACCTCTCAAACCGAACTGGCCACAGAAGCAAGAACTGCTTCCTGTCTTTCCTGATAATAAATACATTAATCTTTAGTTTATTTAGAATATTGTTCTGACAATATTCTAAAGCCCACAGAAACTTGATCATTAAACTGCTCTTTCTCACACAAAATTGCCAAGTTTATTTTAGGGGAGATTAAACATTAATTGCAGATATGTGTAAAAGCCATGTAAATTTCAGTACCTGTATGTAATCATATATGATTCTAAATTTCACATGTATATACGTCTTTCTGCCGAGAATGGCCTGAGGTACTTTCTGATGTATGTCAGTGAACTCGAGTTGCCACATGGAATTTCCATAGAGGACTTTTTTTTCTATTTATACTGTTTTCAGATGAATTATTTATGTAAAATAAGTATTGTGCCCCTTTTGTTGGACAAAAAAAGGTACTGAATCCATCTCAGATTGCACGAGGCCCTGATTCAGACCCAGGGCTCAGAAAGGCCTGACCCATGGACATGGCCAGGGGCTTCAGACCCACCACAACTAAGGCGCTGCGGGACACATGTCCACACCCTGGGTAGGCGCGATGCCTCAGGAGAGGCTCTGCAGTTCCTGACTTCATTGCTTCGACCTTTCAAAGGGCAGCAGCCAGCACTTCCCAATGAGTAATAGAGGCTTAGCCCGGAGGATGGAGACAGAACTCAGAGTTGCCTCCTGGGCCTCCCACACCACCCACAGCCTCTCAACTGCCCAGCCTCCCCCTCCTCCCACACCATCCACCCAACTCTCCTCACTGCCCAGCGCACGGAGCATCTCTTCACCCCCCAGCTGCCTGCAATGACCTTCTCACCACCTCGATGGAGTGGGGACTCACCAGAGAAACTGGCCAGGGGTTCAGCTTCTAATCGATGAAATTACATATTTTACATTCCAATGTTAGCAGGCCTAGATTCAATCTGCTGCGCAAGCAGGAAGCATCATTTAGTTCATAGTTACCTGTTCTATATAGAGCAGCTTTTATTTTTCCTAAATAACAGATTTATTTTAATGACCATTAACCTATCATTCCAACTTAAGTGACTTCTTAACATTTGTGTTCAGTCCATAAAGAAAATGAGTAAGTCTAATATGTGGTAATGAGAACAAGTAACATGTCTGAGCAGTGCTACAATAACATATTGGAAGAAAAATTAAAATGGTCCAGATATTAGTTTCTGAGGTGGACGATTCTGTAAAGTTTTGAAATATCCCAGTGTGTCCGAAAACAAGACTGCGGAGCTTTCATCCCCTTTGCGTGAACTTTACTGGAAAGAGGGATGGCTCAAGTTAGTAGCAAGAAGGAGCTGCGACAGATAGACAGAAGTCCCTAGTGGGGGCCTCTAATCCCTGGTGAACTGCGCTAACTCCACCAGCACTGGCCATGCCCAAGCCACTCTGCTGTTACATTTTCTTTCTCTCTTTCTTTCTTTCTCTTTCTTCCTTCCTTCCTTCCCTCCTTCCCTCCCTCTGTCCCTCCTTCCTTCTTTCCTTCCTTCCTTTCTTTCTCTCTCTCTTTCTTTCTACTTTTTTTTTGGGGGGGGGACAGAGTCTCACTCTCTGTCACCCAGGCTGGAGTGCAGTTGTGCGATCTCGGCTCAGCCTCCTGAGTACCTGGGATTACAGGTACACGCCACTGCACCAGGCTAATTTTAATATTTTTAGTAAAGACAGGGTTTCACCATGTTGGTCAGGCTGGTCTCAAACTGCTGACCTCAAGTGATCCACCCGCTTTGGTCTCCCAAAGTGTTTGGATTATAGGCGTGAGCCTAAGCTTTACCGCATCCAGCCTAAACTTTCAAGTTCAAAGGCAGAAAAGTCTCCTTGCCGCCTGCAACCAAGGAAGGCACAGAGCTGCACACTCACACAGAAGGTGTTCCACGGCGAACGCACACACAGGAGGGAACGCGCGTGGATCGTTACTCTTCCCACAACCACAGCTCTCCCTGCCTCTAAGTGCACGCTGGTGACTTCTTAACAAAACACAATTGTTTGTGATTTGGAGGCTCCGGGGTTGAAATCGCCTTGTGTCTTTGTTCTTGTTTTATACTACGTGGGAGGATTTTGGATTTTTTTCTTCCCTGTCTGACGATTGTTTTCTGTTCAATTCCTGGAATCTCACAGAAGAATCTCTCAAGTCTGTTTGTTCTCCTTCCAACATGGCAAATATCAATTTAGCTAATGAGGCACAGGTGTAACTCTAGGCATTCCTTCAAGAATTCTTCAGCTATGAATCTGCCTCCGATTATGCAGTGTGGTTCCATAATTGCAGTTTACTGAGAAAATTCACAGTTCCAGAGGTCCTCATGCCCGCGGTTTGCCAGCGTGGTGGGCGCTGGGGCCGCGTGTTAGTACACTGAGACGCAGGAAATAAAAACAAGCTCAGCCTTGGGCTCGGGTCCCTGCCCTGTGTTCCCGCATCACTCCGTTCTGTGGCTCTGTTTCGATTAGATCCGGTTCCCACACTTGCAAAGAGCATTACTTTGAGAAGAGACGGCACAGTTGATCAATTTATTTCCTCCCCATCAATCACTTGGGTGAGAGGGGACTGTCCTCCCTCCAGTTCTCCAGCCACGTGTGCTCTTGGTGCTGGATGTTGATAATCTGGTTTTGGGTGAATTCCAAACCATCATTTTCAAGTAATTTCTGTATGAACCAAACACCTGCATTGTACCTCCTCCGGTGGCTTGTGGGGGAAAAATACCAGATGGGTCAGATTCTGTGAGTACCCAGCGAGGTGTGAGCAGAGCTGGGAGGCAGGTGGATTACATCGACATCCTGACTCCAGCAGGTATCTCATGAACACTCCTTAAGGTTTAGATTCAAAGGGCCTTAGGTGACCTTAGGATGTGCAGGTGTGCAGAAGATACAGGTATCGATAGCCTTGATTAGGCTCAGGTGCCAGTTACCTGGAAATGTAACAGCTCAGCTCAAGAGGTGTGATTCTTTAAAAGCATCCCGATGTATCAAAAACACATTATCTCCTCTGTCTGTGATCAACTCATTACTCAACATAAAGATAGGAATAAAAAGTATTCTCTGAATCAGTGAAAATACTACCTAGCTAATTTGTGTTATATTATTTTCTTATTTTCAAAAATTGAATTTGTGGAAGTCAACTTTATACTAAGTCATATTTGAAAAGAAAGGTCACATCTGAAGCCGATGTAGATTTTTGTGAGTTTGGTGGTATTAACTAACTCTATTGTTAAATAATCCTGCAATACATTTAGCACCGAGTCTCTATCTTCCTCATTTTAGTTTTGTTAAGGTACAACTGGGTGAATAAAAATTGCGTATATTTAAGGTATACAGTGATGTTGTGATATAAATGTACAATTGTGAAATTTATATCACATCACTGTGCACCTTAAATATATACAATTTGTATATATGCAAATACCACAATTGCTAATTAGCTCATCCTTCACCTCACAGGCACCTTTTTTTTTTTTTTTTAATGAGGATGCTTAAAGTGTGCTCTGTGCCAGTGTGGGGTTAGCTGGGCCCGCAGGCTGCCACGGAGGCTCCGGAAACACTCCTATTCCCCTCGAAGCTGTGCCCTTAGACGGGCACTGTCTGCTTCCCAGCTCCCAGCCCCTACTTTTTGATGTAAGACTAAGACCTTTATTTTTCAAAGGAGCATCTTCAAATTAATTTATTATGTAAACCACAGCTACAATGCTTCCTCCTCTCTATTGGCACAGGAGAACAGTCTCTACAATTCAGCAGGCCGTGGTTATTAGTCAGGACGTTCCACGGGAAACAAAGAGCCTTAATTACTCCCTGCCAGCCAGCCACGTGTGCGGCAGCGAGGGCGGTGCGCTTCCCAACTCGGATGTATTTATTTCTGTAAAGTTAATCGCTCCTTCGGTCGCCTCTTTGGCAGAGTGGTGCCATCAGCAACTTCATAACAGCTTCAGGTCTCACGCGAATGACACAGTATCCAATGGTCGTAGTGAACGTGATGGGGCTGCCACCCATTACCTTGGCTATGGCAAATGCATGTACACGAACTTGAGAGTTTTTGTTATCTTAGTGTTGTGAATAATATGCCCCTAATAGAATTACACATGCAAACGAAGCAGAGCCTTTGAAGCAGAAAGCCTGGGAACATCCCTGTGTCACCTGGAGTAGTTAGTGCACATACAATTCATGAAGGATTTGCCTCCTTTTCAGTACTCTTTATTCTGTCTTCCAGTTCTTATTTTTCTGCCTGGGATTATTTTACTTTCTTCTGCTTTTTTTTTTTTTTTTTTTTTTTTTTTTGAGACTGAGTCTTACTCTGTTGCCCATACCGGAGTACAATGGAGCAATCTCCGCTCACTAAAACCTCTGCCTCCCAGGTTCCAGTGATTCCCCTGCTTCAGCCTCCCGAGTAGCTGGGACTACAGACGCCCGCCACCACACCTGGCTAATATTTTTTTTTGTATTTTTAGTAGAGACAGGTTTCACCATGTTAGCCAGGCTGGTCTCAAACTCCTGACCTCAAGTGATCCACCCGCCTCAGCCTCCCAAACTGCTGTGATTACAGGCATGAGCCACTGTGCCTAGCCCCTTTTGCATTTATTACCGTGCAATGATGTCAGAAACGAGTTATCTTAGCTTTTGTTTATAAGTATCTTTCCCTCACTTTTATATTCAAAGGATAGTTTCCCCAGACTGCCTTAGTTAGTTGGTTGGTGGGTGGGTTTCAGCACTGCTATTCTTAGCAGTCTTTATGAGATTGCTGGTCCTGGATTAACTCTTCCTCTAAACAACAATAAAACCAGATATGTGTTCTTCTCCCAATGTTAGACAACCGAGAGAACAGAGAAATCCCGGAGTGAGCCCCTGCTTACCGTGGCTCTGATGAGAGGATTTCCTAACCACAGCCTGCAAGCTGAAGGCAAGCCCAGCATGGTGGATTCCCTGAGCAGAGGAGGAGAGCAGTTTCAGGTGGGTGAAGAGTCTGGAATAGGTGGGCTGGGATCAGCAGGGAGAGGCCCCAGAGGTCTACGTGGGATCCCCACAAGACCTTAACAGAGATGTTTTGTTGCATATGCAGAAGTGGCTCTCTGAGACTGGACAGAATGGCTCCTCTTGTGGGGAAAGGGGCAGATTGTGCAGGCCGACGCCCTGGTCTAGACCGTGGGGGGATGTCATCCACACCTGGCAACAGCAAGGATCCACTGCGAGAGTCCAAGACTTAAAAGCAAGGATCACGTCCTAAAGAAAGGCCTGCTGCATTCTACCTTGCATAGTCTGATGCCTCACTAGAGTAAAAGAACATTCTGACAAGGACTACAAAATATGCTGAGTTTGGAGGTTGACACAGGACCAATTGCAGGGGCTAGGGGGGCCCGGGCCTCTCTGCACGTCAGCCACGACAAATGATAAAACCAAGCCCGCACAAGCTTACAGTGTGGCCAGAGACCAATCCGGGCACTAAAGCAGAAACAACACTCTTCAGAGAAACACAGCAGGACCCAGAGTCTCCACCACGGATAACATTTAATGCCCACGATGAAACCAAAATTCACTAGACATAAAAAGGACCAACGAAATGTAACCCTTATTCAAGAAAAGAAAATAGTTAAAAACTAAAAACCAACGCCCGGATGGCTGAGAGCATACATTCCTGTGTCATCCCACTGCATGCACTCCAGCCTCCATTTTCTGTTGGGAAATCAGCCATCAGTGTTATTAGTGCTTGACAATAATGGGGTCTTCTGCTTTGGTTTCCTTTTAAAATTTCCTTTTGGTCTCTGATTTTCAGCACTCTGTTTGTGATGTTCCACATTCAAAATCAAACGTGGTTTTGTTTGATTCGTCCTGCTTTGGGTTAATGCCTTTAACCAGTTTCTGAAATGCTTAAAAGTGGACTCGTCTAGTCTTACTGTCTCCTTCTGGGACTCCCATTACCTGTGTGCCAGTTCACCATCTTCCGCGGCGGCTTCCTCTCCTTCCTGTTCTTTCTAACCTTTTGTTTTCTTAAGAAAAAAAATCGGCCGGGCGCGGTGGCTCAAGCCTGTAATCCCAGCACTTTGGGAGGCCGAGGCGGGTGGATCACGAGGTCAAGAGATCGAGACCATCCTGGTCAACACGGTGAAACCCCGTCTCTATTAAAAATACAAAACATTAGCTGGGCATGGTGGTGCGTGCCTGTAATCCCAGCTACTCAGGAGGCTGAGGCAGGAGAATTGCCTGAACCCGGGAGGCGGAGGTTGCGGTGAGCCGAGATCGCGCCATTGCACTCCAGCCTGGGTAACAAGAGCGAAACTCCGTCTCAAAAAAAAAAAAAAAAAAAAGAAAAAAGAAAAAAAAAAAATCTGTGCTTTAGCTTGTAAATTTCCAGTTGACCTTTCCTCAAGAAGGCCAACCCTGTTTCCTGCTCTTTTGTCTTCTGAGGACTTCATTCAAAGAATTCTTATTTTCTGATGTCATATCTTTTTTAATGGCTACAGTATTTCATTATTTTCCGGCTTTCTGTTAAAATGCGCTGTCTTTTCATCCATGTTGCCCATCATTTTGTCAATTTGACTGGCGGGGTCGGTAAGAGAAGTTCCTTTCCACTGCTTCTGTTGTTTGTATTTCGTTTCTTCCTTATCATTTATACTTTCCTAGTCTTCACACAGTTGTTGTTTTTACTGCGCATTGAATGTTGCATGTGAAGTATTTGCAGAAGTGGAATAAAGTCCTACTCTCTCCCAGGGACACTCTCCTCTCTTCTCTGTTAGGCAGCTGGAGTGAAGAACTCTTTCCTGAAGTCCAGTGGGAAACTGATCAGGATTGGGGACAGATCGTACCTTCAGTATCCTCGCATTTAAAGACTGAGAAATTCACTTCTGCCCTCTGTGAGTTTGAGCTCAGCAATTCAGCCTTCTAGTCCATGAAACCTCTAAATATGAAAATGCCTAGTGGGGATTGGCTATGGGCCTGAGGAAGGCCCTTTCCCTCTAGTGGGTCTTGGTCTCCTAAGCACTGTCCAACTGCAAGATTTCCCCACCTGTCTTTGGGACATTTCTGAGTCGCCCCCAGCACCCTACAAGGCTCCACATCTCAAGATATGCCTTGGAGTGGGGGACTGGCTGTGAGCTTGGGCATCCCTGCGTTCAGTCCACCGTGTGGCCACCGCAGTCATGGAAGGTGCTCTACCTGCTCCTCTGTGCCTTGAGGAGTCCCTGCCCCGAAGCCCAGCCCGAGGCTTGGCCCCGATCAGAATCAGCACACTCAGCCAGGAATGGTTCCTCACTGCCTGTCTGAATGGGACCCCCGAGCCCCTTTTATCCCTGGTGGTTGCAGCAGGAGTCTGGCTGGCAGAGGCAGAGACTTGCTGCCTCTTCTCGTTTATTTTCTTCACTTTCCCAAAATGGCTATTCAGCATCTTTTACAGCTATCAAAAGCCACATTTTCATGGGATATATTTACATTTACATGCTAACAAAATGATTTTGATATGAAGCAAACATTCAGACACAAGAAATTGCCCTTGCAATGATGGGGTTTTCTTCTATTTGCATATAACAGCTATTTTTCTTAGTAATTTTAGCAGTTGTTCATTTTTCTTTTTTAAGTTCAGCTTAGGGAAGTAGTTCTCACATGTAATCCCAGAGATTTATTTGTAAACAACAAGAAAAAGCACAAATATTAACCCCGTGGTGAAAACCCTTCTGTTACTCTGCAATCCCTGAATTGTAGAGGGGAAACCCTGGATGTGACATCAATATTCGTTCATTTTCTGGCCCCAAACTCACGTCTCCAGCGCTGCTTCTCTGCACTGCCTCACTATTCTGCGATCCTAGAATTATAAACTGGGATCCTGAATGTGGCGTCACACTCTCTCACGTTCTAGCCGGTGAGGCGAGCTGCTGTCCCCAGCATTGCTTCCCTGCGCCGCCTCACCGCGGTCTGAGCCTGTCCCAGATTTTCGTGTCTTTTTCCCCACTATGTCCCGTGCACGCTGCTGGTGGCACATCTCATCATTGTGTGTCCAATAAACTCTGATATGGTCTTCAAGGTCAAGCTCGACAGCCCCTTCTCTGTAATGCATTTCCAGTTCAGACAACAGCTAACCATTCCTTCTTCTGCCATTCAATTTCTGATAGACATTCAGCTAGCAGACCTGTGTGGACCTTCAAATGGCACTGCTCGGGGTGGCGGGTCCAGGCAGGAACCACCCGGATGTGGTCCTTGACCTGCCTGAGCTTACATTCTGGGGTTACAGGAAATAAATAAGTAAACACACAGCATTCCTGTGTAATAAGATATCTGGGGACAAATCAAGTGAAGAACGGAGGGTCGAGGTTGGAAGCCATCTAAGTAAGGTGAATCAAGGGTACATTCCTAAGAAGGCGAAACTTGAGCAGAGACTTGAATGACATGAATGAGTAAATTATGTGAAAACCCAAGGGAAAGCATTCCAGGCAGAAGAAGTGGATAACAGAAAGTTTCTGTGACGGGAGTGAGCTAAGCAGGTAAAGGGGCACTTTAGGAGGCTGAGGTGGGAGGGTGGCCTGAGTGCAGGAGTTTGAGACCAGCGTGGGCAGCACGGTGAAACTCCACCTGTGATTCTCTTTCTAATCTGCACTCTTTGGGAGGAATTCATTGCGTGCAGCCCACGCTTAAGGAGTGGGGAATTACGTTCATTTCGTTGAGCTCTGAATATCCACACAAATTATTTGAAAGTCCATCGGGGAGATTTGTCTATTCCCCTCATTCCTTTATTCAATCCATTATTCATACATGAGTGGACAGTGGATATTTCTTTTATGCCACGGCTTATCATTTAACACTGGTTTGCTCCGTTGCCCACATCGGTACACTCTCGTCCCTTGACAGCGCTTCCTGTTGGCTTCTGTCCTCTCTGGCATGGCACACAGGCTGTCGTTGGTTTTTCTTTTGTAGAACATCCTTCAGCTCATCTCATATACTTTCTGCCTGGTTTTATAACCTGCCATTTCTCCAAAGAGCGTTGGATCACTTGCTGGAGAAGGGGGTTAGAACCAAGAGCCCAGTACTAGGGGTGCTTTTTGCTACTAGGATGTCATTTCTTTTAGTCCCTCTCAGCTGACAGAGCAAGGAAATGTCTACCAAACCCTGTATATTCACACACACACACACACACACACACACACACACACACACACTCACATGTATACATTCATTTCTAGTTCTACAGGTTAGTGTTCATGTGAAGCTAAGCGTGAGTTCTATTCCTATATATCCTTCAGGTTTCTAGCTTAGCCTGGTTCATCTTGTTTAAAAGCCAACTTTAGCCTTTTGTTTTCATTGACTATCTCTTTTGTATTCTTGTTTTTAATTTTAGTAATATCTGTCCTAATGTCTATTATTTTGTTTTCCTGCCCTAATTGCTCTTGTGTACCTAGGTTTCTGAAGATAGATGCTCATTTTATACATTGCAGATGTTTTTTCTTCCTGTTATTTCATGTGATGCTGTTTACGCTGTGAGGAGGAATCTGGCTCTGGCTGTACCCGACTCTTCTGCTGCTGGCCACACAGCCCAGGTGCGTCACGTCCACACGCCCCTCCCTCCCTCCCGCCACCTCGTGGCCTGCCTGCATTTGATGTGCTTATCCATAAGCAGCAATAGCCTAAGACATTGTTACCATCACTGCCTTAAACAAACAACTTGTAGATCAGTTAATAATAAGAAAAATAGCTGGGTGTGATAGCTCACGCCTGTTATCCCAACTCTTTGGGAGGCCAAGGTGAAGGGATCACAAGATCAAGAGATTGAGACCATCCTGGCCAACATGGAAAAATCCCATCTCTACTAAAAATACTAAAATTAGCTGGGCATGGTGGCACGCACCTATAATCCCAGCTACTCAGGAGGCTGAGGCAGGAGAATCACTTGAACTCGGGATGTGGAGGTTGCATTGAGCTGAGAGCACATCACTGCATGCCAGCCTGGCAACAGAACAAGAAAGACTCCGTCCAAAAAACAAACAAACAAAAGAATAAGAAAAATAAAGTAATTTACTTTCATTTAGTACTTCCCCAACACTCTCCCTTTGTTTCTGTAGATACAAATTTCTGACATATATAATTCTTCCCTTGGCTTGAAGACGTTTTGCTTGTGATTAATCACCGAGGTCCCTGTTTGATAAGTGCCTTTCTCGCCTTCACTCTGTATGGAGAGTTCCGCTGGATACAGAATTCTAGGTTGATGGCATGTTTCTTTCAACATGCTAAATACTTCACTTCATTTTCTCCTCTATTGCATAATTCCCGATAGGAAGTTGGCTGTAATTCTTGTCTTTGTTCTTCTGCAGGTAATTTATTTTCCAAGATTCACTGTTTGTTGCTGTTCTGCGGTTTTATGTGATCTGTATTAATGCTGCCTGGTCTCCCCTGAGCTGCCTGGATCAGTGGCTCTGTGCCTGTCACTGATTTTGGAAAGTTCTAAACTATAGTTACTTTCAGTATTTCTTCTACTTTGCTTTCTCGACTTCTTCTTGATTCCAGTAGTGTGCCTTTGCACCTGCGATGTTTTGGTTGTATAGACACCGTTTTTGTTCAGCACTCCTGGCTCATAACTCAGCAGTCCCTGTTACAGGATTTTGTTATAATGTCTGGGTACTCCAGGCCTCAGAAGCAGGCCTTGAGAAACAGGACCTCTGAACGTCTCCTTCCTCCTTCTGTCTACCCAAGGCAAGACCCTAATCTGGTTGTGGATCAGAAGAGCCTCATTCCGGAAGTGGTCCTGCCCCATAGTCTGGAGGAAGGTACAGTGGCAGAGAGGCCAAGTAAAGTTTGAGCAGACTGGCCCCGCTGGGTTTAGTGCATGGGCTTTCTGTGCAGGCACGTTTCTACATGGTTGTCTGTCCTGCCTGTGTGATGGAGCCTCCACACAAATCCAAAAGGACAGGGTTTAGGGAGTTTCCGGGTTGCTGAGCACATGGAAGTTCCCAGAGGGTGACACCCACAGATGGCATGGAAGTTCTGGGGATCTTCCCCACGCCTTGCCCGACCTGTCTCTTCCTCTGCATCTTTCGCAATATCCTAAAATAAACCAGTAAACATAGATGTTCCCTTAAGTTCTGTGAGCCACTCCAGCAAATTTTTCAAACCCAAAGCAGGGATCATGGGAGCCCCAACTTGAATTCAGTTGGTCAGACATTCTAGAGGGCTGGACTTGTGGCTGGTGGAAAGATGGAGCAGTCTCACAGGACTGGGAGCTCAATCCTTGGGCTCCGGTACCACCAGAGATGGTGTCGTGACAGCTGGTTGGGCTCTGCTGCAGAGCTGGGTGCTTGATTCATGGTGGGGAGAAATCGCCACATATTTTGGGGAGACAGATGTCTTCGGTATAGGTTTGAGACTATTTGGTGCTAAATCATTGGGGAACAGCCATGCATCATTTGACCAGGAGGATACAGTCTAAGAAAGGCGTTGTTAAGCAACTTTTTGTCACGTGCGAGCGTTGCAGAGGGCACATACACAAACCTCGATGATTCAGCGTAAGCGGTGTGGCACAGCCTGCTCCCCTCAGGCTGCCAGCATGCACAGCGGATACCATGCTGAATGCTGCAGGCAGGTGGAACACAGTGGTGTTTGTGTGCCACACACAGCTCAACATAGAAAAGGTGCAGTAAAGGGACCATAGAAAAGATGTTAAGAATGGTAAGCTTGTCAGAGGCCACTTACCATGAGCAGAGTTTGCCCAGCAGGAAGCTGCTCTGGGTGAGCGGTGAGTGAGTGGTGATGGGATGTGGAGGTCTTCGCCATCACTGTATCCTTCTGCAGATCTTGTAAACACTGCACACTTAGGTCACACCAAATTTCCTTTCTTCAATAATGAATTAACCTTAGCTTACGGTAACTTTTTTACCTTACAAACTTAAAAAATTTTTTTTTATTATTTCATAATAACACAGCTTAAAACACAAACACATTGTATAGCTCTACAAAAAATATTTCCTTTTTTATATCCTTATTCTATAGGCTTTTTTCTGTTTTTTTTTTTTAATTTCATTTTTTACTTTTTAAACTTCTTGTTAAAAACAAAGACACAAGCACACACACTGGCCTAGGGCTACTCAGAGTCAGGATTATCAATAGCACCGTCAGCTACCTCCGCGTCTTGCCCCACTGGAAGGTCTTCCGGGGCCGCAGCCCCTGTGATAACAATGCATTCTTCTGGATACCTCCTGAAGGGGCTGCCTGAGGCTGCTTTACAGTTAACTTTTTTTTTTTAAGTAGAAATAAAAATTAAAAGATACACTATAGTAAATACACAGACCAGTAACATACTTTTTTATTATCAAGTATTATGTACTACACTTAATTGTCTGTGCTAGGTAAACTTTCACATGACTGTCAGTGCAGTGGGTGTGTTTACACCAGCACCACCACAAACATGTGACTCACACATTGTGCTACAGTAGACATCACATCCCTAGGTGACAGGAATATTTCAGCTCCATTATAGTCTTATGGGCCCACTGTAGTATATGTGACGGGAGTGTTGTGTGGTGCATGGCTATCTTCTTTTATGAAGACTTTTATAGCGTGCTTGTATTAGTCCATTTTCACACTGGTATAAAGAACTGCCGGAGATGGGGTAATTTATGGAGAAAAGTTTAATTGACTCACAGTTTTGCGTGGTTGGGGAGGCCTCGGGAAACCTGCCATCATGGAGGAAGGGGAAGCAACATGTCCTTCTGCACAGGACAGCAGGCAAGAGAGAAGAGGGAAGGGAGAAGAGCCCCTTATAAAACCATCAGATCTCATGAGAACTCACTCACTACCACAGAACAGTGTGGGGGAAACCGCCCTCATGATCTGATCACCTCTCACCAGGTCCCTTTCACTACACATGGGGGTTACAACTCAAGACAAGATTTGGGTGGGGTCCCAGGGCCAAACCATGTGAATATTCTAGCCAGTTAACTTAATACATAACACATGCACAAATGGTTTATTTATTCCTTGGAAGAGGCAGTGTAGACAGAGTCTAGGAACACCTGCTGTGGAGCCAGAGGATCCTGAGTTTGAATCCAGGCCCCTGCATGCACCAGTGGCCTGATTGTGGGGAGCACATCACAGCTGGTTTTCTCGGCACCCTCACCTTGGTCAGTGACGGTGATAACAGCCTCGCATCTCGGGTTCACTGAGAACATGTCCGCTCAGTGGTTTGGTGAAAATGCAGTGACGTGTCAGTGAAAACAGTGCCTGGCACACAGCAGGAATTCGATATGTGCCATTTTTTACTATTCATACTCATTCAAAACAACCTAAATTTGGTCCAAGTATTCAACTGTGCAGATACAACTTGGAATGGGACCCACTTGGCTTCTTAATTGTTACTAGTACCTAGTACTGTCAGGGTCATTTTATTTCACTCTCTCTATACATATTGTATTGCACTTTAGGTTCTGGGGTACACATGCAGACATGCAGGATTGTCACATAGGTACATACATGGCAATGTGGTTTTCTGCCTTCATCTCCCCGTCAACTACTCTCCCCATGTTATCCCTCCCCAACCTCCCCACCCCCAGCATCCCTCCCCTAGGCCCCCCCAACAGATCCCAGTGTGTGATGCTCCCTTCCCTGTGTCCGTGTGTTCTCATTGTTCAACACTCGCCTATAAGTGAGAACATGCAGTGTTTGATTTTCTGTTCTTGTGTCAGTTTGCTGAGAATAATGGTTTCTAGGTTCATCCATGTTCCTATAAAGGACACGAACTCATCATTTTTTATGGCTGCCTAGTATTCCATGGTGTATATGTGCCTCATTTTCTTTGTCTAGTCTATCGTCGATGGGCATTTGGGTTAGTTCCGGGTCTTTGGTATTATAAACAGTGCCGAAATGAACATACGTGTGCATGCGTCTTTATAAAAGACTGATTTTTAATCTTTTCAGTATATACCCAGTAATGGGATTGCTGGGTCAAATGACATTTCTATTTCTAGGTCCTTGAGGAATCGCCACACTGTCTTCCACAATGGCTGAACTAATTTACACTCCCACCAACAGTGTGAAAGTGTTCCTATTTCTCCACATCCTCTAACTTCACAGTATTTTTGTTTGAAAGATGACGGGTTTTATTGATGTGTCACCGTGTCTTTCTGGGACTTATCGAAAAGCTACTCACATTCATGAAAGTTCCAAAGATACTGTCATTACTACCTGAAACGTTATCAGCCTCTTAAAGACTTAACTCTTAAATTCTTAACTCTTGAAGTTAACACGATGGCTTTCTAAAGACAACTTTAGGAATAACCACTAATACTGTTGGGGTTAAAATCATGGCTCCCCCACAGAGTATAATTCTTACCACTGAGGTTCACACTTAAAACATTCCTGTAAATAATGCTGTTTTGTTCTGTAGTGGGAACCTGATGAAAAACCGTCAGCTATAACTTACACACATCAAACCACACGCAAGGATTTTGCAGTTTCTGATTTTATTGGTTTGCCTTAATCTCCATTTTTTTTTTATTTTTTTGAGACAGAATCTCTCTCTGTTGTCCAGGCTGGAGTGCAGCGGCGTGATCTTGGCTCACTGCAACCTCCACCTCCTGGGTTCAAGCAGTTCTCCTGTCTCAGCCTCCCGAGTAGCTGGGACTACAGGCACCCACCACCATAATCAGCTAATTTTTGTATTTTTAGTAGAGACGGGGTTTCACCATGTTGGTCGGGCTGGTCTTAAACTTCTGATCTCAGTTGATTTACCGGCCTCAGACTCCCAAAGTGCTGGGATTACAGGCGTGAGCCACTGTGCCCCAGCCTAACCTCCAGTATTAAAATATATGTAAATATGGAATATAGTTGGGAATAACATTAAATGCTAAACTACTGGAAATATGCACACTCTCATGATCATGCACGTAGATTCAAGTTTCCAGTCACCTGCTTTCTCTAAAGTGTTTCAGTCTATGAACAGGGAGTGCATGTGTTTCCATTTCTTTCACAGCCCCTCAGCACCAGGCTCCACTTTGCCACAAGTAGATTCCTTTTTCTTGTTTATTTTTGTTTAGTTTTTGTTTTGAGACAGACTCTTGCTGTGTCATCCAAGCTGCAGTGCAGTATTGTGAGTACAGTCTTGGCTCACTATGCCCTTGACCTCTGGGGCTCGAGTGGTCCTCCCACCTCAGCCTCCTGAGTAGCTGGGACTCTGAGTGCTCACTACCCATCTGGCTAACTTTATTTTTATTTCAGATAGAGATGGGATTTCTCTATGTTGCCCAAGCTTGTCTTGAACTCTTGGGGTCAAGCGATCCCCATGCCTCAATCTCCCAAAGTTCTGGGATTACAGGGGTGAGCCACTGTGCCCAGCCTGATTCTTCTTTTCTTCTTTTCTTGAGGTTCAGTCTCACTCTGTCACCAAGGCTGGAGTGAGGTGGTGCCATCTTGGCTCACTGCAGCCTCCACTTCCCCAGTTCAAGCAATTCTCCTGCCTCAGTCTCCCTAGTAGCTGGGACCACAGGCACCCACCACCACGCCTGGCTAATTTTCATATTTTTAGTAGAGATGAGGTTTCAACATGTTGGCCAGGCTAGTCTCGAACTCCTGACCTCAAGTGATCCACCCACCCAAGCCTCCCAAAACGGTGGGATTACAGGCATAAGCCACCACACCTGGCCCTGATTCTTAAAAAATAAATTTTGAAATGAACAAAATTTGCTTTCCTACTAAGTCTGAATTGTCATGGAATCCACAGCTTATGCTTCAATATGAGGTCATTGTCCTGTAGAAGCTGTATGTAGACTCACAATCCAGGCAGCAGAAGTATCAGTGCTGACTTGATTTTAAGTAACTAGAAGGTTTCAAGGGAAAATCACATTCTGACAGCTTCACTGTTTAGCCCTAAAACATGCCAGCTGCTCCTCTCTGGACAGGAGGGCTGGCAGCTTCTGTTCGCACCCAGTACCAGGCCCGTGCTGGTCCATACAGCCGCTCTGCCCCCAGCTGCCATTCTGGAGTGACTTCTGTTGCTATCTTTTGTCTCCTCAATGCTTGATCCTTCCTCAGGCAGCAGAGACTTCGGAGAGAACTGTCTACCGAAAATCCTGGGCGTATGGTAGCAGCATCACCTTATTATCCAGGAGCATTTCCAGGCAATCCCCGAGAGCTGCCTGGTCTGGGTTCCTTCCTGGCTTGCCGGCTGGCCTGGGGGGAACGAGGGCTCAGAGGGAGGCGTGAGCTGGAGATGAGGATCCCGCACGTCTTTGTTTTCTCCGAAGACCCACTTGGCCTACGGAGTCCATAATTAGATGCACTGATGTGTTGGCATCTGTGCATCACAGAACACTGATGTTCCGAGAAGGGTCCCTTGGAGCTCTTTCTGCCTCTGCCTCAGGGAGAGGGCACAGGCCATGCAGGCCTCCCCCTGGGTTTCTCAGGACACTGCTCCCTTGGCACGGAGCCTTGGGCGCTGCCAGGGTCCCCTCAGTGCTGGTCACCGCATCTGCGACCTGGGTAAAGGGTCCTTCCTCGGGTGCTGTGGTGAGGATTACAGGTAACGGCTGCCCCCGCTGGGTCCAGTGGGGACAGTTGGGTGTGCTTGTCTCTCGCCCTTTCATCCAGGAATTTGGGATGGGAGACACTTCCTGTCCTGCTCCCCCAAACTCCGCTTGCCTAGGAGACACGCTCCTGCCTGGGCCTCTCCCCAAGCCCACAGACAAGAGGTCTCTGTGGCTCTGCCTCTCCCCAGTCCCATGGACGCCAGGTCTCTGTGGCTCTGTGCCCTCCCCCAACACTGGCGGTCATCTCACTCTTCTGTGACTCCACTCCCAGTGGGCTGAGACTGCGCCAGTTCCAAAACTGTTAGTTAAGCCTGGGACAGCCCTGGAGAGCCTTGGTGGCAGGGGCAGCCATGGTCAGTGGTACTGCTGTGGCTCCGAACCGTGCAGGAAAAGGGGAAACCCGTGGCTCGTAGCATTTCCAAAAGAAGCTTTTACCCGCGTTTCCGAGAGGCGTCTGCACGTTTCCTTCTCCTCTGATCAGCTGTGTCAGAAACACCCTCTGCTTCTCTTTGAGCTTTAGTTGCCACGCCTCCCCCTACCACCCCCCACCCCCTCCCACGGCTCCCCGAACCCACCCAGGCCTGGGTTACACACCCACCTTCAGGAAAGAGTATAACTGCCGATTCAACTATTTATTTCCTTTTAATGTGTCGATAAAACAGTGATTACATTTCAGTTGTGTTTAGAGTTATAACTGGATGGAAGCACGAGTTCACCTGGTGGAAGCGAACTCACAGACTCAACCCGAGAACAAAAACAGTGAAAATGGAGTTTCTTAACACAAAGCTAACTTGTCATTTGTTTGTTAAACAGATCGAGAATTTTATTTGGAAAATTACTCAGTTGAGGGCTCCGGAGGATTCTTGACCACATGGGCTACATGAAGTCTCTGGGAGTTCCTGCGACAGGGACCAGGGCAGGTGCGGTGCCCAGCAGGCCCCTGTGTGGTGCCACCACCAGCCCCCTGCAGCAGCACAGGCCTGTGTGAATGGTGAAGAAACAGATTTCCGCTTTCATGGGTCCTAAACCATGCCACAGAACTCCCCTTGCTGGCTCTGAATTCCCAGTCCGTCGTTTTGGTGTCTTTAAGCAACTCCGTTAGATGAACTGGATGAGGAGGAATGAGGGACCACTTGAATGCATTCACCTTTTAAATTGTAGAAATAAAAAGTAAATTCTCCACAAATTTAGAATCTTTTCCTCCATAACATAAATTACTTACACTCAGTGAAGCAAGAGCAGATTCACAGAATTGCTTGGATATTGGTTATTTTTGTTTGAATTATTTATCTTTTGGCCCTGTATTTTTGTGGTGCTCTATTTTTTTCACTATTTTTCCTTATCCACACAACACAAAGTATGTATCATCTGTTTCTCACATGTTTTATTTGTTTTTTACACATATGGGTTTATTGTGTTCACAGTAATAAGCTGTTTTTAAAAACTGAAAACATTTTACTAATTACTGAAAGAGGGAAATAAATACAGTACCAAGAAAATGTCATTTAAAATATTACATCTGTTTTCTATTTTTAAACCTTCATTACTTCCAATTCAACGCTCTAATCACAACTTACACTGCATATTAATTGTTGAACCAGATTTATCAGAAACTGGCTTTTCTATAACATCAAGCAAAAGATAATTCTAGAGAAGGCTGTAAAACAGATGATGGCAAGGCACCCCCCTAACAGATGCACTGGAATGACACAGATATTGTTCTTATTAAATACTCTTTTTCTAATCCATGCGATTCTCTCTTATCTCTAAAATGTCTGTTTGTAGCACATTTTTTCTGGGCTAATGAAATACCATGTGCTTCTGCAGACGTAAGACAATATTTGCACTAACAATGATGATAGTTCAACAGGCTTCATTCAATATTTGAGGATAGGAGTGAAGTTTCAAGCCCTAAAGAAATGGTATTTTTTATGGTTTTTGACTTTTTAAAATTTTCTATGTGTGGCTTAGAAGGGAAATTATACATAAACCCGTACCCAAAAGGAGGGGCTCAAAGTTATCAGTGTAAGTGGGAATATAACCCGGAATCATGAGTTAAAATATATTAGACCATAATCAATGCCGAGCAGTGACAGAAACACGTAAAATATAAGATAATGGTTTTTAATATTGGGTAAACATCCCATGTATCTAATAAAAATCTTTGAAGCCTGAAACCTGGAAAACTTCATTTATGACCAAATATGCAAAAAATTGTCTATAATTTCAGCTTGACAGATTTTCTGAAATTCATCTACCAGTCCTGTAAACCCCATGTGAATTATATTAGACACAGAGCCATCTATGAAAATTATTTAATTGGATCTGGGTGCTCATTGCATCTGCTGGAAAATTTTCAGTGGAAATCCTGAAATAATCTGACTCTAAAAGAAATTAATCTTCTGGCTATTTTCTGAACTTTCTAACTGTTCTCAGCACCTTCACATTTCCTGAGTTTTGAAAAGATGTTTTAAGTCTATTATGCATATTTAAGGTATACAACACAACATTAATAAGATGCATATGTATCATCAAATGGTTGCTACAGAGACACTGATAAATAAATCCATGATTTCACATGGTTGCCATCTCCCTCTCCTGTGGCCGCCGCCATGTGCTCATTCCACAGAAGTCCTGCCTGCAAAGCCCGATCACCAACACAGGCTGCACATGGGTCATTACACCTTGAGGCACGTTCATCCCTCATATCTGTGACTTTACGCCTCTGTCCTGAGGAATATGCAGGTCTCGGACTTTGCACCCGTCCAGGAAAGAACAACAGGGGCCAGACTTACCTTTCCCTCTCAGAGAACTGAAGTGTTGATCGAAACACAGAAAACATAAATAAATGTTTTTTCAGGCTTTGAAATTACACGAAGTACCAGGCAGTGCAGAGCAGTGATCATTGACAGAAGGCCATAAATGAGGCGACCCCTCCAAAAAATTACTCCAGCTAAGGGTCTGGAGAGAGTCTTGGGTCAGAACTATGGGGAGGGGCTGGATGGGTCCCGGAGTTTCCCAGGGGTGCCCTGAAGAGCTCTGAGGAAGAAGGCAAGAGGAGCAGGAACAGGTGGAGTGGCGGAGAGTGGGAGTTTCACACAAAGGCGGGTCCAGAGGGCACCCTCAGCTGCCCGGCCACCAGCATGAGCAGGTGGGGAGAGTGCCGGGGTTGGGGAAGAGCCCCCAGAAGGAGCAGGCCAAATGGTGACCACCGCAGCGGAGGGCTGGGGAGAGCTGCTGCCCCAGGGCTGCAGGGAGACGCCTTGCGGGATCCCTGGTTTCCATACTCCAAGTGCGCGTCTCCACGCCGGGGACAAGCCAGCTGCACCGCCAGGGCCGCGCCGGAATGGCCCGTTTTACGCAGCGCCAGGCTGCTGGGACGCCTGTCTCTTTACAGTTCTTGATGTCGAGTAGTTTCCGTCTTCTGATTTTGTTATTTTAAGAAATTGTCTTCTCTATGTTTCATACTTTGCATTTTTATATTTATTCTATACTCAGTTCGTCCATTTTACACCAAAAAACAAAAACAAAGCAGAACACCTGCAGGAGTTTGGATGGGAATGGTGCTGGATTTATGATGTGTTGCTGCAACTTTCTTTGTTATATGATCTTGCAATCCTTGTTATTTAACTGGAGTTTTTAAACGATTTGCATTTAATGCGGTGAGTTTATTTACCATATTGCCGTTTATTTTATATTTATCCCATCTTTTCTTTTATTCATTTTTCCTTTTTTTTTTGCTGCCCTCTTTTGGATGTATTGTATATTTTTAAATAATGTCATGTTATCTTTTGGGAAGGCTTATTTGCTATATCTCCGTTTTCAATGTTTGCGTAGAATTTATATTTTTAGACACATTAGAGGCTACAGTTAAGAAATACTAGTCCACCTGACATGTAATATAAAATACAAACTATTTCCAGTTCTCCTCTTTTGGCCTTTGTGATAGTGCTCTTGTAAATTTTACTTCTTTAAATTTTATTTGTTATGAACTGCACAATATTTTTCAGCTTTGAGTTATTACCTTTTTAAACATTTAAAAAGATATAATTTTGAAATGTTTTTACTTACCTACGTATTTATTATTATAGATGTTCTTCATGTCTTTGTGAAGATCCGGATTTTCGTCTGGTAGTATTTTCTTTTTGCCTGAAGGAGGTTTTTCAGCATTTTTTGTTGTGCTGGTTAAGTGTTTCTATTCTTAAAGAAGTTTTATCAGGTCTTCATTTTTGAAAAATATATTGATAATATTAAAGTCAAGATTACAGAAATAAAACAATAGATATATGGTCAATTTGTTATTGACAAAATTGCCAAAGCAACTTAATAAACAAATGAACATTTTTCAACTTATGGTGTGGTCTTCGGACAACCATCTGCATACCAATTAGCATGAACCTTACCTCACACCGTGTAAAACATTTAGCTCAAAATGGATCACAGTCCTAAATGTATGAGCTAATACTGTAACACATCTTCAAGAAAACACTGGTGATAATTTTAGTAACTTTGGGTTTTCAGGGAGCTTTCTTAAACACAAAACATAATAATAAAATATAAAAATAAGTGATCGGTTCGACTTCTTAGAAATGTGAAGCTATTTTTCTTCAAATGACACTGTTACAATAATTGAAATGCTGACATACACTGGGAAATACATTTGCACAGCATATATCTGACAAAGAACTTGTGTCTAATGTATATAAATAACCACTACGATGAATAATAAGATGCCTAATTAAATAACAGACAAAACGTTGAATGAGTACTTTAGGAAACACTTAATAAAAGCTTGCTGAACATCTATACTTGTTGGGCAAGTGACAAGGAAAACCACAGTTAGATACCGTCACACTGGAACGCCTAAAGTCACAAACTCATCCAACTACGTTTTGGCGAGGAGATGTAACAACTGGAACTTACCCACTGCTGTTGAGAATGTACAGTGGTTCGAGCACTTCTGAAAACAGGTTGGAAACCCGTCCCTAGCGAGCGAATGAACATCTGAGTGCATCCCTGCCATGGAACATCATTCAGTGACTAACAGAAATCAGCCCTGGAGCCGCGAGGAGACATGGAGGGAGCGTGGTGCATCTCACTAAGAAAGGAACTCGGGCTGCAAAGGCTCCACACTATGTGACTTCCACAGTACCACATTCTAGAAAAGGCAACAGTGTGAAGACAGCCACGTACCAGTGGTTGCAGGAGTTCAGGGGGACAGAAAGATAAACAGGTGGAGCACAGGCGAATTTTTTTTTTTTTTTTTTTGAGATGGAAACTCGCTCTGTCACCCAGGCTGGAGTACAGTGGCATGATCTCAGCTCACTGCAACCTCTGCTTCCCAGGTTTAAGCAATTCTTCTACCTCAACCTCCCAAGGAGCTGGAATCACAAGCACCCACCACCATGCCTGGCTACTTTTTGTATTTTTAGTAGAGACGGGTTTTCACCATGTTGGCCAGGCTGGTCTCAAACTCCGGACCCCAAGGGATCCACCCGCCTTGGCCTCCCAAAGTTCTGGGATTTTGGTGTGAGCCACTGTGCCTGGTAGCACGTGGGGATTTTAGGGAGTGAAATCACTCCTACTACAAAGGCAGATACGTGGTGTGTCACATATGTCAAAACCCGTCAAATGTACAACGTCAAGAGTGAACTTAATGTAAACCACAGACTTTAGTTAGTATCCATATTGGCTCATCACTTCTGACCAATACAGGACAGCAATTCCTGAAGCTGATGATACAGAAACCTCGGGGGACAGAGGGAGTACATGGGAACACTGTTCCTTCCGCTTGATGTTTCCCGTAAAGCCAAAACTTCTCTAAAAATAAATTGTATTAATTTGTTAGAAGTTTGGCAATTTTATAAAATGCTCAGCATATACCAACCATATGTCAAGGATTCTATTCTCAGGGTTTTACCTAGAGAAAGTGAAACACAATCGCAGAAAGACTTAGACATTCATGCTAAACCCAACTTTATTGGTACTAGCCCCAGACCGGAAAGACCAAAACTGGAAATGTCAGCAGGTGAGTGAACAAACATCATGTGGACATAATATCTGTGTAGCAGAATTCAACCTACCCAAGAAAGGAATGAACTATTCAACAACGTAGCAACATAGATGCATCTCCAAGTAATTGCACTGCTTGAAATAACCCACACACTAAGGTGCATACACTGCATGATTCCATTCACATAAAACTAAATTGACACTTTAAATTGGCGAATCTTACAGTATGTGTATCCATCTCAATAAAGCATTTACAAACAAACTCTATTCTTGCTTCAATTTCAGCCTTAAGCTGGTGACTGCAAAACTCACCACGTGTGCACCCCCACTGATGCCCTGGGTGCCGGCTCTTCCCCCTCCAACAGTCTTGGTCATTGTTTAAGATCCAGTGGAAATGCCACCTTCGCGGTGAAGCCTCTAATATAAACTGTTTACTCCCATCTCACCCAAATCAAAACGTTCTCTTCATACCAGCAGTCCTCAGCCTTTCTGGCACCAGGGACTGGTATTATGGAAGACAATTTTTCCACAGACAGGGTTGGGGGTGGTTTCAGTGTGATTCAGACCCACTGCATTTATTGTGCTCTTTCTTTCTCTTAGTTATTTCACTGTAATATATAATGAGATAATTATACAGCTCACCGTCACCTACAGTCGGCGGGAGCCTGTGTTCCTCCACTCAGACAGTCCCATCTGGGGGTGACGGGAGACAGTGCCAGATCATCAGGCATTAGATTCTCAGGATGACCGTGCAACCGAGGTCCCTCACATGTGTAGGGTTTGCGCCTCTGTGAGAATCTAACGTGGCTGCTGATGCCACAGGAGGCGGAGCTCGGCGGTGCTGAGAACAATGGGAGCTGTAAACACCGAAGCTCTGCTTTTTTTTTTTTTTTTTTTTTTGAGACAGAGTCTCACTTTGTTGCCAGGCACCAGGCTGGATGGAGTGCAGTGGTGCGATCTCAGCTCACTGCAACCTCCACATCCTGGGTTCAAGCCATTCTCCTGCCTCAGCCTCTGAGCAGCTGGGACTACAGGCGCATACCACCATGCCCAGCTAACTTTTATATTTTTAGTAGAGATGGAGTTTCACCATGTTGGCAAGGATGGTCTCGATCTTTTGACCTCATGATCCACCCGCCTCAGCCTCCCAAAGTTCTGGGATTACAGGCTTGAGCCACCACGCCCAGCCCTTCTTGAGCTTTTAGTGAATTACATTGCTCTAGGTTGACTGTTTTGTTGCTGTTGTTGTTGTTTTGTTTGGTTTTGTTTTGTTTTTTGTTTTTTGAGATGGAGTCTTGCTCTGTCACCTGGGCTGGAGTATAGTGGTGTGATCTCAGCTCACTATAACCTCTGCCTCCTGGATTCAAGTGATTCTCCTGCCTCAGCCTCCCAAGTAGCTGGGACTGCAGCGTGCACGACCATGCTCAGCTAGGTTGACTACTTTTATAGAAATGAGAAAAATAGTGATTTCCTCTGTGTGGGACCACTTCCCTGGAACTGGCCAGCTGCCGGCTTGGCACCTCTCTCTCTTCAGGTCCTATTTTGAGCCTGAGATTGCACAGCAAGTTGCCTTGAGACAGGATTCCTGAGCAGTAAGGACCCAGGACTTGGAAAGCCAGGAGTGCGGAAGGTGCTGGAGGGACTCAAGTGGAGCCAAGAAGAGCATCTGAGGCTCGGGGAACTTAACCAGGAAGCTTGAACAGGGAGCGTTTGCAGCAGCAGATCTGGCACACACTCCCTACGTGACCACCCGTGACCCATCCCATGGTTGCAAACAGCTTCCTACCTCAAGGTCACAGCTCTGTGTTCTATGACAATGCAGGTTACCATTGTTAAAATCAAGGGGAAACGGAGACAATGAACTGGTGGAAATTGTCAAAGAAATACAGTTAGAAAATCTCCTGGAACCATAGAGATCACACAGGCACAGCGGCTAGCCGTGAAAGAGAATTTTACATGGCACCGATGGAAGCCTTTCATCAGGGAGAGTGAGGGAATCCTGAAAACTCCTGGAGAATAAGATGAGGTGTTAGAATGGCATCAGATCTCTCCAAAGGGTCACTGGACACTGAACAGCACAGACCAATCCTTCAGAATTCTCAAGGAAAAATGCTTTAAAACTTAGAATTTCCCTAATTGAATACCCTTTATTTCTTTTTCTCTCCTGATTGATCTGGCCAGAGGAAGTCAAATCGTCTTTATTTGCAGATGACATGATCGTTTATTTAGAAGACCCCATTGCCTCAGCCCCAAATCTCAAGATGATAAGCAACTTCAGCAAAGTCTCAGAATACAAAATCAATGTGCAAAACTCACAAGCATTCCTATACAACAATAACAGACAGAGAGCCAAATGATGAGTGAACTCCGATTCACAATTCACAAAGCAAATAAAATACCTAGGAATACAACTAACAAGGGAGTGAAGGACTTCTTCAAGGAGAACTACAAGCCACTGCTCAAGGAAATAAGAGAGGACACAAACAGATGGAGAAACAGTCCATGCTCATGGTTGGGAAGAATCACTATCAAGAAAATGGCCATACTGCCCAAAGTAATTTATAGATTCAATGCTATCCCCATCAAGCTGCCATTGACCTTCTTCACAGAACTGGAAAAGAACACCTTAAACTTTATATAGAACCAAAATAGAGCCCCCATAGCCAAGACAATCCTAAGCAAAAAGAAAAAAATTGGAGGCATCACACTACCTGACTTCAAACTATACTACAAGGCTACAGTAATCAAAACAGCATGTTATTGGTACCAAAACAGAGATATAGACCAAAGGAACAGAACAGAGATCTCGGAATTAACACCACACATCTACAACCATCTGATCTTTCACAAACCTGACAAAAACAAGCAATGGGGAAAGGACTCCCTGTTTAATAAATGGTGTTGGGAAAACTGGCTAGCCATGAGCAGAAAGCTGAAACTGGACCCCTTCCTTATACCTTATACAAAAATTAACTCCAGACAGATTAAAGATTTAAGCATATGACCTAACACCAAAAAAACCTGGAAGAAAATCTAGGCAATACCATTCACCACATAGGCATAGACAAGGACTTCATGACTAAAACACCAAAAGCATCAGCAACAAAAGTCAAAATAGACAAATGGGATCTAATTAAACTTAACAGCTTCTGCACAGCTAAAGAAACAATCATTAGAGTGAACCAGCAACCAACAGAATGGGAAACAATTTTTGCAATCTGCTTATCTGAGAAAGGGCTAATACCCAGAATCTACAAAGAAGTTAAACAAATTTACAGGAAAAAAAGAAACAATCCCATCAGAAAGTGGGCAAAGGATATGAAGAGACATTTTTCAAAAGAAGACATTTATGCAGGCAACAAATATATGAAAAAATGCTCATTATCACTAGTCATTGGTGAAATGCAAATCAAAATCACATTGAGATACCATCTCATGCCAGTTAGAATGAAGATCATTAAAAAACCTGGAGACAACAGGTGCTGGAGAGGATATGGAGAAATAGAAACACTTTTACACTATTGGTGGGAGTGTAAATCAGTTTGACCATTGTGGAAGACAGTGTGGTGATTCCTCAAGGATCTAAAAATAGCAATCCCCTTACTGGCTATATACTCAAAGGATTATAAATTGTCCTATAATAAAGACACATGCACATGTATGTTCATTTGTGGCACTGTTTACAATAGCAAAGACGTGGAACCAACCCAAATGCCCATCAATGATAGACTGGATAAAGAAAATATGGCACATATACACCATGAAATACTATGCAGCCATAAAAAAAGGATGAATTCATGTCCTTCGCAAGGACATGGATGAATCTGGAAATCATCATTCTCAACAAACTGATACAAGAACAGAAAACAAAACACCACATGTTCTCATAGGTGGGTGTTGAACAATGAAAACACATAAACACAGGGAGGGGAACATCACACACTGGGGCCTGTTGGAGGGTAGGGGGGCTGGGGAGGGATAAGCAAGGAGTGTGCGGATTGGGGAGGGATAACATTAGGAGAAACATCTAATGTAGATGATTGGGGCATGTATGCAGCAAACCACCATGGCATGTGTGTATCTATGCAACAATCCTGCATGACGTGCACATGTACCCTAGAACTTAAAGTATAAATTTATAAAATTAATTTTACAAAAAACTTAGAATTTTATACCCAGACCACTTATGAACATGGGATAAGGATATTTTGAAGACACATAAGGACTGAATTAACCTAACTTCTACACATCTCTGGAAGAAACACAGAGAAAACATTGTGCCTAACAAACACTAGGTGTTTATACAAAAATTAAGTCAAGATGGATTAAAGACTTAAATGTAAAATCCAGAACAATAAAAATTCTAGAAGAAACTTTAGGCAATACCATTGAAGACATAGGCACAGGCAATGATTTCATGATGAAAACAGCAAAAGCAATTTAAACAAAAGCAAAAATTGACAAATGGAATCTAATTAAACTAAAGAGCTTCTGCACAGCAAAAGGGACTATCATGAGAGTGAACAGACAACATACAGAACTGGAGAAAAATTCTGCAATCTATCCATCTGGTAAAGTTCTAATATGCAGAGTCTACAAGGAACTTTCAAAAGTGTACAATTAAAAAAAAAAAAAAACTCTATTAAAAAGTGGGCAAAGGACCTGAGCAGACACTTTTCAAAAGAAGACATTTATGCAACCAACAAACATGAAAAAATCTCAACACCACTTACCGTTAGAGCCACACAAATCGAAACCACAATGAGATACCATCTTATGCCAGTTAGAATGACAATTACTAAAAAGTCAAGAAACAATAGATGCTAGCCAGGTTGCAGAGAAAAAGGAACACTTTTACACTGTTGGTGGAGTGTAAATTAGTTCAATCGTTGTGGAAGACAATGTGGCAATTCCTCAAGGATCTAGAAGCAGAAATATCATCTGACCAGCAATTCCATTACTGGGTATATATCCAAAGGAATATAAATCATTCTATTATGAAGACACATGCACATGTATGTTCCTTGCAGCAATATTCACAACAGCAAACACATGGAATCAACCAAATGCCTACCAGTGATGGACTGGATAAAGAAATTGTGATACATATACACCATGGAATACTATGCAGCCATAAAAATGAATGAGATTATGTCCTTTACAGGGACATGGATGGAGCTGGAAGCCATTATCCTCAGCAAACTAACACAGGAACAGAAAACCAAACACCACATGTTCCCATTTATTAGTGGGAGCTGAATGATAAGAACCAATGGACACATTGCAGGGATCAACACACACTGGGGCCTGTCGGGGAGGGTGGGAGGAGGGAGAGCATCAGGAAGAATAGCTAAGGGACGCCGGGTTAATACCCAGGTGGTGGGTGATAGGTACAGCAAATCACCACAGCACATGTATACCTGTGTAAAACCCTGGACATTGTATTCCTGTGTAAAATCCTGCACATGTATTCCTGTGTAAAACCCTGTGCATGTATTCCTATGTAAAACCCTGGACATTGTATTCCTGTGTAAAACCCTGTACATGTATACCTGTGTAAAACCCTGTACATGTATTCCTGTGTAAAACCCTGTACATGTATTCCTGTGTAAAACCCTGGACATGTATTCCTGTGTAAAACCCTGGACATGTATTCCTGTGTAAAACCCTGGGCATGTATTCCTGTGTAAAATCCTGCACATGTATTCCTGTGCAAAACCCTGGACATGTATTCCTGTGTAAAACCCTGCACATGTATTCTGGAACTTGAAATAAAAGTTGAAGAAAGAAAAAAAGAAAGTAACACCGGGTACAGAGAGGCAAAGGGAACATTTCACAGGAAGACGTGAGGAAGGTGCGAGGTGAGAACAGCAGTCCCGCGGTACGTGCAGCCCAGGACACAGTGGAGATCTTCTGGAAGTGTAAAAGCAGCTTTCGTGCATGGACGTATGACCGTCAGCTTGACCACACTGAGAAAAACATATGGTCCAGTCAGAAATGTTAGGGCTTAATTATTGCTAAGCACACAGAAGACTAGGCTAATGAAAGGACATTGCTAATTCCAAGAAAAAAGAAATTGGCACAGAAAATTCACTGTACTAGAAGGTCAGCAGCGAACAAACATACAACCATGTTAGAGTGTTTCTGCTAATTATGATTTAACAAAAATGTACTAACATGGAGCTGGAGAATGAAGAGTAAGGATATGTGCTTTTGTGTTTAAAGGAAGGTTTAAGAGAACCAGATTGTCTTCCTTGGTGGATAGCATTGGTAATGTCTGAAATGAGAACATCAGGCAGTACGTGGATATGATTTTCATATTAGAAATGAAACCTCAGATGAAACAGCTTCTAGATTTGACAGGGTTCTTGGGGATGGCAGGTTGGCACACTTCTGCCAACAGGCAGACAGCAAACACTTCAGGCACTGTGAGTCTTTCCATTTCAGTGGAAGACAATTAATTCTGGTGTTACAGCGTGGAAACAGGCTTGGATAATGGAAAAGAAGCGGTCAGGGCTGCAGTCCCCCAAATCCAGGATTCACAGAACTGCCTGCTGGTTTGTATTTGGCCCTCGGCGGAGTTCCCTGCCCTGCCTCTCAGGAGGGGTGCAGGCCCGTGTCTGCCACTGCTTTACTGGTCTCAAGAACTGTCTGACTTTTCAAAACATTTTATGTATTCCTTGGGAAAGAAATACAAATTTAATGTTTTTTAATATGACATTTGGCTGGGCACAGTGGTTCACACCTGTAATTCCAGCATTTTGGAGGCCAAAGAGGGAGGATCTCTTGAGTCCAGGAGTTCGAGGCCAGCCTGGGTAACATAGTGAGACTCCCCCATCTCCACAAACACTTAAAAATTAGCCAGGTGTGATGGTGCCTTGCTGTAGTCTCAGCTACTCGGGAGGCTGAGGTGTGAGGATGGCTTGCGCCAGGGAGGTTGAGGCTGCAGTGAGCTTTGACCACGCCCCTCTGCACTCTAGTCTGGGCAAAACACCAAGACCTTGTCTCAAGAAAAAAAAAGTGAGATTTGTCTATTCCTGGACTAAAGGAAAGGAATATATTTTGGATTAAGAAAGCACGCTGATTCAGGAAAACATGATGCAACCTGCAGAGGGTACATACGCCTCAGGGTGAAGAAAAAGAAAAAAAAGGTTTTATGATTTTTGATGGAAATACTGTAAAAAGAAATAGGCCATCAGAGCCTATATGCCTCCTTTAATTATATATTATTCTGCATATGGCAGATACTGTTTGAGCAAACAGCTTAGTGGAAGACAGAACAACCGTCAGAAGGAAAAGCCCTGCCCTCCTGCCTCTAGGTCTGGGAATGGCCGTTCCATTCAATCGACGGCATCAGCACTTCTGGAGTTTGAGACCAAGCTGAGCGTAAACACGGCACCGCAGAGGGGCTTTCTCATAAAGCCTGTCTCTTCAGAGTTCCCTTCTCCTGCCCAGATCGGGTTTCAAGCCCAGAGGCTGGCGTCTCGGGGGTTGACCTGTTCTTCTGTGTTCACTTCACAACGTGGGTTCTGCCCTGTGCCCAACATGGACGTTTAACATGTGGTCTTGGGTGCGTGAGTCCACCAGGGCGCACCCTCCACGGGACGGCTTCCTCCCGCCACCTCTGGAATCGCTCTGCCTGCGCCGCAGGCCCTGGACAGGAGCGTGGCCACTGGACCAGGCGGCCTGCTGGGCTGGGCACCCCTCGGGGACTGGGCAGGAGCAGCTCCCTGACACGCTTGTGCACTTTGGGCTTGGCCGTGCGTGTGCACTCCCGGCTGCTCCTGCTTCAGAAGTGATGTGGGGGAGCTCAGAACCTGAGCAGGCCTCCTGCCCACCCCCACCCCCGGCTTCTCAGCACGATGCCCAGCAGAGCTAGACACTGCCCCTGCTCTCGCTCCTTAGCCCTGAGCCCGAGGAGTGTCCGCGCCCGGTAGCTCCCAGGAGGGGGACTCCGACAGCAGCAGCGAGGGTCTGGTTTGCGGCACAAACAGCCCCCATCAGAGCACACTGCCGAACACGCAATTGCTAGTTGTCTTGCATTTCCGCATTTCTGATGCAATCATAGATTAATATTATTATTGCCATCTGAAAAAAAAGCATAAGTAAATCCAGGAAAGACGATGTCCAGGAGAAACAGAGTCTTCTCCACGCTTCCCGACTTCACTCTGAATCTGTTTGGACTTTGCCTTTCCGCCTCGGCCTCACTGAGTTTTCTTACATCAGGAGTCAGTTACTGCAGGTGTTACGAGGAAAAGTATCTTTTACAAATGTTAAAACCCTTCCAGGAGCACCAGAAATAAGTTTCATCCCCAACTCCACCTTTTAGCAAAGCTTCCATTTTTCTTCTTAGAAATAGTCTGCATTCTGCGTGAATTCTGATGCTCATGGATTTTGCAAACTTTAATTACATTAGAGGTGCAGGCGGACCGTCCCCTCCCAGTGCGCCTCGGATGTGAGACCCGGAGGACTCGGGGAGACAGGCCGGGCCCGGTGGGCTGGCTCCAGCAGCCCCACAGTCTCCAGCACGAGTGAGACAGCCAGCTGGAAAGTGGCAGCGTTTGTCGGAGTCCCACCCTATGAATAGAGCCAACCAAGTGGGGAGTGGAAAATGCACTTTCTGACGGGGGTGTCAGCCGGATCATCACACGCCAACAACAACAAATCCATGGAGGTGAAAAGCTGATGGGGCAGAAAACCAGGGCCGTGGAGGCAGAGCGTTCCCTCTCGGCTGCCCAGAAACACCGTCTCACTGCGACTGTCCCCCTGCTGCTCTGCGGACTGTGGGCCTCAGAGTCGCTTCTCGTTACTGGACTCACACGAGAAGCCCAGCAAATGTCAGAGCAACTGGGGCTCATCCGTGATCCACAGACATGCTTTCTCCCTCTCTGCAGAACAGGCGGCCGAGGCTGGACAGGGCCCCAGAGGGCCTGGGTGCCGTCAGCTCCGTGGGCTCTCCCGTGGGACACCTGCCCTGCTGGGGCGACCCCCTGGGCATGTGTCCTTCTGGATGAAGACAGCACCCCTGCTGAGCACGGGGGCTGGGCTGTGCTTTCCAGAGACGCCAAGGATGGAGCAAGCCCCAGTTTGCGTCGAGTGTCACGGGAACGGAGAGGCTCTAAGGCCCCAGCTCGGCTGCCTGTTGTTTGCGTGCTAAGTGCACTCTGTGGGCCGAGTGGCGAGGGTCCCATTTCCCACACAGCATGGAGCGGGTGAGCTCCTCAACTGTAAAATGAAGCCGTCAGAGCACAGCGTGAAAATGTATTAGCGACAGTTACACGAGGGGCCCCAGCACGCGCTCACACTTTCAATTGGTAAAATAATGTCTGTACAAATTGTTTTTGGTACATTAAGTACCTTTCACAGCCAAACTTAAAAAAAGAAGAAGAAGGAGAAGAAAAAGGAAAGCAAAAAAAAAACCGAACGACGCAGACACAGATCGGCTATTCTCCGGCAAAGTAATTTCATGCAGAAATTTTTATGGAGACGGCTTCTCCAGCTGACAGATCTAGTGTACAATGATAAATGACAGCGTTCCAGGCAGCCCGGCAGCCCGTGCTGGGGGAAATCTCTCCAAAACTCCTCCATAATAACAGTAAGTTTGCGTCTCTTCCACCAGAAGCTATTTTAAGCTTGTGAGCACAGGGGCCGAGCAAAGTGGTATTAAACAGCCGTGAGATGAAGCTGAGAAGAGATTTATAAACGTGCAGGAACCTAACAGCTCTCTACCGGCTATGACATTCTGACAAGGAAACAAGGGTTATGACAAATGATCGGACCGTGCCGCTGAATCTGTGACTTGCAAGGGTTTCAGCAGCTCTGTGCCTGAGCACCCTCAGTGAATGTGACAGAAAAACTGAATAGGATCAGAACCCCTGAATGCGTCGGGGTCTGGTGGGAGCCAGCCCAGCACCGCTGATGGGCAGTGACACTTTGCAAAGTTGCCCGGCTCAAAGGCAAGATTAATTACAGTCTGTGACCTTAAACCACACGCAGACAAGTGGCACTAAACACGCAGATCCTGAGGCTGGGAGGCTCATCTTGAGCACAGGTTCTGCGGCCTGGCCCCACGGCAGGCCTCGGTCACCCTGGGTTTCACTGCTGGGTCCTCCCCGTCTGGGTGGCAGTCATGTCACGGAGAGCTGGGTTCTCTGAGGAGTGTCACAGGCATGCCAGCCGGGTGTCCCTGTGAACGCTGCACCCCAGCAGAGCTGTCTGACCAGCGACGTGGGCGGGGCAGGAGCTTCCTGAGAAATATCCCTGCTATGATGTTAGATCAAAGTGTGACTTTCCCAAAACTAAAAGTGAAACAAAAGGTCAGTATCTGTTCTGTGGCAGATATCACGTGGTTTAAAAGCAGGAGAAAGAATCAGGGCTCACTGCAGCCACGGCCGAAGCCCTGCGTTTTCCTGAGCAGAAATCAATGCAGATCAATGGCTAATCCTGTTGTGTGACAAGAACCTTGCATTCTGGTCTTTTCTCTGATCCCAGTGAAACGACAAGACCCTCCGTCACTGGGGCCTCAGTTTCCTCATCTGTAAAATGAGAGGCTGGATCCCTGAGGCCAGCGCCATCTCTAGAGTAAGGGAGAGGATCAATTTCCTTCAGAGGGCAGTTGTTTTCCAAGTTCAGCACACAGATCCAGAGGTGTCAGTGCGTTCTGTTCCAGGACTCACTAGAGATATTTATAACCTGATGTCCGTGCACAAAATGGAAGCGTGGTCCTGAAGTTGGCAGCCTCCTCAGACGTTGAGTTTAGACAGAGTTCAGGGTTCTGGTCTATCCCGCCTGGCCCTCAGGGCAGGGGTCAAGGAGAAGAGGGCTGTGTGTTGGCAGCTTGGCACCTCACGGGTGCCGGTGGGAGCAGCTCTGCTGAGAACCTGGCTACCTGGCTGGCTGCACAGACCTGAGCTGCTTTGCTCTGGACACACTGCAGCGGTCAGTACTGAGGAACTGCTGTCCAGTGCGGGCACATCCAGCGGTCAGTACTGACGAGCCACTGTCCAGTGCGGGCACATCCAGCGGTCAGTACTGGGGAGCCGCTGTCCAGCATGGTGCCTTGTCTCACGCGAACCTCTACTCAGCACTATCACTCTTCCCTTCCACACACAGAAAGCGTGGCCATAAGGTGTGGACGGTGGACAAGACCACAGTAGTTAGTAGAGAAGGCTGCAGCTGGCCAGGACCCCAGGTCACTCCTTTACAGTCAGCGCGACCACGTCTTTTCATGAGCACAGATAAATGTGCCCATGGAGTCTATTGTAACCTCATATGTCAAAACATGCAAACATGTTAGGCACAAACACTGGCCTACAATAATTCAGCAGTCTAACTTATGCTCAGAAATAACAGCAAACAAAATACAGTTCATTACTGCCTTTCTCAGCTAAGTTACGGATCCTTAATATATGCTTTTATCAACTCTATATTGAACACTCATCAAAATCTTAATATGAAATACTCAAATCTGTTAAAAAATGCTCTTGTTGATAAACAATACAAAATGAAACTATCTAGAAAGAGCATGAGGTAAAATATCAAGATTAACAGGCAGATGTGAGGGCATGGTGTAAAGAGTCAGGAAGAACAGCCACGTGTCCACCAACTCCCTTCTCCAGCTGTCTCCATGCTCATCATAGTAATACTTAAATTGGAATATTTCATTTGCTCTCGACATCATTTTTAGCAGATAAACACTCGAAAAATAAACACATTTAAACCACTGTGTAATCTTTGCTACAAAGGACCTCTGAAATTATCCACTTTGAAGAGTTTCTTCCACAGAAACTGACACTTTCTTGTTACTAGTTTTAACGATAATTGCTAATTTTCTGAACTGACCTTGAAGGGAACCTGAGAACAGTAGTACATAAAGGGTTGGACGTGAACTGAATTTCTTCTTAGAAAAGATATAATATTTTTGAAAGCTCCATGGCAAAGAGTTCGTCAATCTTTCTTGCTAATAATGCTGCTGTTCTTATGGTGATACCTCTAAGACTGAAACTTTCGCTAAATTCTTCATATGTTACTTACAGATGAACGGACATGATGTCATTCATTCTAAGTGAATCCTAATGGGAAAGGTGGAAGTTTCTTGTGCATTTTGCTTGTGTACGATGGCTTCAAAATATGTTTCTCCCAAATAAGTTAACTTTAGAAAGCACTGGAAACTTAATCTACCAATGTTAAGAAAAAACAGGGAGCATGATATCAACACATCAAAATCAATAGATTGACGAATAGCATCTTTTAATCCAAATAGTACTTCATTACATCTATGCCTGCATCAGTAAATTATTCTGTACAAGCGAATGTGATTTATTCTTAGAAGCCGTACAGACCAGCCGGGCAGCACCGTGGCTCTCTTTACCTCGGTGGGGTCTTCTTTTCTACTCATATTTCAGTGTTGCTGAGGAGACTTTCCTTTGGTGCAGTCTCAGATGAATGTTTGAAAGAGATACAGTATAAAAAGAATTTTAAAAAAAATAAGAGGAAAAAGAATCAGGCCTGGCCGTGTTTTTTCTGAGGAGAACTACTCCTTTAATATTAGACCTCGAGTTGCACAATTACTGAATGTTTCATGCTCCATTCTAATAAAATCATGGATAAATCATGTTTGAGAAGAGAAAGAAAATAGCCCACCTAATGTGGCATAACCTGGCATTTTTAATGCAGCTGTTTGAGGGCATAGTGATACAAATGTGCATGTGTGAAGGTCTGGGTAAACACACATCTACTTTAAAGAGAAAATTTAAAATATATTAATTAGTTACAGCAATATTAGCACAAATCAATGTGCTTAATGCAAGAAAATGTGTGAAACATATTGATGTTTAAATGAATCCACATTTCTAAATTTTAAATGACCTATAAGATGCATTATCATTTCTGTCAATTTTCTGAATTTAAAAATATTGTGTTTTGTCAAAACATAATAGTCATTTTTCAGATGGCTTGATATTTAAATAAGTATAATTCTTTCCATTATTATATTTCTATTTTTTAAATCAAAACAGAAATAGTATCTACCTATATTTTGAAAACCTACAAACTGATCCTCCTGTATGTTTTATACTTATTAACGCATTATCTAGTTTCAGGAAACTGTGTTTGTTTGTGTGCATATATGTGTGTATACACACATACACACACACACATCTATCTCTCTCTTTATATACGTATATATACATATATATATATATATATAAATTGAAGCAAAGGCCAGGACCTGTTTTATACGATGATAACCTTTCTGTGTCATCGTTACCTTGAAGCCTCAGCCCTGTCAACATGATACCAGACATCTGGTCACAATTCCAATGAACCAGCAAATCAGCCAGCCATCCAGATGTTTTAAATTCTTTGACAGTCGACATACAGCTGTGAGATCCGACAGAAACATGTTTAACTCCTCCTTACCAAGTCCTATTAATAGCCCAACTCTCTGATCTGCAAATTTGAGGTTCACAGTACTTATTCCTACAAATCCCAGACCCTGCCTTTACTGGAGCTGGAGTGAAGCAGGGGAGACTCCCCGCTGGGCCCGGCCCTGCCTCACTGTGCTGCTGCTGCTCTGGGGGCAGAAGAACTAGGAAGGCCCTTCAGGGCACCCAGCCGGGCCTTGGGGCTGGGAGCTGCTGCCCATCACAGAGCAGCTGGGATCGTCACTCCGGGGGTGGGGTGGGGGCAGGAGGGGCCGCTCTCCTGTTGCAGATGGGAGGTTTGGACCAAAGTCCAGGAGGCTCCAAGTCCCCACCGGGAGGCTCTGGAAGCCAGTGGGGTGGACAATGGTCCTCAAAGAGCAGACTCAGGCCAACATTTTCAAAACTCACTTACAAATTGTCCTGTGTTTCCACTGGAAACTCAAATCTACACGCAGAGCCCCTTTTGCGTCACGCAGGAGGGTGCGGCAGCCTGGAGATGTTTCTGGGAAGCCCCGGTCTCCGACACCAAGGCCAGCTGTTCCTGCCCTCCTTCAGACCCTGGAGCAAAGCCGGGCTCTGCTCATGTACCCAGTGGGTGGGCGTGGGAGGAAGTGGCCGGATGGGACACTGGGAGATGAAACCCGTTAACAGCAGGGAACCCCAGAGAGGAGAGCTAGCAAACGCGGTTCGTGTAGACACAGACTGACGTCTGCTGGAGCCGTCAGAGCCGGGAGAGGAGGGCAGCCCAGGCACCCGCCACAGCCACCACAGCCATCGCCATCCCATTCACGCTGCCAAGCTTCCATTCCCTTTCCAGAGGCCAAGGGCAAAGGAGGCACAGCACGATCCTGAGTCACTCAACTCAATTCAAACAAGCCCGAGCCAGCTTTGTTCTGTGAGTGAGTTACTTATCCTGCGAGACCTCAGTTTCCCATCTGTAAAGTGGGCTCACAGAGTTCCCACTGCAGGAGAGCATTCTGTGATTCCATGTGACGATTCAAGGGAGGCAGGGAGCCCTCACTGAGCACGGGTGATGAGCTGCATTATTGGAAGGCACGACGTTGGACCCTGGCAGGTCTGAGGCCCACATTTCCCTGTATTTGCCCAGTAACACACAGCACAGACCTCCTACACGTCCTCCATCTGCTTACCCAGTCGGTGTGAGCCATCACTTCCCACCCATGGGGACATCCTGTGCCATGGCAGCGCATGGCAAGGTTTGTCCATCTAAAGGAAAGTGCTGACAGATCACCACACCAAGGCTTGGACCTTTGCACTCTCCCGTGCCTCTGCCGCGGGACAGGCTTTGCCGCAATCACTACAGCCTCGTTCAAAATGAGCCACTTTAGCTGTCACACGGGGGCCTCCCAGGTGTCCAGGCAGAGGGACCTGCTCGGACTTCTGTCTCCGCGGTGCTCTGGCTGCTGTCCCGGTAGGCTCTGTGGTGCCGTAATTTGGGGCCTCCAGGTCCACTGTACCTCTGCCCAGGGCTGCTGGAGAGGCTTGAATGCAGCCTGTATTTCACCTTAGCTGAATTAAGTAAGTATGCACACCAATGAGGAAAGCAAGAGGCCCTTTAAAGACAGAAATCAGCCATAGTTGCTAAAGTGACCCCTGGAATCATGATCTGGGCGGAAGAACCATCTGCAGACCTGCAAAGAAGCCCTGGCCAAGTGTGCCCACTGCCGACTGAGCACGGGGCTCCCTTTCCCCTGCTTGGCACAGACACGCACGCACCGGCTCAGCCTCGGACGTGTCTTTGTTGTGCACTCAAACTAGGCTGGATCTCATCGTCAGTAGGTAGGTGTTGGATCTTTGCTCAGCAGCAAGAGTTCCTAATGCCCAAGTGTGGACACCCCCAGAAAGATGCGTCATTCAGCTTCCATTGTGTTCGTGGCCCTGAAATTTTCCGTTCCCAGGTGAGGTGTGAACATCAGACGGGCACCTTTGGGATTTCCCAGACACTGATTCACTCTGAGGTTTGTGCAGTGCTCAGTCATTTTCATGGACTAGTTTAACTGTCTACAAAGTAGAGTTGACCGCATCCAGCTCACAGTAAGGGGGTGCAGATTCATTTGGCTTGCTTACTTACTTACCTTCAAAGGCACACAGCCGATGAGTAGCAGCATTGCAGTCTAAGCCTGAAGAGTGGAAGGCCAGCTTTGGGCCTAGGTTTTGAGCCCTGGCTCTGAATTCCTAAGCTGCTGTGCAGTGAAGCCCTTCACGTGACTTGGATGGAGTCGAGGTGTGTTCGCTTGCTTGCGTGAGTTAATTTAACTGTCATTGATAATGAGACCCTGCTCCTACAGGAGCCCCGTGTGCAGGCCGGAGAACAGCTGAGCAGGTGGTGCGACCTGGCAGATGGAGGAGGGCGGAGCTTTCCGGGAGGCAGCAGGGGCGGCACTGGGCACACCCCGAGTCACAGCAGCGATCTCCGCTAACCCTCTCCTCCCCTGCCCCCCGGCTCTCCCCGTGAGTTCATAACACTTCATCTTATGTCTTCCTCCAGCTCCTCTGAGTTTTGCAGACTTCTTTCAGAAACTCAATGCATGCCCATCTGTGAGCACGTCTCCTTTCCAGAAACATCTCCAAGGCCGACAGCAGCCCCAAACAGCATATTTTGAAATCCAAGTGAAACTGAAAAGTACAATTCACAATGTTAATTTTTACTGCAAATAGTTTTCTCCAAAAAAGATTCCATTGTTTTCCTCTTGTGTAAATGCAGAATAGAAACTCAAATTAATTTTAAAATACTGTAAATGCAGTTTTGAGTTAGGGATATTTGTAAAAAAAAAAAAAAAGAGTATTTTAAGTGCCCGAGGCACTAGAGAAGCGGTGCTCCTGGCCCGGCGAGTGTCTTACCCTCTCCCCGCAGCCCTCCCTCCTCAGCAGGACGTCCCATCCCCACGCTCTGATGGGAAGAGCAGCAGCCCAGAAAGCAGCACTCCAGGAGCGCTGAAAACACAAAAGTAAAAGTAAGAGATTTTAAATGATCTTTTGTTAGAATGGCATTGTTTTCCTTGTACATTCCTTTATGTTTTGTTTCCTATTAAAAAAATTGGTGACTAAAATGTAGGCATCAGTAAAGGTGCGTACAATATAATGACAAAATGAAATTATGACACTATGAACAGGTACTATAACTGGAGTAACTACGTTTTTAAAATTTTAGTTTGATCATTTTCTATTCTTATGGAATTGATGCATGGGATATTCTTTAATGTTTTTCTCATTAAAAATAAATAAAATGAAAGGACACCAGAGCTCTCAACAAAATGTAAAATTACCAGAGTTACATCTCGAAAGCAAAGGTTTGCAGAGGAGGCCTGAGCTTCTGTGTTTGCAGAAGGGCCTAAGAACGCAGGGCGAGATTGGTCACACTGAGGTTAAATGGGCCTCCGAAATATTAACTCCTTTCTAATGAAGTTTGTAAAAGAGGCTGCGACCGTGTTCCTGACTTCCAGTCTCTCTGCTGCCGCTCTGGTGACTGCCACCACCGCTCTTGAATGCACCCCCATGTGGAGAACGCGCAGGGCCTCCCTCGCGGTCTCCCGCCTCGCCTCCAACTCCAAACACGCAGGTTCCCTGGAGACCAAGCCCATCGCCTTCAGATCCATGTCTGGGCTCTGGGTCGGGGTCAGCAGGAGCCCCACGGGCAGGGTCTCCAGCATGGCACCGGGATGCTGAAATAGCAGCATTTGACACATTTAAAACTTGCTGTTTGTGCAATCAGTAAAAACTGCACCATTAGCTGGATTTTCAGATTGCATGAGTGCAGATCATTAAGTGTTATTACAGTATTAATTATTAGAAATGTCCTGTACTGCCCAAATTAAATTGGGATAGTCAACGACCTGAGAGTTCCCAATACCACGGATAATTTAACCGGAGATCCGCCACGCTGGGTAAGGTGTCTTTACAGGCCGCGTGCATTATTTCACATTAAGTACCAATCAGGGGTCCCAAAAGAAAACGAATAAATCAGACCTTAATATTTTCCTATGGCAACCTTGCCCCAGGAACTTTTAGCGGGAAGGGAAGGTGAGATAAGGCAGGAACTGATGTTGATGTTTCCATGATAACTTCATGCTGGAACACAGAAAGTTGACCAGTTATGATCAGCATTTCCACAGTGACATACCTCTCGCCATTTGAGTGATTTCATGCAATTTCTGTGTCTAATAATCTGTTGTGTTAATAGAAAAATAAAGTGAAATGAACATCAAGATTAAGGGCCAATCCAGTCAAAATTGGATGAATATTTTTGAAAACGCCTTTGACTAAATCAGTCACTTCCAAATTGTTACAGAAACCGGTTCTGAAAATCCCATCAATCACTTTTTTGTGGCAAAGTGGGGTCTTGCAGTTGTAGGGAGCGACAGCCGGCTCCACGAGGAAGCTGAGAACGCCTGCTCCTGGGTGCAGACTGGGCCTGGCCCTGGTGACGAGGGTGCAGCCGGGGCCCAGCCTTGGTGGGCGAGGGCACTGTGGCCGGCTCCGCCTCTGATCCCCGGGCTGGGAGGCCTCTTCACTCCTCGCTGGTGGGTTTCCATGGCAACCACCCAGCCACCTAGCCGCGTTCAGCTGGTGCTCCCACTGCAGCCAGAACTGGTGTTTGGGCATTTGTGCATCTTCCTGATTAAAAAGGAAAACCACCTAACAAAAAAACATGTTTTTTAACAATACGGAGGAATTTTTCATAAGACATATGTTGTCAATGTGTATGCATAATTCAACAGTTTGAGGCAGTAACTTAACTCTGAGGTCGATGTGTTGATGTGCAAGGTGCTTAACATTTTGTGGCCTGAGTTTCCAAATTTGTGGACAGGAAAATCTCCAACACTGCTTCCACAGAGTGAGGCTGGCAGGAGAAAAGAGCCAGGACGGGGTTTCTAACCTGGCCTCAGCCTGTCCAGCGGCCTCCAGCTCTGCTCCTGGCTCCTCTCTGTTCTTATCGGTAGCATGCTGTAAGCATTAAATAAGGAAGTGGGGACACAGCTCCCGATCGCAAGGCCCTGCGCGGAGCACATGCTGGGTCTTCCTTCCTCTTGTGCCTTCTCCTCCCACCTGTGGAATTCAAGCCCACGGTGACCTGCAGAGCAGCTGAATAGCCATTGAAGTCACTCACGGCAGCTTTAACAGAGCCCTTTACAGTCAGTCACTTTCCGTCCCAAAGATTGCCACTACTGTCTAAATGGGCCGTGTCTTATCTATACGTTAAAGCAGAAAAGGGTCTGAAGCAGCAGGCAGCAGTGTGAACCGGGGACAGAGGACCTGCGTTCAAATCCAAGCTCTGCCCCATTGCGTTCAGTAAAACAAAATGAGTCAAAATTCGCTCAAAGCTTTCACAACAGGGCCTGAGAGTTAAGTGTTAGCTGTCACAAATAATAGCTTCTGACAGTTCTAGCTGATGGTATCCGTGGTATGGAACAGTAGAAGCTTGTAGTTGGTAAACTGTCAGCTCTGTTAATATTCTATCTCCCCAGAGTCTCGCCGTAGGAAAAGAGTGGCTATTATTTCCCTTACCCCAGTAAGGAATGTGAAGGTCACAGAACTTCCCCAAGGTCATGTACTTAGGAGCACTTGAACTCGGGACTATGGGGTCAGAGCCCGCCTTCTTTCCATTAATTCATGGAGGGCTTGTTTGAGGTCTCCAGAAAAAGCAAAAAGCGGAAACAGCTGTGGATGTCACCAGGAAAATGTGTTAAGGACAAATGGCCACAAAAGCCTCCAGGCTGATGTTGGCTCCTGGAGCGTGGTGTCACTGCATCCCGGGTTCATCCCCCCCGGTGACGGCATCTCAGGGAGATGCCCATCGGCTTCCCATGTCTAGAAATTCATAGGCTTTCTGAGAGCGTTCAGATACAGTTTGCAGAATGTCTGCAGAGACAGTACTATACCAAGCCCAGCAAGTCCCTCAAGCTGCACAGACACCTTCCTGATCCCTCCTCGCTCCTACCTTGCCCTGATTTCAAACCCACATCTTGTCTCGGGATCCTGGGGAGCCAATGGAAGAGGCTGGGTGGTGTCTAGGGTGCTGGTGGCCGGGCGGGCAGCAGGGGCAGTAACTGTCACGGTCTCTGTGATGCGCAATCTCAGCGGGGGCAGCATCAAAGGCAGTGGGTCCCTCCCTTCTCCCTCCCAACTTTTCCCTCCCCCTCTTCCATCCCCCCACTCCCTTGCAGCTCTGCAGCATCCAGCATGTGGGGTTACTTGGAGAGGGAAAAATGAGATGGGGAGGAGGAAGAAAGGCTGCAGGAATGCAAAGGAGACACTTGTGAAGCTCAACAGACAATGGCTCCAGGAAGAGCAGGGGAGGGCTGCATCTGCGGGTGCGGGGGGCCCCCAGAGCCTGTTGAACCCAGGGACCCGCAACCGCTGTCCAGGTATCCATGGCACGTGGTTTGGCTGAAGATCTCTAACAGCTAACAAGAGCAGGGCAGCCCAGCCATGCCGCCCTGTCTTACTGCAGCCACTGGCCTCTTCCTAAGGCTGCTCAGACGCTGTTATTGGAATTCTGATCACGCAAGGTGTGTCATGGGCTCAGATACTTTGGTCTCATTCATTTCTGTCACCCTTAGTTGGACAGAAATTAAACAAATTCTCTATAATTTTTAAACTATTTTTTGATCGAGGGAAGACGTGCTATCCTAATACCTTACCCCCAGTGCTTCCAGTATCATCCCTTTCTATCAAAGCAAAACTTTTAGAAATGTAGAGTCTTCATCTTTTTTCAGTTGCACAATTCCAGACAACAGAGCAGAATCCAGCAAGCTGCTCAGAAGGTAGCCGGACAGAAAACCCCCTCCAGCTGCAGGAAGGCAAGAGCAGCGAGGAGCGTGTTTTCCTCGTCAGGCTATTCAGCGCAGCGAGGTGGGAATGCCGCAGCCCACGTGGGCGACTTAAATGCAAACATTGTCAGGCACTGTAGGGGCCTTTCTGCTATTTCAAAAAATGGAGAAGAAATTAGACAAAACTTGTTAAACCGAAGTTCAGTTTACAAATTTAAGCACAAAAATAGCAGTTAATGCAAATGCCAATGATCTAATTGTAACGTTAACTTAAACACATTTCACACTGACTGTAGGTCTGAAAGGTCTAATTAGAGACTTGAGGTATTATGGGTGATAGGGATGAATTCTTTTATTACAAGTGCATGCATTTCTTACAGCTTAACACCTTTAAGTAGTAAGCACCTTGAAAGTAGGGATTTTCCTTTCGTTCTTCCTGTGTTGTGTCAACCATAAAATGCTGATGAAACAAAAATGAATAACTCTTAAAAAAAATTCCCTTTACAGCCCATTCCTGGGCAAGCCAAGGAGCCGGAAGCAGGACAGTCTTGTATTCGACCGGGATCAGGTGCTGTTTGACTTACAGGGCTTCGGTCCGTCTTGCTCTGACAGATACGGCTGCAAACTGTCTCTGCCTCAGCAGGCACTGAGTAGACTGCATTGTACTTAAAAACCTTTCCAAAATGATTTTGGCTTCAGTTTGAGCTCCTCTTTTTTAAAAGTTATTTCTTATTTTGGTTTTTGGGGAGAAAAAATTTAAAACACTAGTAATGGTATTAGAATATATATATATATACATATATATATATATATTTCAATTATAACATTTTTCAGGTATTTCACTTGCTAAATGCTAGAAAATAACATAACATTTTTCACATATCATATTAAAAACAATCAGATGCTTAATTAGTAAGGCCTAAGAAAAGATCACAGAGAAACCTGAAGACTTTTAAGTGAGCTTAAGTGAACCAATAATTCATACTTTAGTAATCTATCCAGATTGAGGAGATGGTAGCAAATAGACAGATGATTGATTGATTGATAGATAGGTAGATACATAGATACATAGAAAATAGGTAATGGATATATAGAGGTAGATATTCACTTCAACATGATTGATAATAGAAAAAATTAAAATTGCAACATTTCAGAAATGATTCCATACATCCATAAATTATACACTCATCCTTGTCAAAGATTATGATAAGACAGGGAAAACATTTTTATGATAGTTTTAAATGGTGTGGCAATGCTGATTATATAATATTACTTGAGCAGAGTATGACAAAGATAATTTTATACAGAAAAGACTAAAGGGAAATTTTTAAAGTAATGAAACATTTGTCAAAATATCTAATCATGGATTTTTTCTAATTCTTTCCACTTTTATAGAGTTTATTCATTAATAAGAAAGTCTTATTTTGATAGCTCAGGAAAAGGTAATTGATCAGGGGTATTATTCTGGTATTTCTCCTCCTTTAAAAACTGCAGTAGTGATTATATTTATCTTTTATTCTTTGACTAATTCTTTCACTGTAATGATCAAATGAGAATACTTTATACTTTCCAATTGCAAAAGATAATATTCACATGGAAACGTGCATACGCGTTTCATTTTACAAGTAATTATAAACAGAGCATCTATAAAAACCTTAAGCAAGGTGAAAATGTACCGTTATTACCATCCCACTAACTAACATGTGTATCCAGTGTGAAATGGCTGGATCGTCCATAATGGTATGTTCCAGTCTGTGCACCACAGGACCTGATAACCATGTTCCTGTCTATGCTAAGTCTTCCCCAGGGCCTGAGCCCCAGGCATCCCTCCCCTTGGCTCTCCCAGCATGATATGTGTCCCCACCCAAATCCCATCTCAAATTGCAATCTCCATGTGTTGAGGGAGGGAGGTGATAGGATCATGAGGGCAGTTTCCTCCATGCTGTTCACATGATATGAGTTCTCACAAGATCTGTTTGGAAGTTCCTCCTTCACATTTCTCTCTCCTGTCACCCTGTGAAGAAGGTGCTGGCTTCTCCTTTGCCTTCTGCCATGATTGTAATTTTCCTGAGGCCTCCCCAGCTGGGTGGAACTGTGAGTCAATCAACCTCTTTTCTTTATAAGTTACTCTGTCTCAGCTACTTCTTTATAGCAGTGTGGAACAGATTCATCCACAGCACTTTGCCCTGGCTCTTCTTGAGACAGCCCACATCACCCCAGGGTCAGGACCGTGTGCGCCTCTCCCCATTAAACACGAGGTCAAGCACGCGCTCAAATCTTGAATTATAATAACTTGACTCTTCCTATATGTGCATGTCTCTCTCCTCCCCTTCATAAATTGGCTTCTCATAAGAGTCATCAGTAAGGTACTTAACTCTCTATTTTCCACCTTGATGTTTTTAAGCCTCTTGGTTTCAGGGTACCTTTGCTCTCTAGATAATTACTGAGTTCTCCAAAGGGGTTATGTTTATGTAGGTTTTAAGCATCGATATTTACCATATTAGAAATTCAAACTGATAAAAATATTAAATATTTAATAACTCATTGAAAAATAACAGTGATAAATGTAGTACATAATCATATCATATAACAAATATATCATAAATATAATTTTTATAAAACTAATTATTTTTCAACATCCAAGAATGAATGGAAGAGTGGCATTATTTTACATGCTTGCCAGTCTCTTTAATGTCTGGCTTAATAAGAGAAACATCTTGGCGTCTGCTTTCAAAACCTTCTTTTGGCTAAAGTAGATACAGAAAATGCAGCCTGGCACAGACACAGAGCTGGAAAAGGAGTATTTTAATATCTTTTCAGATCATTGTGCACGATGTTTCCTGAAAATAAACTCAAACTCAATAAAGTGTTAATTTCTTAAGATGAGTTGGAATCAGACCACAGCAGTGAACTTTTCATACTTGGAAGAAAAACTCTGTCATGCACGTGGAATGGATCTTCTATTGTGACTTTGTGATAGCCTCCAAATGCTGACTCATTCAGTGTGCCACATGAAAACATTGCATTCATTAATATCACTGCCAATCTCATCAGATAAACATTTAAGTGTGGGAGTCACACACACTTGTGATGGAACAAGAGTAGAAAATAATGTGACTAATGTCTAGTAGGCCTTTGAAGATGGTTTTGGCCTTGTGGACCCTGAAAGATCTCAGAGTCCCCCAGACATCCTCGAACCATACTCAGGGAATGGCTTATCCAATCAATAACTCCATAGAAACAATGCTTACTAATTCCTGAAGAACCTGCATGACTAGGTCCCAGGGCAGGCTTCTGCTATCAAACGTGAGAATTCCCTCCGTGTTGAAACAACCCCTTCTCTTAGCTTCTGTCACAAAAGCTCTCAAGGGCTCCTCTTATCCTTCCAGAAGATCCTGTTTTCTGATGTATAAGTTTACATCTTCCTTTCTCAGATGTTGAATTCTGAGGTCCTTCAGACCTCTGCCCAGGTCCTACTTACTCCATGCTATCCCGTAGGAGAAAATCTGATTTTAATTTCTGCTCAGGCAAAAAGGAGGAACTCACTCACTTCCCTCCCAGGCGTCTCACAGCTCTAGATCTGGCTAAACCCTGCCTGCGACGTGGTTGTGGGCACGTTCTGATGTGTGAGATCCACTCCTCAGCACCCAGAGTTGGTCATAGTTACCTTCATATCAGCTGCACCACCTCATCCTGTCACCTGTCTCCAAGCCTATCCTGATGTCTGCTCATTTGCTCCTCTCCAGGTCCTCGCTATTTATGGATTTTTGCCTCATTGCACAAGCTCAGGCCTTCAGTTCAGCGCTAAACGGAAGTGGTGTGAGTGAAGCTCTTTGCCTGTTCCTGATTCTGGGGAAGCATCTAGTCCTAAACACCAGCGTGAAGGCAGCAGTGGGATTTTGTAGCTGTCCTCCCGGCGTGAGACAGTTGCTTTCTATTCCTAGCATAGTAAGAGTCTTTATAATAAATACCTGTTGCATTGAATCAAGTACTTTTTCTGCATCTATTGAGATGATCATTTTTTTCCTTTGTTCTGTGAACAAGAAAATTAAGTTATAAGATTATAAATGTTACATTCCTGAGATAAATACCACTTGATCATGTTATATTATTTTGATATTCTCTGAACTTTGACCTGTTAAATTATGCTGAAGACAGTTGTATCTGTTCATGAGAGAGATTTATCTCCAGTTTTATTTTTTTGCTGTTGTTGTTCTATCATAGTTTGTACTGGGTAAATGTAGGGGAAGAGAAAACCTCTCTTCTGCACTTTGAATAAAACTAAAATGAACTGACAACAGAGTAACAGGAGAAAAAGTACATGAATTTCTTAATATGCAAATGTGCATGGGAGCTGTACAAAAAATATCAATTCCAAGAAGGGCCAGACGGTTGAGGCTTGAATACCCTCTTCTCAGGGAAGAGAGAAATGAGGAGGAGGCATAGGCAGTTCTAGGGGGAAGTGCATGTTTTTCAGGAGGCTCGAATGTACCACAGAACAGATGACAGCTTGTGAGAGAGTCCACCTCGGGGTGACACCATTCCTCACTCTTGTGCTGTGAACTGAGCTGAATTCTCTTAAGTTAATGTAGGATCGGCATGGGGATTGAAGAAGGCTGTGCTCTTTCTTCATGGGTTTCAGGAAAGGGGCTTCAGAGACAGCGTTCCACCCTGACCTGGCAGGAGAACAGGGACGGTGAGAGAGTCCATTGTCCTGAGGCTGCTTCTAAGGCCTTTTCACTTCCTTTAGCTCAACACTCTCAACACGTCAAGTGCCATCCCGTGGAGTGCCATTTTTTGAGCTCATAAAATCAACTGGGAAGTGTGCCCATAGAATTTAGCTTTCTGTGAAGTTTGTGTATCGTTAGTATTCCTTTTTAATGGTTTGGAAGAAGTCACCAATGAAGCACGCTAGACATTAATCATTCTGTATGAGAATGTTTTTAATTGAAAAATAAATTTATATAATTTACATAGAATTATTCCATTTTTCTGAATTTCCTGAGTGTGGATAATTTGTTTCATTAAATTGGGAAAATATTTAATCATTCTTTCTTGTCCTCATCTTCCTCTTCCCTTCTGGGGCTCTAATTATACCTAGGCAGTGCATCTGAAGGTGTCCCATGGGTCATGAGGCCTCTGTTTATTTGTCTCTTGCATTTTTTTCTAATTGTGCCTCAGACAGATACCTGATTAGATGTCAGTTTAGATATCTCCTCTTGCTGTACCTTCTAGTTTGCTGATCTTATCTTCCAGAGTATCTAATATTCTGCAGTCCTTCTGATAAATGTTTCACTTCAGATAGTACATTTCTTTATTTCTAGAAATTCTATTTATTCCTTCTGGGTACCCTTTCCCCCATGTTTTATCTTAAAACCTGGAACATATGGAGCATATTGACACTAATTGTTTATGTGCTAATCCCACCATTCCTCTCACTTGTAAGTCTTTTTTCATTTATTTTTCTTTTACTGATTAGGGTTCACACTTTTCTGCTCTCTTACATATTTGGTATTTTTGTTTGAATTCTGGGCTCTATGAATATTATTTTTTTGAGTGCCTGAGGGTTTTTTCTTCTTTTAAAGCTGGCCCTTCCTGTGAACGGTCAGGTGTTAAATGTTCATATCTCAGACTTTGCAAGCCATTTGGCCTCTGCTGCACCTGCTCAACCTCCCTACAGCAGTGCAAAAACAATCATAGACAATATGCAAGCAAATGAGTACTGCTGTGTTCCAATAAAACTTTATTTAGAAAGCCAGATTGTACATTCAACTTGGCCCTTGGGTCATAGTTTGTCAACTCTTGCTTTAAAAAGTGGTCAAGCGTTTTTTAATTTAGTTACACAATTAGTTGCTCATAAACTTAATTGGTCCTTTCAAAGTGGGGGCTAGACTGCCCTTTGCTTGAGGAATAGCTTAGCTAGAAGGGCAAGATGTGGTGTGTTTTTTTTTTTTTTTTTTTTTTTTGAGGATATCTGTTGTATGTACCAGTGATCAACAGGTAGTTTCCACTATGCTGGTTGGAATGTGAGTTCCTCTCACTGAGGAGAGCTCCAGAAGTTCCATTCACCACCCACGGAGTCCACCCTGCATGTGTGGGACTCAGTGGCATTCAGTCAAAACTCAAAGAGGCGCATGTGCGTGTTTCCGGGGTTCATTTTCTGGACAGCTCTGCCCTCTCCAGACCTTAGCTCTGCAAATTCCACCATCCCCAGCCCCCGTGGACTCAGATGTTTGTCTCCTCAACTCTCAGCAAAATACACTTTGCTAGAGTTCCCTTCCTTGTGCTGAGCCTCAGAAAAGCTCCAGGGTGATGGCAGGCAATTTCAGGGCTCACTTTCCTTGTGTCCCTCCCTCCCTTAGCAATGGTAGATCTGTGCTGCTTGCAATCCACTATCTAATTAGTTGCTGCAAAGTGTGTCCAGTACCCACTTGTCCAGAGCAGAAGAAAGCAAATCCTGCCCCTCACTCTCCCTGGCTGCACAGAGGGTTCAGTCCCTCTGACTGTAGTTTATTCAGTGTGCGATTCATCTCGTCATTCGGTTCGAAAGTAGTTCAAGTCTCTTCCTTGAGCACAGACCTTGCAAAGTGTTGTGACTTCTTGCCATAAAGGAAATACAATTTATTTGTGGTGATCACCCACACACACAGGAAATCACCTAGGAGCAATACAAGAGTTGACGTTTCCTGGAATAACAACCAGTGCTGCTTAGAGAAGAGAGAGAGGTGACTTAGGCTGAGCCCTGCAGGATGAGGGGATTTGGGAGGAACAGAGAGCAGGGAAAGAATTCTAGAAGACAGACATGGTGCTAGGGAACGTGCAGACCCACTGAGAATCCACCAACGACAAATGTTCGAAACCACGACCAGTGAGTCCTCAGCTGAAAAGCGTTGAGAAAAATAAGACCCGACACTGCATTTAACTGGTCCTCCTCCCCTGCCCCCTCCCTCTCCCTCCCCTTCCCTCCTCCTCCTCTCTCCCTCCCCCTCCCCCTCCCCCTCGCCCTCCCACTCCCTCTCCTTCTCTCCCCTTCCCTCCTACTCCTCTCTCCCTCACCCTCCCACTCCCCCTCCCTCTCCCTCCCCTTCCCTCCTCCTCCCTCCTCCTCCTCTCTCCCTCCCCCTCCCCTTCCCCCTCCCCCTCCCACTCCCTCTCCTTCTCTCTCCTTCCCTCCTACTCCTCTCTCCCTCACCCTCCCACTCCCCCTCCCTCTCCCTCCCCTTCCCTCCCCCTCCCCCTCCCCTCCCCCTCCCCTCCCCCTCCCTCTCCCTCCCCTCCCTCCTCCTCTCCCCCTCCCTCTCCCTCCCCTCCCTCCTCCTCCTCTCCCCCTCCCCCTTCCCCCTCCCTCTCCCTCCCCTTCCCTCCTCCTCCCTCCTCCTCCTCTCTCCCTCCCCCTCCCCCTCCCCTCCCCCTCCCCCTCCCTCCAGCTCCCCCTCCCCCCCGTCCCTCCCGCTCCCCCTCCTCACTTTCCCTGCCTTGTCCTTCTCTGTCTACCCAGTTTAGCCACTTCAGGCTTCTCTTTCTCCTTCTCCCTCTTAAATAGATTTCTCCTGCAGACTTTCACCTCAGCCCCCTCCTCCTTCTAAAAAATCTTCTTGGTCTTCTTTGCTGATGTTTTATGCAAATGCCTTCCTGAATCTATTGCTCCTTCTCTAAATTCTGACCAAGGACAAAGTGAGCATTTCCACTTAGTGGTAGTGGGGACCACCATGTGCCACGCCCGGGTCCAGCCACGTTCTGCGCATGCTGGTTCCCCGAGGCTGGGGGCCTCACAGTGGCTCTGCCGGTGCTGACTGCACATCTGCCCCACGCCAAGGGCCACGTCCTTCCTGCCTCAGACAGCGCCGCCCACAGCCACGTCTTTGCCCAGCTCCCTGCCCAACGTCATTCTGTCCTTTTCATCTTCTGATGTGATTTCGAGAAACTCCCCCCTTATATTATAGACTCTCTTTAGACTCCTCAAGTCATTTTTGAAAACTCCTGCAAGATTGCATTTTACAAAGATTTAGTGAGACCTCCACATATACAGCCCCGCATGCTCAGACATCTCCCATTGCCTCTAAAATTAATGCAGAGACACTCCTCAGGATTCACAGTGCCACACTCAGTGGGCTAAGCTTCGCAGCCGCACTGGGGCCTGCGCCCACCTCGGCCACGCAGGAATCTGCTCAGTCCTCCCTGAAGACGCTCCACGCCCACCCCCGGCTCTCCTTTGCTCCCTGCTCCAGCTGCACCTGCAGAGCCCCGAGGTCCAACCTGCTCCCCACTCCCCACTCCCCACTCCTGCTCCGCCCCGGGAAGAGCTCACCCTCTCAGCTCTGTTCCGCACGGAGCAGGCAGAGGCCTCAGTGTGATCCTCCACCCGATGCCGAGGGCTCCATGACCTTGGTAAGTCGCTAATTCCCCTTGGTCTCAGTTACCTCGTTTGTAAAATGGGCACAGTGGGATAATAAAATGTGTTATTTTACCAGCAGACAGTAGGTGAGTCCCTCAGATGAGGCTCATAAGGTGTATGTTTACAGCAAGCAGTAAAGAGATTCCTAAATCACTTTGAACAAGAAATAAATGATGGTTTTGTGTAAGAAATGGCTGAAGATAGAAACAGGGAAAGACCAAGCCGAGGAGAGAGGGGGAGGAGGGAAGAGAGAAGACGAAGGAAGAGAGAGGGAGGAGGGGAGGGAGAGGACGGGGAGAGAGAGGAGGGAATGGAGAGGGGCCCGCTGCGGGGCCCCGCCCTTGGTCTCCTGCGCCTCCCACACCCCCTGCTCCATGGCCCAGGCCTGTCCTAAGTGCAGTGCTGTCCGGGGCCTGGGAGCAGGAGGAAGGAACAGGAGGAACCAGGATCCAGGAGAAGCCGAGTCTGTCTCCAGACCTGGGAAGGCGCCAACCCACGGTGGCTGCAGGGCTTGGGTGACATGAGGCCGGCCCAGGCAGGTGCACGCCACACCCTCCTCGGCGCCAAGTCCGGCCCCTGCCACATCCATGCAGAGCCCAATTCTGCGGCAGAAACGGCCCCGCAGAGAGCGTCCCGAGCCGGCTCCCTCCCCTTCACCTTGCAGAAGCGCAGGAAGATGACCTGGCTGCGCAGGACCTGGGCAGAGCTGCTGGCCTTTGCAGCCTTCAAAGCGTCCAGGTTCTTCCTGAGCATCTGTGGGACCGAAGGAGGGTTGAGCAGGTGACTCACGCTCTCACAGGCTTCCGTCCTAAGCTTCCGGGAAACACCGTGATCGAGGCCCCGTGTGCCCGTTTGGGGAAGATCCAGCCTCCTGCCTGCGGTTTCTGCGACCTCTTCCCGCCTCACCGTGTTTCCCCATTTTCCTCCCACTGCCGGCACCTGTGGCCCCAACCTCGAGTCCCCTCGCCAGCCCCTAAGGGAGGGGACATGTGCCAGGGGCTCCTGTCCACACAGGGTGTAGGTCCACACTAACTGTAGGTGGCTTCTGTGGCCTGACAGGGTCCGCGGTGCTATGGATCCTGAAACACTAGCTGAGCTTCAGGGCCTTCAGGTGCCCAGGACTTGCAGATTTGGGGACAAGGCCTTGTCAGAGAGAGAAAGAATCAATAATGCATTTGATTGTGCCTGCTCACAGAGGGGGCTAGGAGAGCCCACCCTGACATTGTTAAACAATGCAGGGAGCTTTGTGATCCAGCAAGCCTCAGCTACAATCCAGGTCCTGCTTTAGCCTGCACGAGTTCTGCAAGTCTCCGGGCCTCCACGTCTTCCTCTGCCCCACGGGGACGGCTGCACGGGGCGTGGTGTGGTCAGAGCCAGGCTGCATTTGTGGCTTCCTTCCTGGCACGTGCTCTGTCTTCGGGGTCTTTGGAGGTCACTCCCGTCGTGGACAGAGGCCACTTCCCACGATACACATGTATTTCTTGGTGTTTTCCCCAGACAAAAAAATAAGAGGGGTGTGCCGACAAACCTGTCTCCTACATTTGGGGAATTACGTTTTCCAAATCAGCAGGCTGTGCAATCTGCCTGTACACACACTCGTTTCAGAAGCGCACTTTCTGTCACAGAATGTCCCGGCGTGTCAAGGGGAGAATGTTCAGGAAAGCCAAGATGATGAGGAAGCCTCAGAGGCGGGAACAGGCTCCATGCCGGGACATTTCTGCTAACAGACAGCAACTGGGCCCTGACGGCCACCACGTAGAGGCGGTGAGAGTTGGAATGCCCTTCGGCGGGGCCCTGACACGCAGCGGTCCCCTGCTCACGGACTCTCACGGACTCTGGGTGCTGAGACGTGTCCAAGTGTCCCTGAGCCTCAGTTCTCAAGGATCCGGAGCAGGCTCTTCGCTGGGAGACGGACGCGACAGGAGTGGTGTCGTGTGGTGGTCACACAGTCACGGGTGTGGGTGTGCACACCCTCACGCCTGTCACCATGCCCTCCGTGTGTCTGCAGGCCCGTCTGGGGAAGAGCGGCGGGCTGGTGCCAAGAGTCCCAGAATGTGATGACTTGGGTATCAGTGCCTGGTGTGATGGTGTCTCCACGCGGGACACAATAAAACGGAGTTGTGGAAGGGGGATGAAAAGGAACAAGTCAGGCTCCCCGGGGAAGCATCGAGCCACCTGCCGGAGGAACACGGAGCCCGGCCAGGTACGCAAATGCCGCGGCAGCCCCTACCCGTTTTGGAAAGACTGGCTTTATTCATTTTCTGTCAGCCCAGACGCCGAGAGGCCCTGAGGTATAATTATGGGTGGCGGAGGTGCCCACAGCCGGGGTGGGTCTGCAGGGACGGACGCCGGGAGGGCCCAGTCAGTGGCAGAACGGTGGTCGTGAGTGGCGTTCAATCACCAAGGCTGCGCTTATGAGGATCAATGAACAGGAGCTCATTACATCCCGACCAAAACCAGCCACAGGACCGCGAGGCCCAGGTAGGCGAATGAGGGTTAAATTATATATTGTTTTTACTGTTGTTTCATTTCACAAAACGGCAAAAGTCCAGGCAACATTTTGTCAGTAAAAACAATAAAGAATATGAAAAGCCCATCTTCGCAGAACATCGGACATTGCAAAACAACCTGCAGCTATTATCGGATATATCAAAACTGACACGGAAAACTTTGGTTGTTGATTGGGCCATATCTCACGGGGACAGCGCCCGCTCGTCCTCGTCCCCCCTCGGAGGCCGCCGCGTGTCCAGAGACCGTGGGCAGACAGCGGACGAGCTTAATTGAATTGAGGGTATCTGGATGATGGAAAAAATTGGTGACTGCAAAGCTGGTCACTGAACATTGGGGAGCGGAGGGGCACGTTTGTTCTGTCCACATGCCTTTCATGAAAGCAGCGCTGCTTTGTGGACCCATTGTGACTCTGTGGACGATTTGTTGCTGTTTACGCTTTAAAAAAACTAAATAAACTAAGATCATCAAAAAGGAAATTGTTCACAGAAAGAAAAAAAATGATTCCTGTATTTTGTAGCTCATGTTTCATTTCTACCCATGGGATATGCATTCTATGTGTTTTCATGTGATTGTGCATGTTTCTAATAATGCACCAGCAGCTCTGTGTGTGTGTGTGTGTGTGTGTAAATTATAACCAAATTAAATCATGAGGAAATCATTAGGAACATTGCTTTTTCCTGAGCTGCCTAGAGGAAGAGAAAAACAAACGCACAAAAAGCCAGACAGGGACCGATCCGGAGCTACAGATGTGCAAAGAAGCTGGTTATGCAGAGCCCGCACCCTGCAATTCCCTCCGGCACCCCTAACTCATATCAGGGTGGGCTCATCATTGTATTATATGGCCGCACATCTGCTTCCTGGGTTTCTGAGAGACTGTATTTAAAACATAAAGGTTTGGTATTAAGGGAAATAATTAACATGTTTCTTGGCACCTGGCCCCAGGACGGAACACCTCCCGAGAATGACGGCCTCTCGCAATATCGCACATCATCCCGAGCAATTCCTGGAGTAATTTAGCAGCGTGATTGTAATGATGTGCCCTCCCTCGAAGATGGCCACATGACCGACACCTCAAATCGCTACGGGATTTCACAGGTGTGGACAGTGGGCATTCGGTCACCTCACTCAGCATCCTGGAGGTCAATTCCGCAGTCGGCTCTTAAATTAAGAAGGACTTGGTGGGAGTTTACTTTAGAAAATGTATCCTATCTCATGGATAAGACATTTACATTTCTCAACTAACTCTGAAAGCCCGAAAGACTTTCATTTGGAAACATATGTCTATCCATACCTCAGATACTTTCCTGAAAGAATGAAGGCCGTCCCCTGAAGTGTATTACGCCTTCTGTTAGCATTTACGATTCCTCCAGTCTCACTGGAGAAAAAGTTTCTAGACTTATCAGGTATCCTTTTTCATTTCCTTTGATTACACACAGAAACTCATCGTCGTGGGATTTGTGACTTCTCAGAACAGGGTAAGACAGCAGAAAGGAGGGTTGTTCGCTACTGGGGTGTTCATTTCCCTTTCTTTCCCACTGTTACGGTTATTTTAACACTTGAGAATACAAAAGGTGGGTTTGTGCAATCTTTCCCTCTGACATTATTATGACATATTTTAAAGTTGATGAATTTTTTTTCTGATTTTCCTTTTAAAAGCGTACAAAACATGTTTATGGCCAGGTACAGTGGCTCACACCTGTAACCCCAGCACTTATGTGAGGCCAAGGTGGGAGGATTGCTCAAGCTCCGGAGTTTGAGGCCAGCCTGGGCAACATGGCAAAACTTCCTCTCTATAAAAATACAAAACTTAGCCGGGCGTGGTCGTGTGCACGTCTAGTCCCAACTACTTAGGGGCCGAGGTGAGAGGATCACTTGAACCCCGGAGACCACAGCTGCAGTGAGCTTGATCACACCACCCACTGCAGCCTGGGTGACAGAGACACTGTCTCAAAACAACAACAGCAAAACACCATTTTTATTTTAAATTTAGGGAAACTCAAGAAGATACTCAGGTGGTAACTGCTCATCCAACAGATGCCCTATTCAACCGTCTCTGAAGAACACAGCCAGGCAGTGACCGTCCCCCCAGGAGGTGGCAGTGGGTCCCCAGCAGAGCGCATTTGGAGAATCTGGAGGCTGAAAAGCCCCATTCGCCTCCGCGCTGCCCCACAGCGAGTTTCTGTGGATCACCCGTGGATGCTGTGGAATCTCCCCCTGCTTTATTTCTATTCGTGGTTTGCACGGTTAGCTCAATTCTGGTGCATTTCGGTATTTCCATTGCAATTAGCGTTGCTGCAAAGGTGGGAGAGTGACAGGGAGCTCCAGCTCCTCCAGGAGAACAGCCGGCCGGCGGAAAGTGATTGAATGATCTCATTTCAGGCTTTTTGTTAGACAACAGGCAGCACTCTATGAAGATTGATACAGAAGTGCTGGGCCTGGCTAGCCGGATCATCAAATGGATTGATATTATACTCCAGCAGCAGATGAAGACAAAGTTAACTGTTATCATACTCAATACAGGGGCTTGTCAGGGGCGGAAAATCACCCTGTGTCACTGATTATGGGAGCGTTTCATGACTGTCATGCGAATTTAGTGGCCAGATGTCATGGCCAGGCTGCTGGGCCAAAAACTCTTTATTTGTAAGAAAGTAAAGAATGCCTGCATGTGCAGCCCATGGAATCCCAAATCGAGGCGGCTGTGGCATTCCTGAGACCCCAAATAAACTTGCAGAATGCCAGGTGACTAATTTGCAGAAAGCAGAAAGGTGTCAAAGCCCCTGCATCTCGGCTCCTAGAGGACGTCTACCTGGATTCCACTGACAAAGATTTCTGTGTGTTCCTGTCTCTGATGCACATATCAGGGATAAAAAAGATGTCATGTGCTTAGCTGAATAATTTTGGGGGCAGTAGGACTAGCACTGACCACTTACTACATGTATCTTGCTCACTCCTCACGTGGCTACACGTACCCATCCCCTCAACAGCAGAAAGGATGTCGGTCCTATGCTGTGATGGGGAACGGAGACCAGCAGAGCCCTAAGTGAGTTGACCTGAGTCACATGTCACACGTGGTACCTACAATGCCAGTGGAATGTGAGCGGGGAGTTCCCACAACCCCAGGCATCCTCCCTGCTCCCCGGCCCACACCCACGTGACCTTCCGGGTCCACTGAGAGGAGAGCAGGTGGTGCAGGAGGCATGTCACTGCGCGAAATCACAGGACAGGATGGCTCTGGACAACGCAGACATTAAATGTGTCTCCGAGATGCTCTCAAGCCACAGTGGCAAATGTACACACACTGTTCTCTTCCCAAGTAAGTCTGGGTGAGGAGAGCAGTGCCTTGCTGGAACCGCTGGGAGCCGCTGGGAGTGCAGTCCCACCAGACCCAGCAGTCTTTGCTGGGTCCGCAACAGACGAAACAGACCTGGGCGTGCAGCAGAGAGACGCACCTGCTGAGTAGATCCTGACTTCCCGAGGACAAACCTACAAGGTGGCTGGTGGTCCGCGAGGAGGAGCTGGTAGCCCAGTTCACCAGAGCCTCAGACACCAGCGAGGGCCCAGGTGTGACTCCAGGTTCAGAGGAAGCTGATAGAACATTGCCAGTGGGTGAGCTTCATGATCTGATTTGTTTAAAGATAAAAACATCACAGATAAATGTGACACAGTAGGGAATGCAGGTTGCAGGCACCGGAAGCAGAGCAGAGGCCGCTGTGAGAAGGGGTGGCCGAGCCCATCTGGGGCACAGGGAGGGCGGCTGTGCTGGAACCCGGGGTTTGAAGTGGAACCAGCTGGGCCCAGGAGTGAGAGGAAGTCCTGAGCTGAGTGGCCACGGGGATGAGGATGCTGGTGGCCCCTGTGGACTGTAGGGTTAGGAAGAAGGATGTGTGGTGGGTCCAGGATCGAAGTCAAGAGTTCTTGTTTAATTGGACTCAATCTGAGATGCCTGTGAAGCTTTCAGATGAGCTTCAGCTCAGGAAGCGGTGGCTGGCCGTGTGCGTGTGGCAGTCATTCCCGACCAGGTACCGACCGGGTGCCATTAATTCTGGGCACAGATGCACAGGGAGAGACGTGAAGGTGGCTCAGATCCGCAGAAAGAAAACCCAGGTGAGGCGCTGGTTGGCCTGTGGTCACTCCCGGACTCTGCTGCCCTGCACTAAAACCCCGTGACGGGAAAGCTGGAGAGAGCCTTGCGGAGGGTCCTGTGTGAAACGGAAAGGGAATGTACTTGTAAAACAACCTTGCTTTCTCTAAAGAAATGTCATGGGGCAAGTGAATACCCCCTGATGTCCTAAGCACCCTTTGGCCACCATGTTACACACAGACCCCTACACTTGACCACTTTTACAGTTACTGATCTTTCATATTGCTGTTATTTTGGGTTGTTTAAATTAGCAAGTGTGCCCACCTGAGCAGCCACTGTTTACCTGACAGGAAACTGACCATCTTCAGCCAGGAGGACCCACTTCTCCTGGCCACACTCGTGCCAAAGGAATCCCATTCAACGCTGGAGCTTGGACAGCCCAAGATAACGCCTGCTTGATTCTAGGGGGAGAAAAAGCACTTCCATCATTTGAAAATAAACACACAACCGAGCAAAATGTATTCATCCCTGCAGAATGCCGGCAGCTTGATAAAGAGGACAAAGTGTATACTTTGTTCACAATCAGTTATCTCTGGCAAACTGAAATCCAAATACAGGAAGACGATTATGCCTTTTCTCCAAAGCGAGTATGAACTTCTAGCCACCAGTTACGATACAAAATGGGACTAAGCTCCCTGAACTGGCATTTCAGCAAAAAGTGCAACGTACTTTTAAAGTTGAAGTGATATAATTATTATAAGACACACTTTCAACATGGAAGGAAAATTTAAAACAGATTCCTAAATAATTATAAATTTATTTTCTGACTCTGGCACATTTTTGACAAAGAAGTATCTGCACAGGTGATGGGGGGTGCTGGCCTTTTCCTTGTGCTTGGTGTAAATGTGGCTGTCAGCATTTTCAATTAACATTTTTAGTGTGTTTTTAAATTTAGAAACACATTCCTTTGGACTTAAAATGTGATCTTACTTCATAAAATATTTCTTAAAATATGACCACTTAAAAGAATGGAAAAGCTCCCCACTTGGTTTTAATTTTTAGCAGCTTTTTCATTACATGACGTATTCTTTTTGTGGAAATTCAGTTGTGCACATTCATCAATCTTTGCCAAAATACTGCCTTTGTCCTGTGTCATTGCAATGTTCTTGTGGCCGGAAAGCATGGCTTGCTTTTGGAATACAAAAAAGTCCCACGCAGTGACAAAAATGCTGATAAGCACTGCTTCAAATGTCTTCTGAAATTGAGTTTGTGTTCATACAGCCCACACTCTGTAATAAATATTTACAAACGGATTTGGTCATGAGAACCAGTGAGGTCTGTTCTCCGAGCCAGTATGGGTTGGCCTCATTTTAAACACAGGTGGCATTTCTCTGTGGCTCCACAGCACGGGGAGCCCTGCCTGGAGCTCGTGACCTGATGTCTGCACCTTCCTGGCAGCACTGGTGAGATTTGCCCGAGAAGACCTCCGAGCTTCACCTCCATCCTGCCCAGCACTGAGGTCGCTTCTCAGGAGCCACGTAGACCCAAGCGAACGCTCCCGCCATGAGAGGAGCTGACACACAGAAGCACTCCTGGGCGTCAGGGGTAGAAGGTTCTGGAAAGGCAAGCTGGTGGTCTGCACATGGCCCACACGTGGCTTCCCATCTGTCAAGGCTGCTGCTGCATCTTGGATGGACACAGGCATGGAGTGAAACACAGAATGCAGGGAGCACCCCCGGGTTTCAGGGCTGATTCACCCTCACCAGAGAGAAGCCCCCACTCAGAAACAGCTGCTGTCCCACTCAGCTTCACACCTCGCTTCCTTAGGAAGGTTTCTGTCTCAGGGGTCTCCTGAGAACCCACATTTCATGAATTGTTTAAACTTGGCACGTAACCCAATAAAGCGTTTGTAAAGGAATGGTGCTGAGGGGAATAAATCAGCACTTCCTGCAGGAAAAACAGCGTCTGTGAGGGGCTCTGGGGGCCCCGGGCTTCCGGGGCACTCCTTCTGGTTTTCCCCCAGCCCACAGCCTCTCCTGGTTCCTACGCCACCTCGTTCTACACAGCTGACCACACTTTCATTCACAAGGAATTCAAGGCAGGGGAGCCACCTGCTAATATTATCAAACTAGGTCATAGAAGTAACGCAATGTCCATGGTGCATGCTGGCTGTTAGGAATTTCAAAGTAGAAAATATAAAATTAAAATAAAGATGGAAAGCAACATTCATTGCAAACCTCCTGTGTGCCAAGGGCCTCCCAGAGTAGCCACAGGAGAGCTGGTGCTGACTAAGACATGGGCCTTGGCCATCGCCATGCCTGTGAGGGTGTAGATGGCCTCTCCGAGCCTCAGGCCCAAGCCTCTGGGCACAGAGTGTGTCTCATAGAGGCCACTGAGGGCCTCCTTCCTTTCCGCCTCTTTTCCCACTGTTGCCACTCACAGACCCTGTGGAATAAATATTATTAGTCTCACTGGAAACATGAATCCTAAAGATTTCAAAGGGAGGTAAATCTCAGAGGTGAACCGACTCTTGCATTTCCAGGTGGTGGCGTTACTGGGATGACCATTGGGACTTTGAGATCGGTGACCCCCATACCAGGAACCGCAGTGGCAAAGACACACTTCGGCTGTGCTGTCCACACTGATGCCTGTGGCTACTGATACAAAATGGAGTGGCTGCCAAGGAGCCAGCAACCAACATCCAAACGGGCACAGCCTTCGAAAAACCACTTGTGTTCATATCGAAACTACCAGGCAAAGAAGGCAAGACACACTTGATGGTGCCACCATATTGAAAGATGCTTCCCAAACTAGTCATGAAGAATATTTATGGGTGTTGGCGAATGTTAGGAATTTCGAAACTCACAAAGGTGCCCAACAAGGAAAATTAATTCATAAGTTGACAGTCAGTGAGCACCTATTATATCCCAGCTGCATGCTGAGAAATGAGGATTCCTAGGTAGAAATGAAGGAGTAGAAGTTGTCAGAAGCTGTCATTGCTTCATCCAAAACAAATCCAAAGCGTGATCATTCCTGTTTCGGTAAGATCAGAGAAGAGAATAGCTTTAAGTGACCCTGTCTTACCTCAACTTTGTGTCATTCTATGTGAAAAACAGAATCTTCCTCCTTGGGCTGGCCACTGCCTGGGTGGTGTCCTGTGTGGGGTGGCTCCCCCACTGCATTTATTCAAGCTCATGGATTCAGCTTCTGTGTAGCCTTTGGAACGGACTTGATTTCTGACCCCTCTACAGGCTGACTGCCTCAGGAGAGCACAGATACTAATGAAACAGGTAAAAGCCAACCTTTGGTTTAGGTTAATTTTATTGATTCCATAATGGGAGACAAATACAATTATTTAGAATCAAAGTGGTATGAACTGGCGGGGTTTCCCAGAGAAATACAGCACTGCATTCCAAGCTTATGTACCCAGAAGGTAGTAGGCTTGGTCAGACCAGGAGGGGGAATTAACTGGAAGTGATGCCAAAGAGGAGAAAAACATTTCTGAGCCTGAGAAAAACAGAACTTGTATTGATCTAAGTGGACGGTGGACGGTAGATCTCTCAAGACCTTTTCAGACATTTGCGATTTACAGAGAAGTCCTGAAGGAGGCAGGGCACAGCAGTCATGGGAGGGTTTACGCCTGAGATAACTCAACCCATCACCCCCACTTTCTGCTACCCAGGATCCTATGTCTGATTATCGGGCTTAGTGTAGCCAGGAGGATAGATGCATAAATCAATATATGAACGTCTACAGTGAAAAGGAAACTTGAATTCTCTCCAGAGCCCAGGTGCTGTGGGTTGAACTGTGGGCCTGAAAAGGAGGTGTTGAAGTCTTAAACCACTCCCGTGAATGTGATCCTGTTTGGAAAGAGTCTTTGCCGACGTGATTGAGTTAAGATAAAGTCATGCTGAATCAGGGTGGACCTAAAGGTAGTGACAGGTGTCCTCATAAGAAGGGAATGTGAACAGACTCACAGTGGGAGGAGACCAGGTGAGGATGGGGGCAGCAATGGGAGCGAGGAGTCTGGATGTCACAGAGGCCAAGGGCGCAGCACTACTGACTGGAGATGAGAACGGACCCTCCCCAAAAGGCTGCAGAGGGAGCGTGGCCTTGACTGCACAACCCTGGCCTCCCAACTGTGAGAAATAAATTCCTGTTGGTGAAGGCCACCCGGCTGGTGAGCTGCCACAGAAGCACTAGGAAGGGGCAGTCAGGTGAACAGGGGGTTAAGTTTCCTTGGAAGATGCTCCGTTGTTTTTCTCTGCATTGTTTTTAAGAAACTGATGTGCCCATTTCACAGAAGTAGAATAGAGGCTCCGTCTCCTATACCTGTTTCCATTCTGTGTGGTTCCTGCAGGGATTTCATGGTGATGAGAACATCTGGAATAGAAGCCACGCAGTCTCCTCTCCTCAACGACATGGACAGGAAACCTCTCAGGGCTCCAGGGCAGGCGGAGGAGAGGACGAGGCAATGTTTATATTTCCGCTGGCTCAGCTGTTGACTGAGGGTCCTCTGACCTCCCCTCCAGCTGCTATGGGTGAAATCCAGCACCAAGGGAGGACCTTGCAGAATACGGGTGTTTACCGCATTCTCACTGAAACCAGAAAAGTCGGGGGAGGGTGGGGAGAAGATGAAGACGCAGCCTGGAGCAAACGAACCTGCTTGGAGAATGTTTTGCATGGAAGCCAGCGAAGCATCCCTCCCACTTTTGGAGGCCAATTGACTTGACGAAGATGCTGCTCAGCAGTGACGCCCTCGCCCTGAGTGAGTGATGGCCAGGGACAGCTGTCAGAGAGCAGCAGCCCGCCCGCCCGGACCCTTAGCATAAGAATGAAAAAACGGAACTGCTTTCAAAATAATGGAGCTCCCTGGGAAAAAAATATGCTTCATGATCTGCTTTGTGGGAAGTATTTATTTCTCCCTGTTTGTGAAAGGGGTTTATCATGCCTAGCGCATTTCTCCACATGAAAACGAAAACCTCAAAATCTATACAGGGAAGAAACCTCCGCTGAAATACAGGCACTGTACATAGATCACATGTGCTGAGGGAGGAGAGAGGTTGTGAGAAGGTATCTGTCAGCGCTCCCACACGCCCATTCCTCCACTTCTATCTGTGTCCACATGAAGCTGCAACTGACTACAGGTACAAATGTCCACAGGCATTGCAGACCTAAGCTTTGAACAGACCCTGTTCCCTGGGCCCAACTCTAATGTCCACAGAGGCCACTGTGAACAGCACTGGCAAGCTGTCGTGCTCCCCCACCTTCTTGCAAAGACACAGGAGGTCAGAGGGCAGGAGGGCTGGTGAGCCCTGGAGGCCGGGGCCCAGCTTCACTCACTTGGGGAGCTCAGGGAAGCTTTCCCTGTGATGAGTGTGAGTGGGGGAAGAGATCCATCATTCTAACCTTGTTTGATAATTGCTGTTAGACCAGGCACGGAGAAGGGTTGCTGCTTTCTCTTCTAAACATGACGCATCTGAGGTTCACAGAGGTTAGGGATGCCTGAAGTCACCCAATATTCTTTAGGACTCAAGGAGCAGATGAGCAGCCATGGTGTGCAGGACACCAGCCTTGGGACAAAAGCGTGGAAGCCACCCCCCCCACAGGCCATCCCCAGGAGGTGGGGGCACGGGTGTGGAGTAGGCAGGTTTGGGAGCCAATCTCAGCTCCAGCTTTCCCTTCCTGAGGGATGTCAGGAGCATCCATATCCAACTGCTCACCTCACAGGACTGTATTAAATGACAGAAAGTCAAAGCAATGTTGGGAAAACGTGTGGCCTACATCATGTGCATTGCATTTCATATGCTTGTGTACACACGTGACTCTGCAGGTGCTGTGGTCCGTGTTTCACATACTTGTGTATGTGCATGATTCCACATGTGTTCTGTATGTCATACACTCCTAAACATGGGTGAAAGTGCAGGTGCATGATTCCGCAGGTGTTCTGCACGTCACACACTCCTAAACATGGGTGAGCACATCACACACTCATACACGTGGGTGAATGTGCAAGTGCATGATTCCACAGGTGTACTGCACGTCACACACTCGTACACGTGGGTGAAAGTGCAGGTGCATGATTCTGCAGATGTTCTGCATGTCACACACTCCTAAACATGGGTGAGCATGTCACACACTCATACACGTGGGTGAATGTGCAGGTGCATGATTCCACAGGTGTACTGCACGTCACACACTCGTACACGCAGGTGAATGTGCAGGTGCATGATTCTGCAGGTATACTGCACGTCATACACTCGTACACACCGGTGCCAGGAGAACTCCAAAATCTCCCCAAGAAAAAACTAAACCGTTATGTACAAATAAATGAATCAGGTCATTAACAGGTTTCTCATCAAAACCAAGATCCTTAGGCCGTTGTTTCTACAGTTCTAAAGGGGACAGACTTTGACCGAGAATTCCACACCCCACCGAGCTAACCAGCATAAGGCAGTGTCTCTGGAGGCCTGAGCTCTGCACACATCCTCACTCCAGCCACATGAGGCAGGACACGCAGAAACAGAAACCAAGGAGGGCTCCCGGGAAGGGTGGTTCTGGGCATCAGAGGCCGGGAGAGCAAGCAGGCTCCATGCTCCAAAAAAGAAAAGCACAGAAAGACACCTGGGCCTCCACAGGCGACTCAGAAGAGCAGGTGATGTTCCAGACCCAGCAAAGACTGTGGAAAGAGACAGAGGGAAAGAGGATCTAATGAACATAAAAAGCAAAGAAGAAAGAAGGAAGTAAATTAAAGAGGATGCAGGACGCTAGCCACACGAGGCCCACGGCAGCTGAGCACACAGTGTGCCCTGGAGCTGTGCCGCCCATCGCTGAGCCACCGCAGGGTCAGCTTTGCAGGTAACAGGTCTCAGAAACCCAGAAGATCCAGGAGATGGCACTCCACCGTCCACACCTGGTCCCTCAGAGAACACCTTCCTATTCGCAACAGTGTGAAAACTTCCTGCCGATGGTCAACCTTTAGAATCGATTAATTGACAAAGCTTAGAAAACTTAGATGCAGTGGAGGGGAAAAGGAAGAAATGGTTGTCAGATGTGACAACTTAAACATAAAGGTTCCGGATGATGGGAGCCGAGGAAGCCCAGGAGGCCTCCGTCTTCCAAAACAGCCAGTTAAACACCCAGGATTGCAAAAGTGGGAAACGAATGAAGGAGTGCCTTGGCAAGGTTCCTAAGGAGGTGCCGGGAGCTGGGTTTTGCCAGCCAGTTCCTGTCACAGCAGAAAAGCCACCACAAGGTCTAAAAGGAACCTGTTGGCAGGTGATCACATAGAATCAATATTAAAATCCTAATATGAGATTCAGAGCGGTCAGGGTACATTTGTTTTATTGTGAGTTCTACATACAACTTAATCTAGCAAACCATGTGCAGATATTACTTTGATACAGTTAAACAGCATACACCTTGTACAACGAGTACATCTTTTATGATGGATTCACTTTCATGTTTAAAGCGAAAGGAAGTCTCATGTTGTTTTAAGCTGGAAGTCACTTTTGATCACTTCTGCAAAATCAAGATCATTTAAACAATCAAAAATATAAAATATGACTTTTTTTCTTTTTTGGTGCCAGTTGAAATTCATTTTCTCTCTCTCGCTCTTTCCGCTTACATCCAGCCCCCAACTCCCTAACGCGCACGCGCGCACACACACACACACACACACACATGCACATTTTTTAAAAGAGAAATCAGTTGTCATGAGCCACATGAATTCAATAAGGAGATGTAAAACTGACAGCTCTTATTATCACCCAAGGCAAAAAGAGGCGGACCTACATTTGGAGATCAGCTTAAGTTAACATATCAAATATTAGTGTCAAATGGAAATGGGGGCAGATAATTTTAGAGTTGTTATTACATGACATTCAAAATCATATGCTATGTTCTGCAACACTCAAAGAAAGATAAAAATGAAAAATGAAGTTAATGAAAAGTTATTGCCTTACTGAAGACTGCAGAATCAGGCACTTTACATTAAAATAAAATCTTTTTAGAACACTAAAGCTTACAGAAAATAATAATTTAAGAGTGAATCGCCCTAATGCAATACTCTCAGTCTCATGCCCACAAATAGTCTTCCCAGCTGAATCTGAATGCTCTATTTTTATCATCACACATGATTTACAAACAGGACTTTTTGGAAGCGCTGTCAGGCGGCCACAAAGGCAGGTGGGCACTGCAGGCATGTTGGACTCTTCACTTTGATGTGTCTCACCTAGCAGGACAAGGGTTTGCTCTGAGACCCAGAAGCTCATTCATTCGCCATCATCAGCCACGTAACTGACCCAGGCCAGCTGCGCCCAATGTGCGGTGGGTATGCAATGCTCTTATGCAGGCCGGTGTGTCAGTACAAAACACGACTCTCTGCTTCCTTGTTGTATAACTGGGATTTTACCACAGCAATGGCCGGTGTGCTGGTTCTGTGAGTGTTACCGCACTGCCGTGGGTAAAGATGAGCTAGGTGATGCTCAGAGCTCTCGGGTACGTTTCACCTTTCCTTGAAGTTGAATGTCGAGTCTGCAGTGTGACATGCCAGGTGCTCTCTGAGCACTCATGAAATACAGCGCACATCCACTGTCTTCTAGAACCTTCTACCTTGGATGCTCCTACGATGGTTCTCTGTCAGTCTTGACATGGGTGTCCAGCTTCTAGAAATGAAGCCCTTTTCATCTTAAACCCTTAGTTTTCAAAGGCAATCTCCTTGCTTACAGAATGTGTTCAGGATTCAGCCTCTCTGCCCCACCTAACTCCATTTTCTCAGAATGATGGTCAAATAATTTCAGCCTCTCTGTGACCTTCTGTCTGCTCAACACTTCCCTGTGACAGGATTGCATGCAGTTGCAGTCTTTATTCTCACCATGTTAGGACAGAAAAACAAGGTTGCATTTTACTGCTGTCATTTGGATGGACCGCGCCCCTTCCCATCCTGTTGGCGTCACGGCGAGAGATGAACCCAGGTCCCCATGATACCTGGGAATGTCTCCCTGAGCCCAGGGCCCCCCCGCCACACACTGACCTGCAGTTCTTCTGAAGCCTCCAGTCACAGAACCCCACTGTGTCCTCTGATGCCAGCGGTCCTGGGCTCAGCTGTCCCTGATGGCAGGAGATGCCAGTCGCTGCCACCACTCGGGCCTCACATAGTGGTCATTGCTCTCTTAGCCACTCTGTACCAGAACACCCAGCATCCCAGAGCACGGATGTCGCCAAGGCAGGGGGTACCTGGTGAAAGCCCCGTAGGTGAATCCGGCAGGGAGCAGCAGGCACTGGTGCTGAGCCCACGCCCCGCCTCCCTCAGCGTCTCTGGGCTCCTTTCCTCTGCCCAGAGGCATCACCCTCTCTACCCAGCCCCAGCCTGCTGTCCTCCCCCGTAGAATGCCTCGGCATGTGTCTCTGAGGGCCAGGACGAGTCAGTGCATTGACCTGACACCTTCCCAGGTCTCAAAGTCCAGATCACACACCATTTAACAAGGCTCCTGCGAAAGCCCCACGGCCCATCCAGGGGTGTCCCCACCATAGCCCCACGGTCACTTTCTCCCATGGAGATCCTGCCCGGTCCCTCAGGGCAGCCTCGAAGCACCCATCGCTCCTCCCCACCCACCTACCTTACGCCACCCCCTGCCCGGTCCTCCTTGAAAGATCATGGATGGTGGGGATGCTTCTCATTCCACAGCAGATGCGGGTGGGCCCCTGGGGCCACCTCTCCTCTGCCGGCCCGGGTGACAGCAGAGCCCTGATAGCGGGTCTCCAACTGTGGACCCTCACACCGCGGCACAGTGTGTGCTGAGGCATTTTGCGTACTAAGCCCATGTCTCTCGTGGTGACTGGTGTAGACGCCGGCCAGGTCAGGGCAGCCCGGGCGCTCTGCCTCTCCTCTCCGCGTGCTCAGTTTCTCACCTTCCCTCCCTTCTTGGGCCTCCAGGGCCCCTCTTTTTGGTCAGCTTTATTAAGGTCTAATTTTCATGCAATGAAGTCCACCAATTTCAGTGCAAAATCTGACGGGTTCTGCCAGGCGTGAACCTCTGTGCAGGCTTCACTCAGCTGAGGTGCTGCGTGGTTCCAGCAACCAAAGGCCCCTGCTGGCATCTACTTCAGTCCCGGGCCTTGGCCGTCACTATCCACGCTCTGTCGCTGTGGCCCCGTCTTCACCAGAATTTCATATCTTGTGCAGTCTTGCTGGCTTCTTAAATTTACCATGATGCACTTTGGGAGGCCAAGATGAGCAGATCACTTGAGGTCAGCAGTTCGAGACCAGCCTGGTCAACATGGTAAAACCCCATCTCAACTAAAACTACAAAAATCAGCTGGGCATGGTGGTACACGCCTATAATCCCAGCTACACAGTGTTGTGGGGGGAGGCTGAGGCAGAGGAATTGCTTGAACCTGGGAGGCAGAGGTTGCCGTGAGCCAAGATTGTACCACTACACCCCAGCCTGGGTGACAAATCGATACCCTGTCTCAGAGAATCCTCATAATAATTTACCATAATGCCTTTTGCAGTTCAACCATATTGTTGTTTATATCAGAGGTTTTTTTCTCTCTTTTTGTAGCCAAATTTATTTCATTCTATGGATAGCCCACAATTTGTGTATTCATTCTCTGGCGAACAAGCATTTGGGTTTTGCCAGTTTGAGCCAAATGTTTTTATTTCTCTTGAGCAAATACCTAAGGATAACTTTTCTGGGTCAGATGATAAATTTATATTTAAATTAACAATAAATGGTCTTTTTTTTTTTTTTTTTTTTTTGGCGTCACTGTCAGCAAAGCCTGAGAGCCCTGGTGACCGCATATCCTGGATGGCACTTGGTGTGGCCACACTTGTGACCCTGTGTGTTAATTTGCGTCTGGCTATTGTGTGACAGCATTGGGCACCTCGTCCTATGCTCATCTGCATTCCTGTATTGTGTTGAGTAAGAAATCTCTTAAATCTTCCACCTGTGTTTTATTGGATATTTTGTTTTCTTCTTATTGAGTTGTAAGAGTTCTTTTCACAATTCTGGATAAGAGTGCTTTGTTAATGCATGCTTACAGATGCTTTCTTCTAGATTTTGAATTGCTTTACATGTCCTTGTTTTTTTGAAAAGTTTTGAATTTTCATAAAATCTAATTAATTATTTAAAAAATATTTTGTGAATTCTGTGTCTTCTTAGAAAATCTTTGCCTAGCAGAATTTTAAGGTTTTCAGGCCAGGCGCGGTGGCTCATGCCTGTAATCCCAGCACTTTGGGAGCCTGAGAGGGGTGGATCACTTCAGGCCAGGAGTTCAAGACCATCCTGGTCAACATGGCAAAACTCCATTTCTTAAAAATAAAAAGATTTTCTCCCATTTTTTTTTCCTAAAAGTTTACAATCTTAGCTTTAATTATAGCTTCATGATGTATTTTGAGTTTACTTTTGTATGAGATGAGGTAAGAATTAAATGTGTTTGTGTAGACAAATATACATTTGTATAAAGATATCCAATTGTTTCAGCACCATTTATTGAAAAGATTATCCTTATTTATTGAATTGACTTTGTGCATTTGGCAAAGTTCAGGTGGGCCTTTACATGGCAGTCTATTCTGGAATATTCTGTTCTAGTCACCTGTATTTCTATCTTTATGCCTGTATCATACTGTCTTGATTATGGTAGCTTTATACTTAGTCTTAAATCTTATCATAAGGTAGTATAAGTCCTCTGACTTTAGTCTTATTTTTAAAATTTGTTTGATTAGTCTTGGCTATCTATATTTTTATACAATTTTTAAAATAAGCTTTTTTATTTAAAAAAATCACAAATAAACCTTAGGATTTAGATTGAGATTGCATTGAATGTACACATTGATTTAGGGAGAATTGACATCTTAATATTAAATAATTTGAAACATCTTGATGACACTTTCTCCATTTATTTAGTTTTTTTTGTTTTTTTTTACATTTCTATCAGAAATATTTTATGATTTTCAGTACAAAATTTTATATGTAGTTTGTTAAATTTCCCCTTAAATATCTTATGCTTTTTGATGCTACTGTAAATGGCATTTTTAAGTTAAATTTATAACTGTTTATTCTTGACATTAAAAAAACTCACTTTTGAGTACATTGACCTCATATAACCTTGCAAAACTTGTATATATTGGCTGTTTTAAGTGGATTCCTTAGAACTTTCTGCAGAAAATCTCCTGTTATATTCACATGAAGACCGTTTTACTGCCATGTTTCAATACATGCCTTCCATTTTTCTTCCTTGCTCTGTTTTCTGGCTAAAACATCATGTGGGACATTGACTAGCAGTGGTGAGAGTGGACATCCTAGCCTTTGTCTCATGCTTAGGGAGAAAGTGTGATTACACATGACGTTAGCTGTAGCGTTTTGTGGATGTTCTTATTTGGTTAAGAAAGTTACAACCTGTTCCTCAAGTGTGGAAACTTTGTGTTTTCAAAGGTGTTGCCTTTTCCCAGATACTTTTCAGGTATATGGACATAATCATGTATGTTCTTTTTCAGTCTGTTGATATGGTGAGTTGCACCGATTGATCCTTAAGTATGAAACCAAACTTGCATTCCTGTAACCCCACACACAAAAAAAGATAAAATCTTCTTTGAATCCAATCAGTTTGGAATGGCTTTGCCTGAGATGAGCACGGTGTGTTGCTGGACCCACAGCCCCTGCAGCCCTGCCCCGGACGACCTGTTGGTGGCACAGCCATGACTCCCCTTTGCTCACAGCCTCTCATCTCCCGGCATGAGCAGTTGCACAACCTCCTGTCCCTCTGACTTCTCTCTTTCCTGTCAGCCTCCTTTGAGGCTTTTCATATTCTGCCTCTTACACCCAAATCCATGAAGTGTCCCCCAAACTTCCTGCTGAGCTGGCTGCTCCTTTCACTCTGGACCTCCCCACTGAGGATCTCTGACAGTGTCTATGTGTTGTCGATATCGTATGTGTGTGATCAGGAGATAGGGGTGTGTATCTCAAAAGTCAAATCTTCGGCTTGACTGAATCCAAGCATCCACCACAATTATTGTTCTTCCAGACACCTGTGTGCCCAGAAATCCAGCCCTCTTCTTCTCCTCATTCCACCAATCGTCTGTCCTCTCCCGGGCCCCCAGGCGCCACATTCCATCATCTTCCACCAAGACTCCTCCATAGGCCTCCAGGTGGGTTTTCCGTGTCCCGGTAGGGCAGCTGCTGTGTGGACAGTTGTGTTCGGAGATCTGGGTGGGGGTGGATAAGAACAAAGACTCTCCCCCACCACCCGCACCCCCTTCACCGTTTCTGAGGGACGGTCCCATGCTGGCGGCCTCTGCACCCGCACTGGCCTCCTTGGTGCCGGCTGCCCTGCAGCTGATCTGAGCCAGGGCGGTGCCCCTGTGGCCGTCTATGGTGTGAGAAGCTGGGGCTGCCTCCCACTCAGCCCCCATCGGCCTGGGAAGCTGCCGGGAGACAGACTCTCATGACTTCCTGCGTTCTGATGCGGTTTCCCGCTCGGAGCTGCTGCCTGGGGACCTGCACAGTGAGCTGGGTTTGCTCCTCGGCCGCAGTGTGGACTCCAGGTCACCCTGTGGTCATCTGGCCCTGTTTGTCTCACTGCTGCCCCTTCCGGCGCGTGGACAGGGACACACAGAGAGCTGGCACCTTCCCATTTCTCTGGGAGTAATGAGCTCTCAGAACCTAAAAGTGGCCCGTGTGTCCGTCACAGCCAGTCGCTCAGGCCTCAGCCAGCCTTTGCCTCACGCGTGCTCGGCCACGTCCACTGGTGCTTCTGCAGGCTTGGTGACAACTTTCACAAGGTGACCTGTGACGCGGGTGTGAGAAGCGGCCTTCACTCACTGGAGACCAGTGAGGCTCCCAGCTGCCGCCTCGCCCCAGAGCAAGGCGCGCCTGGCCGGGACAGCGCTAGGCCCGTCCTGCAGACCCCACGGCGGGTAGGGACGGGGCCGGGGGCGGTCATGACATCTGAGTGACCGGCACCCAAGGGTGCTGCCCCTTCCCCTCAGTCACCTCCAGACGATGCTTCTGTTGTCGTATTTTTCATCTTTCTATGGTGATTTTTAACCCGTAAGTGAGGGATCGCCAGGATTTCGCCTCAGCCGAGGCCCACTTGGACACCCCTGCGTGTTTACCGTTTTCTTTTTTCTTTCTTTTTTTTGTTCACATTTTTATTTTTTATTTTTTCAAGACAAGGTTTCACTGGCTCATCTGACTGGAGTACAGGGGTGCAGTCATAGCTTAGTGCAGCCGTGATCTCCTGGGCTCCAGTAACCTTCGCACCCCAGCCTCCTGAGCAGCTGGGGCTACAGGCACAGGCCACCACAGCGGCTATTTTTTATTTTTATTTTTTGTAGAGAAAAGGTCTCTCTCTGTTGATCAGGATGGCCTCAGACTCCTGGCCTCACATAATCCTTCCACTTCAGCTTCCCCAAGTGCTGGGATTACAGGTGTGAGCCACCACACCTGGCCGCTTCCATTTTTACAGTTCTCTTCAGATGAGCTCTGTCTTTGAGACAGTTTCTGTAGTTTATGTCATTTTTATAATCTGTTCATTTTATATGATTTAATTTTTGGCATATTTTTTCATGGTTTTTGCTTATTGTCCTTTTTATTTTTGAGCTACCCGTAGTAATTTCTTTCCATTTATCCCTGATTTTAATAATTTGAATCTTCCCGCTTTTTTTTTCTTAATCAGTTAGCAGAGGTCTTGTAATTTTGTTGATAATTTCAAATAACAAATTCTTAGTTTTGTAGATTTTCTCTAGTTTTCCTATTATGTATTTTGTTTGTTTCCACCTAAATATTATTTTCTACCATTTTCTTTACCTGCAATCTCTTCTCTGCCTCAGGCCCTTCTCCTGGGGCTATTTACTTTCTTCCTGGGCTTCCTCCACTAAGATTTCCTTTTGTGACTATCTGACGTAGTAAAAGATTTCAGTTTTCATTTGTCTGAAAACCTAATTGTTTCACGATGTTTTCTTGAAAGACAGAATTGTAGGACAGTTCTCCCCGCCTGGAGCTCTGAAGGAAGTCTCACCCTGCCTTTGTCTTCCGTGCCCACAGGGCAGCAGGGGTCGCAGGTCTAACAGTTATTTCTCAATCTGCTGGCACCCTTTTCCCCGGGCTGCTTTTTAAAGCCTCTCGTCATCACTGGGACCCGAAGCTGGATGAGGATACAGTCAGGAGATGGTTAAGTGCATGAACGTGCTCATAAGTGCTGCTTGGGGTTCGCGGGACCTCTCGAATGTGATGACTGGTGTCTCAGCGATTCGGGGAAGTGTTTACCCTGTCTCCTGCCTCTCCTTCGTTTTCTCTGTTATATCCTCCTGGACATCTGACCGGGCCTACACTAGCTGTTCCCGTTCTGTGATCCATGCTTTTGATCTGTTGTTTGTATTGTCCAATCTCTTCTTCCTTTTCTCTTCTTTTCCTGTCTCCCTTTCCGTTGCATTGAGCTTCATCTTCTGACGCAACTTCTCTCTTCAGCTTTGGTTAATCACTGTTAAATCCATCAGCATGCTTTTTTTGCTTGTTTTTTTTGTTTTGTTTTGTTTTGTTTTGTTTCTTGAGATGGAAGCTCGCTCTGTGGCCCAGGCTGGAGTGCAGTGGCTCAATTTCAGCTCACTGCAACCTCCGCCTCTCAGGTTCAAGTGATTCTCTTGCCTCAGCCTCCCGAGCAGCTGGGACTACAGGTGCATGCCACCAATCCCAGCTAAGTTTTGTATTTTTAGTAAAGACGGTATCTTACCGTTGACCGGGCTGGTCTCAAATTCCTGACCTTGTGATCCATCCACCTCAGCCTCCCAAAGTGCTGAGATTATAGGCATGAGCCACCACAAACAGCCAGCATGCTTTTCATTTAAGTTATATTCTGTAAGTTCAATTTGACTTTTTTCAAACCTAGTCCACTTAAATAGCCTCTTGTGACTTCTTTTTTTTATATATAACAAATTTTATTTCTTTAAACATAGTAAATGCATATGCTGTGTGTTGCATATGTGATATTTTAATGCTTGCACTCCTGATGGGTCCTGATAAGTTTATGGTCTCAGCCCGTGGTGGAGTTTCCTCATACACATAGTGACTTTGACTTCAAATTTGTGTTTCTCAGAACAACTCTGTACAAGGTGCTTGGAACCTGGGTTCAAGTTTGTTCATGCAACATGCTCACCATATCGCCAGTCCTTATCATTAATAGTCATTGCACATCTGAGCTTATCAATGAACTGTAGCAAATTCCCCTTCCTCAGTGTTGTTGGTGATCAATTTGATCTTTCTGCTTCTCCAAACATTCAGGACGTAGCTGAGGATTTACAGATTTATATTAATTAAGCATGTATTTTATGTTTTTATTTTGTTCTAGTTTTCTGTAAGACTTTTAGACTTTTTTAAAAAGAAGTTTAGATATTAAAAGAACATTTTAAAATGCACAATTCTTGGGGGACAACCTACCATGGAGTGTGTTTTGGAACTAGATGACCGTGTGTATTATTAATCCTCTCCCCACATCGAGAGCAGGATTCTAGCCAAAATCAATTCCAACAACTCTCATGCATAAACAAAAAATTAAGCTGAATACTTTTTAAAATATGTTTAGCTAGTCAAGCCTCTAGAAAGCAGGATGTTGTCCTTGCAGATTCTGGAACAAATCAGTTCAATCATCAGAATTACCTCTGAATTCTTTTTGAAGCTTCTATATGTAGCTGATCTGCAGGCAGTCCAAAGTCCAGTGTTTGAGAGGCGCTTCACAAGCAGAAAAAGCACGTTTTCTATGACTCAGTGAGATAAAATGCAATTTTATTCAATGAAATAAAAGCCTGTTCTATGACGCCTACACTCTGCATAAAGTGTATTCTTGCCAACACTATGCAAATATACATTTGGAAGGTGTCCTCTTCGCAGAAGCGTAGGTGGGCGTGTGGGCTGCAGCGGAGGGTCCGACAGGCCGGAAGAGAAGCAGAGGGAGGCACCCAGGGATACCTGCCAGCCTGGTTTGTGCCAGGGAAATGTCGCTAAGTGCAACCAGCTAATCTTAATGTGAAGGGAGTGTGGCTCTAAGTTAGTTTAATTAATCAAGCCGGTGGGCAGAGCCCTGGCAGGACGATCCCCTACCTGAATACGATGCCTGCAGTTCAGATTTTAGTTCGATATTTACTGTGGTGACATGTGAGGAGTGATGTCTTGGAATCAATTAAAGATTTATATTTATATGTATAAATGTATATAATGACATACATATCTATACATATGTGTGTATGTTACATGAATTCCAAAAAGACGACTATTGCTGAGTGCTTAAATCTTAGTAAAGTATTGAGCCTTCACAGCTAACCTTAAACATCAGGACTCTAATAAGGCTTGAGAATTAAACAATAATCATATTTTGGAACTCAGGTAATTTATAAGGTTTTTGTTTGGTTGGGTGGGTGTTGTTTTTTTGCTGATTTCTTATCTAACTATCATTGCATGCCATATTTTTGTAATATAAGGTTTAAATTTGAATCTAAGACACAGCGATCCAGAGGTTTGATCTGCAAAGCCTGTCAATCTCCTCACTCATTCGCAGCAACTGGCCTTACCTAACGGAAGCAAAATCTATTCAATGAGAGTGGTGAGTCTAGCTAAGAATTTGCTAAAGACAAGTAGGTGCCCATTGCATTCATATCGTAAAAGAAGTGTGTGTTCAACTGTCTTCCAGCAGACTAAAGATCAGCCTGACTTCTCGTGTTTACCTGTGAAAATGCATGGGTCTCCAGCCCACAGACGGCGGTAGTGTGGGTGGTTGTAGACTGTCTCGAGTCTTGGAAGTGGATTATTCTTTAGATAAATAGGTGTTGCTTTGATTTGCTTATTTTTATTCTTTGTTTCTTGAAGGAAGTTTTCTTTTTTCTTTTTTTCTTTTTTTTTTTTTTTTAGGGTCTCTCGGCAACACCCTCGGCTCACTGCCACCTCCACCTCCTGGCTTCAAGCGATTCTTCTGCCTCAGCCTTCCAAGTAGCTGGGACTACAGGCACATGCCACCACACCCAGCTAATTTTTGTATTTGTAGTAGAGACGGGGTTTCACCATGTGAGCCAGGCTGGTCTCGAACTCCTGACCTCAAGTGATTCACCTTGGCCTCCCAAAGTGCTGGGATGACAGGCGTGAGCCACCGTGCCCGGCCTGAAGGAAGTTATAAAAATTGACTTGACCCCTGGTATGCACGCATCTGAGTGTTTTCCTCTGCAGATCTCCTATGTTCTGCCTGTGGCTTCCTGGTTAGGGCCCCGCTCAGCAGTTTCCTTGCTGAGGTCCACCATTTGGTGAGGAACCTGGGAGCTGTGAGCCTGGCTTTGGCCTCTGAGCACCCTGCTGGAATTGCACAGTGTCAGAGTCAAGCCCAAGAGTGCCAGAGCCTCAGCCAGTGGCATCTTTGTGCCAATAAGGTCAGCACAAAGGAGCAGGGGGATTAGCAAGCTCTTTGGAAAAGGAGAGACCTGCCCCTTGCCTATTAAAATGTAGGGACCTACGTAGCACTCATTTATTGTAGAATGCATTTCGGTTCTCTGTGATGCTAATGAGATATGAAAAGCCTTTTCTCTTCTTGCAAGGTATCAGGGCAGCAACATTAGTGACACAGAATCAGCTCCAGTGAATGGGAGAGAAAGTTCACCTGCACTGTAATTTATAATTGGCCTACTCAGGGGACCTAAGTCTTTCTGCAAGGAAAGTAGAGCAGTCTGTGCTTTCAAATATGTTCCTTTCAAGCTTGCATTGTCACAGAGAAGGTCTGAAAGAATCCGATTGCATTTAATTCAGACTTCAGTATTCTACTCTGAAAAGACTCAAAGAAGAAAATAAAGAAGGAGGAAAAAAAATCCCTCAAGCTTCTCTAAGGCCGGCGTGTGACATCAGGATTGTTGGCATGAAAGTGCCCTTGTGGCAGACATCGTTATATCATTGCAGGAAGGAAGGGAATGAATAGGGCCCCCAAATATTTCTGGCCGGGTTCCAAATGTATGCAGTTTATGGCGACTCCTGCAAAAATCTCTCTGCTTTCTGGGTAATGCAGGGCGAAAATGGGGGCCCGTTGGGGAACACTTTATTTTAAGCTTCCATCAATGGGTGCTTAACTACTACTAATTTGGAACAGTGGCTTGGGGAACTATATTTGTGAGTCACATACATATCAAATGATTCCATTGTGATTGGTTTTATTGCAATGAATGCCAGGGAGGTGTTATTGATGGGAAGCGTAAAGAAGTGGGCTGTGCTTGGTGTCTCTCCCCTGAGCTGAGCCACTTTGAGGCCAGAGAGAGCCGGGGGGTCCCTCCCGCAGGCCCTGGGAGAAAACCACGGTGATGAAAGAACTGCCTCAATTGCACTTCTTCACGTCACGCCAGGGAAGCCAGAAACAAGCAGCATTGACCTAAATATTGACACTAATCACTGAATTTCTTCTTTTTTTCTAATTGCAGGAAGCGGGGAATCTCTGTGAGTGACTCCAAGTGCCACCTCCGTGGGATTTCAAATGCAGTGCTGTGGCTCCCGTGAGGGTGGTGTCATTTCTGTCTAAATCCTCTGGGGAACGCCCCACTCCGCCCCCGTGTTCTGCCTCGCCTGGCCTTTGGCATTCCATGCTGGGGCCCTTCGCAGCCTCCGCAGAGAACCCAGCGGGGCCAGACCCGGCCTTTCTCTCCTCTGCAAGCTGCAAGTTCTCCGCTCCATCTGGAAAGCAGCCCACCACCAGCTGGTGACACCTGCCAGAAACCAGGGCCCTTCCCTGACCCTCCTCGTGCACACTGTCCCCAGTCCTGTGGGGTTTTGCTCCAGAAGGTGTCCCAAAAACAACCCTCTCCTCATCTCCACTGCCACTGGATTCACTCCCACTTCTCACTGTCTGCAATCCGTGTTCTTTTAAGAAGGCAAATAATGCCAGGCTGCCCGTCCTCAGAACCATCCCACCTCCTACAAGGAGCTCCAGGGTCCCCGAGCAACCTGGTGTCCTGCGGTCCTGATCCTCCCTCCCGGGGCTGCCTCTTCTCCTCCCTGCTGCCGCACTCCACCCCGGCCCGCTGGCCGACCTGCGGTCCCCAGCACGCCGGCGCCCCTGCCAGCCACGCCCGGGCCCCCCCTCCAGGGTCAGTGTCACGGCTGCGGGCGTGAACCAGGACACATGCTCCCGTCTTCGTGCCACGCTGGGCTTCTCTTTTCCAGCATTTTCATGACCTGTGTTATATTCTATCTGCCACGTGAGAGTGGCTGTGAGGATTGGGGGAAAATACACAGAAACAGTTAAGTTTGTTGAAGGTGTTTGACCGACTGTTTCATACAGAATTCCTGGTCAATGCGACTGCGTCTGGAGCTCCTTTGAATGTTGGGGCACAACTATTAGCTTGTCTTGGCTTTGGGGTCTCCTCAGCACGACACGAGGGCCTGAGGCGCAGCGGCCCGTGCTGGGAGGGCCGCGTTCTGGGGGAGTTTCGGAGACAGCACCCCGGTCTCTGCACCACGGCCCCGGTCCCGGCGGCGTCCACCCCGCTCCCTGGCACCACAGCTGCACGGCCGACCCCAAGGATGCATCGCCCAGGTCTACTCGCCCCACACGTTCTACCCTGACAGGTTCACTCAACAGAAAGAGCGGGAGCCAGAACATGCCCTCGGAGGGAATCTGCAGGTGGAGGCGAAGTCCCTGGGTCCCTGACCTACTTCCGAGACAGTGAGGCTTCCTCCCGTCCTCGCCCAGCGCCTGTGCGACCACCGCTTCCGCAGCCGCAGGGGGAGCTCCTTCTGCTCCCATCCCGTTCTTCCCCAGCCTTTTCCTCAGGCCCTGCTCGGCCCTCGCTTCTTTCCTTCCCAGCTGCCACTCCTGCTAAACACAGCAGGGATGCAGTCAGCTCTCACCCTCCTACCCACCGCGGCCCCAACCACAGTGAGCACAGGCACGTGGCAGGGATGGCATTCCGTACCGCGTCGGCACTCAGCTACGACCTTGAAGCAGTGGACTCATGTCACTCACGGAGAGCTCCTGGGCCCAGCTGTTCTGAGAAAGCCCCACGCCTGGGCTAGTGGTCCTGGGCCCCTTGTGTCCATTTAGGGTGCTGTTGGTGTGTGCACATTGCGTGTCAGGTCACCCAGCCCTGAGAGCCCCGTGGCCGGGCCTGCTCCAGCCTGCCCACCAGCTTTAGGAGGGAACCAGGGGCTGCCCGGTAGTTGGCAGGACATTCCCACCAGCTGCTGGACAGGGTGCTGGGGTTAAGCAAAGACCCAACTAGAGGGTGGAAGGTGGGCACTGGGGCTCTCACTGCTGGAGTAGGAGGGTCCATAAGCTGGAGCAGAGTAATCCCTGCAGTCCCGGGTCAGGGCTGGCGAAGCCAGTGTGAACAGCTGCATGGTGACCGTGGGTCCAGGCGGAGGCCTGCTGTAACACACACACATGCCCCACATAGGCATCGCACTCACATGCATCCCCTGTTCTGGGCCGGCAAGCAAAGACGCCCCAGGAGCCACAAGCATACTTGAACCAGGTCAGCTTAGAGAAAGGCTGATTCCGGACCAGGCCGGGCAGGCTCATGGTGAGCTGGGAGAATCTTGCAGCGCCAGAAAAGAAGGAAGTGCTCAAGCAAAGAAACAAACACAGAGAAACACAACGCACACCCGGGGACGTGTCATGGGAATGCAGCAGCCGACCACAAGGGCTCCCGCCAGCCAGAGCGGGAAACACGGAATAAAACAGTGAAATGTGAATAAAATGGTGTTGGATTACGACCCAAAGGACAAGGATCCCTGAGTGAATACGTGGAGGAGGAGAGACAAATGTCCTGTGCAGAAGAATCCCAAAGGGTTTATGTAGAGACCCACCCCCAGGAGCGGGGCACGGCTCCCCAGGCCCGAAGCGTGGGTGACTCACACTGCCTTCCTTCCACAGACACAGCACAGAGACCCACAGCCCCGTCCAAGGGACCAGGCTGACTGCAGAGCAAGGCTGTGCTGAGCCACGTTCCAGTCCAACCACGAGAAGGACATCAGACAGGTCCCAGCAAAGGGACATTCCACAACCCTTCTAAACAGCAACCCCTCAAAACTGTCAAGGTCACCTGAAATAAAGAAAGCCTGGGAAGCTGTCACAGCCAGGAGCTGCCTGAAGAGGCCTGCAGACTCAGTCATGTGGTGTCTCCGCTGGACTCCTTCGTGGGGCAGAGAGAAGGCATAAGGGAAAAAATAAAAGTGAGAAAGTAGGGGCTCCTGTTAATAACGATGCATCCACATTGATGCATTAGCCGTAAGCAGATGTGCCATAGGAATGTAAGATGTTAATAACAGGCGAAACTGGGTGTCCGGAACGTGGGAGCTCTGCGCTCTCTCACAACGTTTCTGTAAAGCTAAAACCGCTCCAAAAAACAAAGTTATTTATTAACAGGTTGGCTGGGAGAAACACTGCAGCTTCCTGCAGGCGGTGAAACGGATTGGATAGTAGGGATTTTGAACAGAGAGACTTGATAAAAATAAGCCTTGATATAGCCAGGACCGCCGTGTTCTGGGTGGGCCTGGGGGTGGGTACCGCTGGGGGAGGGCCTGCCCCCTGCTGCTGCTGCCGCTGCCACACTGTGGAATCCGGAGCCAGGGCGGCCCAGGGAGGGACCTGCCGTGGGCTGGGCTGAAGTCCCACACACCCAGATCCCAGTCTCCACCAACAGGGTGAAGAATAATTTAAAGGAAATCATTTAGATAGACAGGCACCTTCCTCTATGATGGTATAACTTAAATTTGACCTCATCATGGTAAAAAAATGTAGAGATATGAATTCAGGAAACAACAATTTAAACATTCAAAATAAATTTTGGAATGCCTTCAGGAAGACATGATTTTAGGAGCGTCAGCCGCACAGCAATCCCTGGAGCCACTTCTCACACACTGTTTTTACTGTAGGCTCTGGGAGCAGGGAGCTGAGAGCCGGCTTAGACTCCAGGAGGCCAAACCCTTGACTTTGTAGGTGGGAGGATGGGAGGAAGCTGTGTGCTTCAGCCACGTGGCCAGGCAATGGGGGCTGAGGGCGGTGGGGGCTGAGGGCGGTGGGTGCTGAGGGTGATGGGGGCCGAGGGCGATGGGTGCTGAGGGCGGTGGGTGCTGAGGGCGGTGGGGGCCGAGGGCGATGGGTGCTGAGGGCGGTGGGTGCTGAGGGCGGTGGGGGCCGAGGGCGGTGGGTGCTGAGGGCGGTGGGGGCTGACACCCCGGCTTCTTTCCTCTCTCCCTTCCTCTTGTGCTATAATCTAACATTGTGGAAACCCCTCGCTCTTCATCCTCCTTCACATATCACTTGTAGTTTCAAATGGCATCGAAATACCCATGTTCAAGAACATTCAGAAATGTTCATCTTGTTTTGCAGAGTCCCACCTCCTCCATGAATTTGTTGGTGAAAATAAGAAATCTGTGTAACTGGTTTCAAAAAGCCTGCCTTCCTTTCTTCTGTCAGTTTCACCCACCACCTGCCGTGGGAACCCTGAAGGAAATATATTGGCTTTTTGTTCAGAAGGTACAAACTCCTCAGCAGTACCTGAGAACGTCCCAAAGCCAAGATGGAGAAGCTCGTGCATTCGGGGTTTCTGTGAACTCCCTCGGAAGCCCGTTCGGTGCGGGCACAGGCAGCTCCGCTCTCCGGGGGCACACACGGCCCTCTGCACGAAGCCTGTGCCCGCTGCAATCTCAGCTCCATTGACTTCCCGGCCGTCATTTCCCAGCCAAATTTGGAAAACAGAAACTGAATCTGATTGCTAAATATACAGACACTTGGAAAAAATGAACTTGGTTCTTAGTTTTATGGCCCAAATAATTTTTAGCTGAAGAAAATAATAGAAATGAACAACAGACATAAAACTTTAGCCTGTGTGAATTAAATGGTTCTGCCGCGTTAACTTCATAAAACCATAATCCTCTCCTCCATAAACTATTACATGCGCTGCAACATATCTGATTTATGGGGTGTGGAATCGATGGGAAAAAATTAATGCTTGAAAAACATATTAGAGACATTATTGAACAGATTTTAATTGAGATTTGATTTCAATGCCCCTTATCCACATGATTAATGGGTCCCACCCCCCGACTCCAGCATGCTGAAAAGAGTCTTTAATATGACAATTAAGTATCTGTCTTTAGGTTTTATGTAGCTCTCCCCACTACAATCACTTCATCAGTACAGTGTGGCTTTTGTGCAGATTAAATTGAGACTCAATTTTCTCTATTTTCCAGCACTTACTTATGTTTTATGACAAGCACTAAATCAATTTTACGCCATTATTGATTTTTTCTTAAATGGACACAAACCATTTCGCCTTTTGCCCTTCTCTCCTACCTGCCTTCCCGCTCCCTGCTTGATATACGGCCCGAGGAGGAAATTTCCAGCACTTCCCGAGACTTCCACAGATCTTGCCAATTCATTCCATTTTTACAACATCAGAATTGACAGACTTAACCTGGAATTCTATCAAAACTTATATATTGTTGTTGTAATGTGACAAGGGTGAGAGGTGCTGGGTTTTTTTTTTTTTTTTGGTTTTTTTTTTTTTTTGTTTTAATCTTTTCCTTCTGAAACAAAACAAAGCCTCAAGGTTAATTCATTTGCTTGTAAGTTCGGGCCAAGATTTCCTCTATAATATTGCCTAAATTTTTTGAACAGAAGCTTAAGCTATAATTTTTCTAACATCCTTGAAGTCTAATTAATATAGCAATAGAGGGAGAATCTATTTCATGGCTCGCAGGGAAAAGGCATTATCTGCAAGGTGCAATAACTCCTTCCAGGAGCCTGACGACAGCCAGTGTGTGCGATGCAATTAAGAAGCTCCTGGATCTTCGGGGCTTTATCCTCTATGACCTATGGCAAAAATTAACGGCCGCCTTGGGCAAAAGAAGTAAGAATAGGTACATAATTTGTAATCAGATAGCATTTTTTCTGAGTGAAGAATTATACATGAAGAAAAACAGCCAGCAATGCCGGCTGCCAGAAAGGTCTCTCATTTATTCGGTGATGCCACTGCCTGTCTTTGAAAATATCATCCTAGGTAAGCGTGAATACCTGTTTGCTTTCTACGCTGTTACCATTATGTCAGTTTCATAATGAACATTTTATGTACTTTATTAAAAATGTGAACAGATATAGCATGAAGGTAACATGCCTTTATGCTAACATTTTTGTAATGAACACTTTATGTAGTTTATTCAAAATGTGAACAGCTAGGCCGGGCATCAGCATGAAGATAATATGTCTTTTCTTTAACATCTGTAAAAAGTACGCATTATAAAGAATGTCATTACCTTTGATAAGGAGTACAGTGCTGTGTACAACACAATTTTGAAAACAGTAAAATTTGCCAATTCACATAACACAGAAATGAAGTGCTTGCTTTTAGTATGTTTCTGTAATGCAATGTGAGTTTATCTATTAACTTTGGAGGAGAGAGAAGAGAATACAGGGTAACCAGAGAGCCCATTTTCTTAAATTCATCTGGTTCTTCTTTTTCTTCTGTCTCAAAGCAGTCTCAAAAATATGACTGTAACAACACAAAATATTGCCTAGTTTATTTTAAAAGAGTATGCCTGGGTAACGTTTATTAATATATAGGTTACAAACACATACCTTTTACATGTTTTCCATGGAAGGAGACCTCGGAACGATTTCTGGTAAGTGGCTGGCCACCCGAAAGTTACTTCGCTGGGGAAAACCCTGAGACGCTGGAGATCCAGGCTTGCTCTGCCGTGATGCTGCCTGCACACCCTGCTGCCACCCGGGGCAGGGCAGCATGCGGGGCTCCCCCTATCCCCCACACTCCCTATGGGTGCTTCCTTATGGGAGGTGGGGTGCCGATAGCAGCCCCCGGGGTCCACAGGCCCCGTCGTATCGGCTTCTCCTTCCCCTTCCTCTTGCTTTCGGGATAATGGGAGTTCCCGGAGTCAGCGTCCTCCCTGCCACCTTCACTCCGCCAGGCTCACTGAGCAGGCTCCTGGCAAGCAGGCTCTCGGCTCTGCGGGCCACGGGAGAACATTGGTGGCAAATGTGGCAAAGGACTGTGTGTGTAAAGCATGCATACGAATTGATAAGCCAAGCACAGGCCAGAACGTGGGCAGCAGATCACAAAACATCATTCGCACAGAGAAGGAAAGCTGTAAACATGAGGTGACTATGAAACAGTGCAAAGACTTGAGGATCTTTCCAATTTTGCTGAAACACCGAAAGCAACTTGATGGACTAAGTTTCTTCTGGGAGATTTTTCTTTGCTAATTAGATTTTCCTTTCTGTCTAGCAAGGTTCTGAACGTGGCTGCACTGGCGTTTTAGGGAGCCCTCCTGGGCACTGCAGGATGCTCGGCAGCTCTTCTGACCTTCACCCACTCATGCCGGACGCACCCCCGCCCCAGTTCTGATGACCGAGGATGTCCCAGCAACTGCCAGTGTTCTCTGGGATGGGGCAGGGGTGCAGAGATTGTTCGGAAAAAACCCATGCTATGCGGCCTGGCTTTGGGATTTTATTCATTCAGAGCCCAAGTCGTTTAAAATCCATTCCGCCATCCCCCGAGGGAATGAGAACTAGAAATAGGAAAATGCCGACGGTGGGTACAAGGGACATCTACAGTGACACAGTTCTTCCCAGCTTTCACTCCACCCTCACGTGAATGATTTAGCTTCAACTTTATAAATTCAAAATCAATATGATGGAGCAATGCTTGCCTTCCTTTCTCCAACGTACACGTGGCAGCCTCTCTCGAAGGAGAAATTCCGTTTACTCGATGATTATGGAATTGTCCTGACTGCAGCAGGCCTCGCCCACCGCAGGATCCCTCCACGGCCTTCCCCTGGCTGTTGAGAGGCGGCCCATCAAGCCATCCAGCTTTTAGCCTCAAACACTGCAGAGGCCCAGGGTCCTCCAGCTTCACCTCATTTTTTAGCGTGTGCGGTGGCCACAGGTCAGGGATCAGGGCCACATGAACGGAGGGAAATGGTACGAGTGCTTTGCGTCCGACTCCTTCAGCAGTCAGCCCAGGTCATGAAAGACCGCCAGACTGAGAGCCTAGGCGCTGCACCAGCTCTGCCTCCATCACTGCAGAACAGAGATGAAGTTCCCTGGGCCTCCAATCCCTGACTATCATCTAAAGCGGGCGTCCCCAAACTACCACCCTTGGGCCACATGCGGCCCCCTGAGGCCATTTATCCGCCCCCCCGCCGCACTTCAGGAAGGGGCACCTCTTTCACTGGTGGTCAGTGAGAGGAGCACAGTATGTGGCAGCCCTCCAGCGGTCTGAGGGACAGAGAACTGGCCCCCTGTGTAAAAAGTTTGGGGACGCCTGATCTAAAGGCTTCCACGGTTCTCTTCCCCCTCCAGTTACGCACCTCTATGAACACACACGGTAAAGACCTGGCACCAGTGACTCTTACCTCAAACAGTTTTCAAAGGTGTGCATTTTAATAGAACGAGAGTCAGAATAATTGACGGGGGGAGTCATTGAGCAAGGATAACGTCAAACACCAAACCACGTTTCCACTGCACAAATCGAAGTACAAGACCACCTTAAGTAAACAGGGACTTAAACGTAGAGATTCATGCATCCGTTCTCAAACAGGTGGCGGGTATCGAGATTGCACCGTGGAAACATGGGCAGAAATACGCTGTCTTCACACTGCTTAAATTCAGGTGAGATGAATGATAAAATAAACTAAGAAAATATTCACATTATTAGATGATGAAAACACTGTATAGAGAAAACTTAATCAGGAATGAGGATTAAAATTTTTGTGGAGGTTGTCACATGTGGTTTTGTGTTTAAAAAAATCAAATCCTAAATAGTCTAATTTTTTTAAATCCTCTATTAAAAAATACACACTATTAAAATATATTTGAAGGATGCACCCATTTATAATAGCATGTAGCTAAAATCAGTCTGAAGACTTAAAATGCTGATGACAGAGCCATGGAACACACAAATTCTTTAATCAATGAGCTTTTTCCTTTTTTTGAGATAAGGTCTGGCTCTGTTGTCCAGGCTGGGGTGCAGCAGCGTGGTTTCAGCTCAATGCATCCTCCTCCTCCAGGGTTCAACAATTCTTCTGCCTCAGCCTCCCAAGTGGCTGGGCTGACAGGTGCGCACCGCCAGTCCTGGCTAATTTTTGGATTTTTAGGAGAGATGGGCTTTTGCCATGTTGACCAGGTTGGTCTCGAACTCCTGACCTCAAGGGATCCGCTTACCTCAGCCTTCCCAAAGCAGTGGGATTATAGGAGTGAGCCACTGTGCTGGGCCAATGAGCTCATATTTTTAAAATATTCTTCATGTAACCAGGAGTGTTCAATGTTTTGGCTTCCCTGAGCCACACTGGAAGAAGAATTGTCTTAGGCCACACATAAAATACACTAATAATAGCTGGCGAGCTAAACAGTGAAAAGCTCTGTGCATAATTGTCATGAGAGTCACCACCACAGATAAGCAAAATCGTCCTTGTATTCAAGGGGCCGATGTGAACCGAGACTCCTGCCACTTTAAACCAAGGAAGTCCGCGTCTCCGTTTTCTCCAGTTTCAGCTAATAAGCAAATTAAGGCCAGACAGTGAGTCATTCCTGAATGAATTAGGTCCTCGCTGCTCCGTACAAGGAGCCAAACATCTGGACGTGGAAGAAGTCACCCAAGCTCTTTCTCCAGCTCCCACCTCCCAGGGCCTCAGGGCCGGGATTCAGGGCTGGCCGGGGATCTCCCCAGCTCTCCTGCATCTGCCCGTGACCTGGCACCTGCAGCGCGGAGGGCATCCGCCCCGCAGCCCTGGATCCACACTGCCTCGGCCCTGCCCCGCCTCTTCTCCTCCTCCTCCCCATCCCAGCTGCTCCCATCTGCTCTCTGCCCCCACCCCTCAGTGCCCAGGCCTCCAGCGCCCAGGCCTCCAGCCTGCATGTGAACCCATGTGAGTGTCCTGTGGTCAGGGAGGAAGCTGGGTCCTATCCGAGTGTCCTGTGGTCAGGGAGGACGCTGGGACCCGTCCGAGCGTCCTGTGGTCAGGGAGGAAGCTGGGACCCATCCGAGCGTCCTGTGGTCAGGGAGGACGCTGAGACCCATCTGAGTGTCCTGTGGTCAGGGAGGAAGCTGGGACCCATCCGAGTGTCCTGTGGTCAGGGAGGAAGCTGGGACCCATCCGAGCGTCCTGTGGTCAGGGAGGAAGCTGGGACCCATCCGAGCGTCCTGTGGTCAGGGAGGACGCTGGGACCCGTCCGAGCGTCCTGTGGTCAGGGAGGACGCTGAGACCCATCTGAGTGTCCTGTGGTCAGGGAGGACGCTGGGACCCATCCGAGCGTCCTGTGGTCAAGGAGGACGCTGGTGACATTCCCAGTGCTAAGGGCAGCGCTGGGCCCGGGCCGCGGTGGCTGAACGCAGAGCGCGCGCTCCGAGTGCGCCCCGGGCCCTGCGCGTCCTCTCGGGGTCCTGCCTGGTGGCGGCGAAGGCACCGGGCGCTGTGACCCGCGAGGCGCCCCTGGTCCCGGGAGGCTGTCTGCGGGCCTCGCTGTCCACGCAGCCGCGGCCTGTGGGTCCCCTCCGTCCCCAGCCACGCGCGGGCCTTCTCGGGTGGGGGTGCGTGGAGGCCCCGGCGTGGAGGACGCGCGGGCGGGGTGGGGCGGCCGGGCCCCGCGTGCAGCTGGAACCGAAGCTGACTGCTCAGCCGCCAGAAGAGGCAGAAATCACCCGCTCCCCGCGGAGGCCTCCAGCCGCCCTCCCGGCCCAGCCCCGCGCGCGGTAATATGCTCCTATCAGCTTTAATAGCCCCATGCTGGATTCAGGAGGTATTATGGATTGTACAGCAAGCATATTGTCATTAAATTAAATTTTCAGAACATTCCCCAGCTCATCACAAATACCACAGAGAGTCATCATAATCGGTTCTCAACACATGTGTAATTGCCTTCAGCTGGTGTCTTTTACAGTTGACATTGTTCAGCAGTGATAAGGTGATTGGCGATTTCAATACACAGCTTGTTTCATAGCTGCCGTAATTGAAATATGGTATGTGTGAATGGAAGATTACATTAAGACCTAGGATAATCACCTGACACGAGAGTAATTGACTCTACAATCTGCCACTGGGTCTCTCGGGGAGGCTGAAATGAAAAGAAGCCATTAGCAGACTACACCACTGCTGGCTGTGCCTCCGTGCCAGGCTGGCATTCTGGAGCACGGGCGCCGCGCCACGCTGTCGAGGGCACCGTAAATGACAGGGAGAGAGGGCGAAGCCCAACACTGGAGGAGAAAAGTTGAGCTCGCCTCCGTGGGGACAGCCGGCAGGTTCTAGAACAAATGCCCGCGCTGTGCGGAAGGAAGTCTGCCCGGCCACGGTGGCTGTGAGCGTGGCAGGCAGCGCTGGGCTGGCACACGGCCCTCCCTCGCTCCCTCCCCCTCCTCTCACTTCCTTTCCTCCATCTCCCCCGCCTCCCGTCTCTGCCTGTGTCTGCCTCTGCCTCCTCCTCTCTCTCTCTCTCATTTTCTGCCCCATCTCTCTCTGTGCCCTTCCTCCCCCACCCAACTCCTCTTCGTCCTTCTGTCCCAGGGACCCTGCCTCATCCTCCCACCACCCCGGGAGGTGCTCAGAGCCCCACCTGAAGACTCTGAGCCAACAGGATCCCCGCCCCAGAGTCACCAACAGCTTCGCACACAAAGTCCACCCCTGGAGAGTGGAAGCCAAATCCCACTGCTTCCAGATCTGGAGGCAAAAACCGCGTTTTCCACACTGGGCTGGCGTCACTGCCGTCTGGTGGAGGCACAGCTGCCAGCCTGGCTCCACTGCATGGCGGAAATGTGATGCCACACCCCTATCACCCCACGCTCAGAGCGCCCCAGGCACAAAGACCTGCTCGCAATAACCGGACCAAACCAAACACCTGCAAGGATTCTTTCCAGTTCACCCTCAGTCAGCAGAGAGAGGCTACGGTTGGCTCAGACCGTTCAGTTCTGCCTCAGTTACTCCAAAGACAAAAGAAAATGGCTTCCCCTTTCCCTTCTCACAGGAGCATGACTTTGAGTCGCCCCACAGGTTCCGAGATAACCATGACCAATCAGGGCATCCCACACTGATGGGCTTGGTGATCAGAAGGGGAACAGTCCACAGTTGGCCACGATGATGTTTTATGATGGCCTTGGGGTTACATCATTCCTGCTAGCAGAGCGTGGACACCCCGACGACTCAGACCTGGACATGTGCCCCTGGCTGGCTGGTTATTAGCCGTGTGCTACTCAGGAGACCCATCCCCTGCAGGCTGTTTCTTCAACTCCAAAAATGGAGAACGTCTGGCCTGCCTTGTCTTCCTCCCACATGTGGAGTGAAGGACAGTTTGTGAAATCCTCCATGAAACTCTGCACAGCAGCGTGAGTCCAGGGTGCTCGCATCGCAGTGTTGTTGTAACTGTGTTTCACTTTGTACGTGTACATGTTTCCTTAGACCTCTCTGTTCAAGTTCACTAATTGGCACAAAATCATAGGTAATCAAAGGGACTCCTTGTATTGATAAACACAGGGACGCTGACTGTGGGACGCACCTTCGGCCCTCTCTGGATTCTTCCCCCTCCCATCAGTATGCAAGGTGGTGCTGCGGGATTCCTGACCTCAGAAAGATGACTTGAGAGCCCCCATTGACCCAAGACGAAAGTATTGATGGGAGAAATCCCAGGGGACTTGAAAAGCTGTTCCTCCTCCTGAAATCAGAAGTCAACAGGGTTTTCCAGTAACCTTTGTCATGTTGAAGATAGTAATATATCTGACCGTCCAAGCAGATTGAGTAACTCATTAACTCGGAGGCACCGTGGAAGCCCCTCAGAACACGTCCTCCACAGCCTGGACCGAGGACACTGGAGAAGCCGCCTTGGCTGCCACATTGGTGTTGATCGTGCATAACATGGACCACGACCCAGACAAATTCTGCATCCAGGAGGAAACATAAAAATAAGAGCTTGGGTCACTTCTCTCTTTTATGGAATTTTCTCTTCTGTATATCACTCTCTCAAGTGCATTCTTCAAAACTTGAAAGGCCCTAGTGTTTTTTCTGAGAAGCTGACAGTCACAACTTTAGTTTGTTTCACCATAAAGTAGCAAAGTTTTACAACATGCAAAAAATACAGTAGTACTGTATGACACTGTCAATATCATTTATAGCACAATTTTACACACAGGCACGAGTGTCATAAAAAAGAAATAACTTCTATCAACTGCCCTAAAATGACTTATGTCATAAATAAGTTGGATTTCTGAAAGAGAACCAATAAAGTCCTAGCAAATACAATTTTTCCCACTAAATAATCACCTTGACCTCTTCCTGGTATATTAACCCCCTAAAAAAAAAATACTGGTCTTGGGAAGAAACAGTAAAAGGAGTTCATTCTTGATAAGGTAGGCCTCAGTCTCTTTTCTCAAAAGGGATTGGGAAAAACCAATGTCCACATGGGTCCCTTGTTAGAGACTTAAATGACAGAAGTTCATCAGAAGGGATTTTTTAATTCTTTCCATAATAGGCATCCACAAAACACCGAGCATGCTGAATTTTCATCTCTTCTCCGCAAGCTGATGAAGGTTCCTCAACGCTCACCCAGCCAAGTCCCTGTGTCCACTCGTCCTGGTTTACAAACACACACACATACAAGCACACGCATGCAAGCATGTCAGCCTTCAGAACCCCTTTCCCTGCCCCGTTGCTGGGTAACTGAGAAGTCACTTCCTCATGGACCCGGTCTGGCTGTCTAGTCATTGCATCGGACCGCAGGGTCTGGACCAGGCCATGAGCAGCCACCCCCTGACACCTGGGAGACACCTGCCAGAGAAGAGGGGGCCTGGATCCTCCAACGCTTTGATGGTGAGTGGGCTGTCCACATTCACCATAAAAGTGAAAGTGGTCATGTCGGCAGCCTTGCCCACAGAGCTCCTAAACCAACATTAACCGTGACCATCCAGGCACCTTGCTCTTTCTGTCATTCTCCTATGAGAATCCGCTACCAGCACCTGTGTGAGTTTGATGTTATATCTGAAGACGTATATAATGTGTCATATGGGAAATATTTGAAAGTTCAATAATTATTAGAAAAATTGACAAAAACTTCCAGAACGAGTGATTGATATGCATTTCCTTACAAGGGAAACATAAAACCTCTTTCTTCACTTCAAGATGTGTGAATGCAAAGCTGAGTCAAGATGACCAAATAGACACAACTCCCGTGCACAACACCCACCCAGAGAGACGCAGAAATCGAGAGATCTCCTAGCTCCAACCAAGGTACCAGGTGCATTTCAAGGGCTCTGGTGGGACAGACGGTGAGCAAAGCCCAGCTAGGGCAGACCGAGGTGGGGAGGGGTGCTGCTTCACCCAGAAAGTGCATCTGACCGGCGACTTGGACGTTCGCCCTCTGGCACTCCAGCGCAGACACAGCACTCCTCCCAAAGCCTCAGCAATACACAGAACAGGGGATCTTTGCCAGTCAAGCGCCGTGAATTACAAGTGTAAAGTTGAATAATAATCCAGGATGGTGTCCCAGATCGGCGCACAGATCTAAGGAAATGCGTAAGACCATAAGCCACCCAGGAGAGCCTGCAGACCAAGCTATGGCCTCTTCCTCCTGCCCAGAGAGAGAGGGAGCTGAAAGTGAGGAGACACATGGTGAGGCTGGGTGGGTCCCTACACTCCCCCACAAACCGCAGAGGACTGAAGCACGAACTCTAGTGGGTTACACAACCAGTGCTTCAGTCTGAGCTGAACCCTGGATGATCCAGCCCTATGGAGGAAAGACACAGCCCACCATTAAAGAGGTGTGACTAGGCTTCTTCTTCTTCTTTTTTTTTTATTGTATTGCATTTTAGGTTTTGGGGTACATGTGAAGAACATGCAAAATTGTTGCATAGGTACACACGTGGCAGTGTGATTAGGCTTCATGTTTTAACAAAAACACAGGAAGCCTACATAGCAACGTGATGGTGTTCTTGACCACCCAACCACTCCTCCAGGTCAGCAGAAAAGGCAGGCCTAACCTCCCAGTGTGAACAAAAAAGACACAGGAAGCTTACCTAGTAACCTGAAGAAGTCCCTAGAAACCCAACAGCGCCGCGACAGGCAGACAAGCGACCTCATCAAGCAGCTCCCTGAGATTACAGCCAGGTAAATCCACAAAGATGGGAAAAAAACAGTGCAAAAAAAGATGAAACCATCAAACACCAGAACACCTCTTCTCCTTCAAGGTATCACAGCTTCTCAACAACACAAGAACATATGACTGAGAAAGTGTGACGAATTGGCAGAAACTGGCTTCAGAAGGTGGATAAAAACAAACTTTTCTAAGCTAAAGGAAAACGTTCTAACTCAATGCAAAGAAACCAAAAGCCTTGAAAAAAAGTAGACGAAATGCTAACTAGAATAACCAGCTTAGAGAAGAACATAAACGACTTGATGGAGTTTAAAAACACAGCACAAGAACTACGTGAAGCAAATACATGTTTTAATAGCCAAATAAATTAAGCAGTAAAAAGGATATCAGAGACTGAAGATCAACTCAATGAAATAAAAAAAGAAGGCAATACAAGAGAAAAAAGAGTGAAAATAAATGAACAAAGCCTCCAAGAAATATGGGATTATGTGAAAAGACCTACTATGCTTGATCAGTGTACCTCAATATGACGGGGAGAATGCATCCAAGCTGGAAAACATGCTCCAGGATATTATCCAGAAGAACTTCCCCAGCCTAGCAAGGCAGCCCAACATTCAAATCCAAGATATACAGGGAACTCCATAAAGATATTCCTCAAGAAGAGCAACCCCAAGGCACATAATTGTCAGATTCACCAGAGTTTAAATGAAGGAAAAAATGCTAAGGGCAGCCAGAGAGAAAGGTCAGATCACCCACAGAGGGAAGCCTATCAGACTCACAGCAGATCTCTCAGCAGAAACCCTACAAGCCAGAGGAGAGTAGGGGCCAATATTCAACATCCTTAAAGAAAAAAACTTTCAACCCAGAATCTCATATCCAGTCAAACTAAGCTTTGCAAGTCAAGGAGAGATAAAATCCTTTATGGACAAGCAATTGCTGAGAGATTTTGTTACCACCAAACCTGCCCTACGAGAGCTCCTGAAAGAAACACTAAGCATGGAAAGGAACAAGTACCAGTCACTGCGAAAGCACACCAAATGGCAAAGACCAAAAATGCAATGAAGAAAATGAGTCAACTAATGGGAAAGAAAACCAGCCAGTAACAAAATGGCAGGATCAAATTCACACATAACAATATTAACATTGAAGTAAAAGGCCTAAATGCCCCAATCAAAAGAACAGACTGGCAAACTGGATAAAAAGTCAGAATCCATCAGTGTGCTGTATTCAGGAAACCCATCTCGCATACAAAGACACACACTGACTCAAATAAAGGGATGGAAGAAGATTTACCAAGTAAATGGAGAAGAATAAAAAGCAGGGGTTGCAATCCTAGTGTCTGCTATAATGGGCTTCAAACCAACAAAGATCAAAAGAGACAAAGAAGGGAATTACATAATGGTAAAGGACCAATGTAACAAGAAGAGCTAATGATCCTAAATATACACGCACCCAGTACAGGAGCACCCAGATACATAAAGCAAGTTCTTAATGATCTAAAATGAGACTTAGACTCCCACACAATAATAGTGGGAGACTTCAACACTGCATTCTCAATATTAGACAGATCAACGAGACAGAAAATTAACAAGGACATCCAGGACATGAATGCAGAGCTGGACCAAGCAGACCTAAAAGACATATACAGAAGCTCCACCCCAAATCCACAGAATACACATTTTTCTCAGCACCACATCACACTTACTCCAAAATTGATCACATAATTGGAAACAAATCACTCCTCAGCAAATGCAAAAGAACAGAAATCATAACAAACAGTCTATCAGACCACAGTGCAATCAGATTAGAATTTAGGATTAAGAAACACGCTCAAATCTGCAAAACCACTTGGAAACTGAACAGCTTGCTTCTGAGTGTCGACTGGACAATGAAATGAAGGCAGAAATAAAGATATTCTTCAAAACCAATCAGAATGAAGACACAACTTACCAGAATCTCTGGGACACCTTCAAAGCAGTGTAAAGAGGGAAATTTATAGCAACAAATGTCCACATGAGAAACAAGGAAAGATTTAAAATTGACACCCTATCAAAAAAATTGAAAGAGCTAGAAGATAAAGATCAAAAAATTCAAAAGCTAGCAGAAGACAAGAAATAACTAATATCAGAGCTGAATTGAAGGAGATAGAGACACAAAAATTGAAGGAGATAGAGACACAAAAGACACTTCAAAAAAAATCAATAAATCCAGGAGCTGGTTTTGAAAAAGATCAACAATATAGACAGACTGCTAGCCAGACTAATAAAAAAGAAGTGAGAGAAGAATCAAATAGATGCAATAAAAAAAGATAAAGGGGATATCACCACTGATCTCACAGAAATACAAACTACCATTAGAGATTACTACAAACAGCTCTATGTACATAAACCAGTAAATCAGAAAGAAATGGATAAATTCCTGGACACTTGTACTCTACCAAGACTAAACCAGGAGAAAGTTGAAACCCTCAATAGACCAATAACTAGGGCTGAAGTTGAGGCAGCAATCAGTAGCCTACCAACCAAAAATAGTACAAGTCCAGATGAGTTCACAGCCGAATTGTGCCAGGTGTACAAAGAGGAGCTGGCTCCATTCCTTCTGAAACTGTATCAAACAATACAAAAAGAGATTTTTGCATCGATGTTCATCATGGATATTGGCCTGAAGTTTTCTTTTTCAGTTGAGTCTCTGCCTGGTTTTGGTATCAAGATGATGTTGGTCTCAGAAAATGAATTAGTATTGTTTGATATATTTACAGATGACATGATTGTATATTTAGAAGACCCCATCATCTCAGCCCCAAATCTTCTCAAATGGATAAGCAACTTCAGCAAAGTCTCAGGATACAAAATCAATGTGCAGAAATGACAAGCATTCCTATACACCAATACCAGACAAACAGAGAGCCAAATCAAGAGTGAACTCCCATTCACAATTGCTACAAAGATAATAAAATATCTAGGAATACAACTAACAAAGGATGTAAAGGACCTCTTCAAGGAGAACTACAAGCCACTGCTCAAGGAAATAAGAGAGGACACAAACAGATGGAGAAACATTCCATGCTCATGGTTAGGAAAAATCAATATCATGAAAATGGCTATACTGCCCAAAGTAATTTATAGATTCAACGCTATCCCCATTAAGCTACCAATGACCTTCTTCACAGAACTGGAAAAAACACTTTAAACTTCATATGGAATCACAAGGGAGCCCACATAGCCAAGGCAATCCTAACCAAAAAGAACAAAGCCGGAAGCAACACACTGCCGGACTTCAAAACATACTACAAGGCTACAGTAATCAAAACAGCATGGTACTGGTACCAAAACAGAGACATAGACCAATGGAACAGAACAGAGGCCTCATAAGGAACCCCACACATCTACAACCATCTGATCTTTGACAAACCTGACAAAAACAAGCAATGGAGAAAGGACTCCATGTTTAATAAAAGGTGATGGGAAAACTAGCTAGCAATGTGCAGAAAGCAAAAACTGTCATTTAACACTAAAATTAACTCCAGAGGGATTAAAAATTTAAACATAAAGCCTAAAAGCATAAAAACACTAGAAGAAAAAATTTACACTAAAATTTACACCTTACACTAAAATTAACTCCAGATGGATTAAAGATTTAAACATAAAACCTAACAGAATAAAAACACTAGAAGAAAACCTAGAAAAAACCATCCAGGACATAAGCATAGGCAAGGACTTCATGACTAAAACAGCAAAAGCAATGGCAACAAAAGTCAAAATAGACAAATGGGATCTAATTAAAATTCAGAGCTTCTGTACAGAAACACACACACACACACACACACCACACACACACACACACACACACACACACACATATCATTAGAGTAAACCAGGAACCAATGGAATGGCAAAAATTTTTCACAGTCTACCCATCTGACAAAGAACTAATATCCAAATTCTACAAAGAACTAAAACAAATATACAAGAAAAAAAACAAATAACCCCATTCAAAAGTGTGAAAAGGATATGAACAGATACTTTTCAAAAGAAGACATCTATGAGGCCAACAAACATATGAAAAAATGCTCATCATCACTGGTCACTAGAGAAATGCAAATTAAAACTGCATTGAGATACCATCTCACACCAGTTAGAATGGCCATCATTAAAAAATCTGGAGACAACAGATGCTGGAGAAGATGTGGAGAAATAGGAATACGTTTACACTGTTGGTGGGAGTGTAAATTAATTCAACCATTGTGGAAGAGAGTGTGACAATTTTTTAAGGATCTAGAAATAGAAATTCCATTTGACCCAGCAATCCTATTATAGGGTATATATCCAAAGAACTATAAATCATTTTATTGTAAAGACACATGCACACTTATGTTCATTGCAGCCCTGGGTACAGTAGCAAAGACCTGGAACCAACCCAAATGCCCATCAATGATAGACTGGACAAAAAAAAAATGTGGCATATATATATACCATGGGATACTACACAACCATAAAAAATGATGAGTTCAAGTCCTTTGTAGGGACTTGGATGAATCTGGAAACCATCATTCTCAGCAAACTGACACAAGAACAAAAAAACCAAACATCACATGTTCTCACTCATAGGTGGGTGTTAAACAATGAGAACACATGGACTCAGGGAGAGAAGCATCACACACTGAGGGCAGTTGAGGATGGCTTGGGGAGGGACAGCGGGGTTTGGGGAAGGTGGGGAAGGATAACATGGGGAGAAATGCCGGATATAGTCAAAGGGGGAATAGAGGCAGCAAAGCATGCAGTTATGTGTGCACCTACGCAGCAACCCCGTTGACCTGCACATGTACCCCAGACCCTAAAGTAAAATTATAAAAAAAAAGATGTGTGAATGCATATTCATTTCTTAATTTAATAAATTAAGAAGTTATCAATAAACAGACAACCTACAGAATGAGAGAAAATATTTGCAAACTATGCATCTGACAAATGTCTACTGTCCAGAATCTATGAGGAACATAAGCAAAAAGCAAGCAACTACAATTAAAAAATGGGCAAAGGATATGAACACATACGTCTCAAGGAAGACACATACATGGCCAGTAAGCATATAAAAAAAATGCTCAGTCTCCCTAATCATTAGAGAAATGCAAATCAAAACCGCAGTGACATACCTTCTCACACCAGTCAGAATGGCTATTACTACAAAGTCAAAAAATAACAGATGCTGGCAAGATTACAGAGAAAAGGGAAGACATACGTTCATATGTCTACTTCATTTTGAGTTCTACCCAGCCATTCCATGACTGGGCATATACCCAAAGGAATATAAACTTTTCTGCCACAAAGACACATGCACACGTATGTTCATCGCAGCCCTATTCACAAGAGGAAAGACATGGAATCAACCTACATGCCCATCAATGGTGCACTGGATAAAGAAAATGTGGTACAATACACCATGGAATACTATGCAGCCATAAAAAAATCAGATCATGGCATTTGTAGCAACATGGATAAAGCTGGAGGCCATTATCCTAAGCGAATCAACACAGGAACAAAAAATCATGTGCCACATGTTCTGACTTATCAGTGGGAGTTAGACATTGAGTACACATGGACACACAGAAGGGACAACAGACACAATGGCCTGTTTGAGGGAGACAGGCAAAGAAGGGTGAGGATTGAAAAACTACTTGTCAGGGATTATACTAATTACCTGGGTGACTGGACTCTCTGTACACCAAATCCCCGCAACACGCAATTTAGCCATGGAAAAAACCTACAGCTGTGCCCTGAACCTAAAATAAAAGTTAGAAAAAGAGAAAATTAATTTGACCGGTGCTTAGAACCAGAACTTTTTTTAAAAAAGAAGAAAACAAATTAAATTTTGTAATTTAAGACCCATGAATATCATGTATTTCTATTGTCCTGGTCTGGACAAGTGCAGAAGAGTCAAGTTTAAAGACAATCACATTTCTAAGTCAGTTATATTTTATATTTTGTTTTTTAATTTATTTTATGTTTGATTTTATAATAACTATTTTTGTTAGACTTACTTATTACAAAAAGTGATGTGTCTGTTTTATGAAACATAAAGCTTGAGCCGGAGCCCAGGAATGCACGTGGACATCTTGTATCTGCCTACAACTTGCTGCATTTCATCTTCATCCACAATCACAAACATAAGAATAAAAGCGAACTAAGGTTCGCAGAGGTAAGGATATAAAGGTGGTGAGTGTATTTTTTTTTTTTTTTTGTATTTACAAGCTCAGTTTACTACTTATATCACTTTTTAGTTCAAATTTATAAATCTTGAGAGAAGATCGTCTTGGAGTTTTACTTCAGGCTCTCCTGCCTTAATAGGAAAGGCTTCAAAAGCATACGTCTTCCATTATAACTCCTCAATTCCGAGGGTACAGATGGAAATTCAGTCGTGTTGGGGATCATGATTTTTAAATTTTCTTGTAACATTGTGAGATATTCACCAACGGGATTGGAAAACATATTTCATGTTAAATCTAAAATCACAGCTTTTGTTCTCAGCACTCGGCCTACATTTGAAAACATGAAAACTGCCCTGCTGAACAGAGCCCATTGGATGTCCTCAGGCAGGACGCCGAGGGTCACTCCATGCCTGTCATCTCTTCGTCCTTCCTGTTCACACTGGGCATGCAGGAAATGGGCACCAAATAAACACAGGAACTGGGATAAAACTTACTTTAAATTAATCATCTTTTTTTCCTCTTACTTGAAATAAATCGTTGTTAGCATTGAGAAAACCAAGCAACTTCAGTATGAAAAATAAAATGCTGAACTTACCAGGCCTGTGTATCATTCTGGTAGGTTGGCAATTTAAATATTGCACATCAATGCGGCAATCAATGGGTCACTCTGCTTTGAAAGTAAGGGCATTCGTGATGGCTGGTTTTGTCCATGAAGGAGAGAACGAGCACATTTTGGCAAAGCTTCCTTAAGTTTCCTGCTGTGGGTTTGCCTTGGCACCTCAAAGCAAATGTTACCTCTTTTCCTGCTTATTTAGCTGGGCGTGAAAAGGAGCACCAAACTATGACATCTCCCAGCAAAAAGGACTGTGTGATTGGGATGAGGTAATATATTTTTCTTGGATCTGCATTTGTGTACCCAGTTAATTTTGTGATTTATTTATTTAATTATTTTGCAAAGCAAAGGCAACCAGAAACCATATTCTAATCTTGTTCAATTTTAAAGATTTCACATAATTTTTTTTTTTTTTTTTTTTTTTTGAGACTGAGTCTTGCGTTTGTTACCCAGCCTGGAATGCAGTGGCACAATCTCGGCTCACTGCAACCTCTGCCTCCTGGGTTCAAGCAATTCTTCTGCCTTAGCCTCCCAAGAAGCTGAGATTATAGATGTACACCACCACACCCAACTAATTTTTGTATTTTTAGTAGAGATGGGTTTTCACCATGTGGGCCAGGCTGGTCTCGAACTCCTGGCCTCAGGTGATCCACCTACCTCGGCCTCCCGAAGTGCTGGGATTACAAATGTAAGCCACTGCACCCAGCCAAGATTTCACATAATTTAAGTCATCCGATTAAGGTTAAGAGTTAGGCTGAAAGCCACTCCCAGATTCTTCTCTGGACAGTATTGTCAACCTGCAATGACTGCAATGGTGAGAATGTCTTCACAGCAGCGATGAGAGCAGTGGTGAGCCTGTCCTCACACCAGCCTGGGCTCACATGCTTGCTGCAGCATAAGCTGCTGAAATGATTGTCCGTCCTGTCTGTCATGTGATGCCTTGCTTTGAAGTGTATTGTCGGTTTCAAATTCACACTGTGTCCTCATGCTGTTTCCCTCTGGCATATACACAATTCTGTGCATACCAAAAAGACCTGCATGCCTATTGCTATGCTCATACAGTTTGCTTCAACTTTATCATACATTGTCAGATAACACAGAAATGGGTGTGTAGTACTTCATGGTCTAAAAAAAAGGATTAACAACTTGGAGGACATTTATTGCCATCAAAAGTAAACCTCCTTGACTAGAAAAAAGAAAAGAAACGGATTGTTCTTTGATGTCTCCAGGTGACTTTGAGTGAGCGTTTTCAGCCCAGGACTTTCATCTGCTGCCCAGGCTGAATCAGCCATGGACTTCTACTAGCCACCACGTGGATGTAAGGTAACATGAGGACGCTCCCCTGACAAACCTCATACGTGCTGGATAAAGAAGCAGCAACACACTCTTCCATAAGCAATGCCACGTGCATGAAACAGGGTGAGTGTCGGGAAATGAACTGGTTGCGGAAACCCTGCACGGGGAGCTCGTGAGTTAGCTCTGCACCCGTCCTGGCGGAGGGAATGAGCGGTTGCCCAGAGAAGCTGGGAGATGCTGACCTGAGCACTCTTGAGTTAAGGAAGTGGAATTGGGGTCCCGAAGGGACCAGAAATAAAACTTGCCTGTCTAACATGGGGAGAGAACATTTTGGGGGATGTATAACCACAGTGTGAACAACACATAGCTTTGGGGGTCAAGCTTGTAACACATGTAGTCTGAAACTCCCCACCCCAGGTTACTGTGTCGACGGAGATCATGGTGCCTGGCTGATTCAAGGATCTGGGCATTTGGAGAGACTCTGAACTCAAACCACACGCATGACCCGCAGCTCATGTGTCACAGAAGAAGGGCTGATTGCCAAGTACCATGAGGCTCTGAAGGAAGCGGTCTAGGAGGAGTGGAGTCAGCTGACTCAGTCAGGGGAAAGGTTACAGCCTCCTCCCCAACAACCCGTAAGAACAGATAGAAATGAAGAAGACACACGAACGTTAAGGAAATCTCAAGGCAGTGGTAAATATTTCCAGAGAGGTGTTTGAGGCCAGCTCTACGAGAAGGAACAGCTGAGGAGACCTGTGACTGCCACCCTCGGGCCAGGACAAAGGGAAGAGGGTGGGGCCATCAGAGCCTGGGAGTTTGGAGGAAAGACTTCGTGGAGCCACCCTCAGGCCCCCATGCTGCCCACCACTGCTGGGCCCACGTGGGAGTGCGTGGGCCTGGCCTGAGGAGGCTGGGAGAGCTGGAGGCTGGGCCAGCGGCTGGACCCACCTGGAAGCTGTAGCTTGAGGAGCACACCCGCCCCTCCCACGGCTCCACAATCTCTCTAGTGCTCCTGCTGGAAGCCTATGGTCACAGAAGATGTCACTTTCAACTCCAACATCCCAGAGTAGAATATAAAGCATAGCTTAGAGCTGAGAAACCACAGAGAAGTGTCTCCCACATTACGAATGAGACATTGGGAAATGAGGGTAGAGTGAAAATGCCTAATAAACAAAGCATGTGACTTACAGCAAAGGAGAGGAGAAGACCCCCAGAAGAGACAGTTCTGAGAATAAGATGAAGGGAAAGAATTTACTTCGAAATGATGACACACAGCAAACCCCTCCATCACAAGCAGGACAAACAGAAATAAGTCCACTTTCAGGCATGTCTGCCACATGGATGCCGCCGAACTCCAGAGACAGAGAAGCTCCTCACAAGCAGCATGGGAGAAAAGAGAATTTGGAGCAAGGAAAGGACGCTGCGCAGACCCCAGAACGCAGCCGCTAAAGCAGGAGGCGCGTCGTTAGTGTTTCCACAACAGTCGGGAAAACTCGTCCCATGCCTGGAATAGGCCACTCAGCTAAATTATTAATATGTGAGGGTGAAAAATCGTGTTTGCAGGACACAGCGACCACCGTGTAAGTAGCTGAGACTCCCGAAGCACTCCATGTGCACAGATTCTGCTCCGCGCACGGACACGGAGCGCACCTTCCACTCACAGGCAAGGGACCACGCTTCTCCCCACTTTACAGATGGCAAAATCTAAGTCCAAAACCTTAAATAATTTTCCAAAGCGTATGGATCTAGTAGGACTAAGACGTTTCCTACTAACACACAATGACGAGAACTACCAAAAGATTTGTCAGGGAGAAGGAAACCGATTCCGAGACATAAAATTGGACAATAAAGAAAGGAATCATGATCAGAAAATGTACAGGTAGATGAATTCATCTTGGTAAGCTCTAACTGCGTGAAACAATGTTGGTACCAATGATGGTAACATTTCCAGATTATAAACACAGGTGGACTCAAATACTAGACAATAAGACTTAGGAGGAGAGCACGATCAGAATTTAAGAATTTGGAGTGTAAGTATTGAGAGATGAGGTAGAGCCACGCTTATATATAAACCTGGTTGGGTCAAGAATATTTTTAAATATTTAAGGTAAACCAGTAGACAAAGATATAATGTATAGCTACATTATACCTGGAACAGTAGGCAAGAAATTCTAATTATATAAAAAGCTTGTGAGCTATTTCAATATTACACAATAGACCTCAATATTAAAAATGGTTGCCATTGAATGATAAATGGAACCCTTCACTAGGAAGATATGATCATCTTACTTTCCTTTACCTTGTAACAGCTTCTAATATATAAAGAAAAGTAACAGACACAAAGAAACATTGAAACCTCTATAATCACAGTAGTATAATTTATCACTCTTTTGTTGATAACTGATAGGTGTAATAGACCCAAAAAATGGTATATCTAGAGGAGACTTCAACAAAACATTTATCAGACTTGATTTAATGGACATGCCTAAAGCATTGTACTCAACAACTGAAAAAATGCACAATCTTTTCAGGCATACATAGAATATTTATAAAATTGATTATGTACCAGGCCAAAGAATGGATAAAATACAAAGCACATTCTACCAAATAATCTAATAAATCAAAAATTTTAAATGTCATTTATTTGGAAATTAAAAAATTCACTTCTAAGTAACTTAGCAGTACCACAGCAATGATGAAGATCATGGTAGAAATTAGAAAACATTCGGAATATAATGATGGTGAACATTCAACCAAAACTTTTCCTATGTACCTGAAGCAGCACTGAAAGGGAAACATGGCTATGAACGTTTGTATGAGCAGACTGCAGCCTGTGTGCATAGAAACCTTGTCACAGGACAAACAAAGGCAAAGAAAGCAGAAGTTACACAGGGCTGTAGCTCAGTCAGACTCCACAAGATGAAAAACAAGTGAGCTTCAAGAAAGATAGATTCATTCTTTGTACCATTAAATGATCACACATAGTAAAAGTTTGATCAAAGAAGAAAAGAAAGCATAGGAAAACCACCATTAGATATGAAAATACACACACACACACACACACACACACACACACACACACACTGACAGCAGAGGCTCAGTCCATTATAAGAGAATAAAACACATTTGGATGTCAAGAAATCTAAAAGTTTAGATTAAAAAGGCAATACCCAATGAATCTATAACTTCCTTCAGTTAAGAACAATTACAAAATTTAATTGGATGTTAAAATCATTACAAAAATAAAACAGTCTGTTAAAAATCTATCAGCAAAACAACAAAACAAACACACCAGCAAAAACAACCAGCTACTCACAAAGTTTCACAGAGAACGTCTCCCAGGCATTCAAGACACGGATTTCACAGGTCTGCGGCGTTTCTTCCAGAGAATGGGGATGGGGCATTCTTTCCCTCATTCCACGCAGTCCGTGTAACCTTCATGCCAAACTCATACGAAGGCAGGATGATGGAGGGAGACCATAGGCCAATGTTGATTAATAAACATAGACACAGACATCCTAATTAAAATATCAGTAAATCCAGCTTTTCGCTGTTAAAAAGTTATATCACGACCAAGTTAGGTTCATTCCAGAGATGCAAGAATGACTTAATATAAAAGAATCTATTCATAAATTAAAAGAGAAAAAAATCTAAAATTACCTATTGAGTTATTAAAAAAATTGCTAAAATTCAAACTTCGATCAAATTAATCATACAAAAAGTAATGAAACTTATAGAATTAGAAGAAACATCCTCAGCCTAATAAACGTTAACTACCTATACCAAGATTGCCATAGGGTTTGGGTAGTTAACATTTATTAGTTAATAAATGTAATTAGTTAGCTGCAAAATATTTTCAGCATTCTCTTTAAAATAATACAAAATGAGATTGTTCATTGTTATGACTTCAGTATGTACTGAAGAAGTAAATCCGTTTACCAAGTAAAGCAAATGAAAGGGTTATGAATTGGAAAGACTGTAAAAAAATGTGTTATTTTGAGGTGAAAGGGCACTCTAGGGTCAAGAGATTCTACAAATAAGTTATTAGAAATAAGTCAGGTGCAGTGACTCATGCCTGTAATCCCAGCATTTTGGGAGGAGGCTGAGGTGAGCAGACCACTTGGGTCCAGGAGTTCAAGTCCAGCCTGGGCAGCATAGTGAGATTCCCATCTCTAAAACAACAATGACAACCAGAAAAGTTAGCCAGGCATGGTGGCATATGTCTGAGTCTGTAGTCCCAGGTACCCAGGGGTGCTGAGTCAGGAGGATCGCTTTAGCTTCGGACGTAGAGGCTGCAGTGAGCTGTGATCACACCACTGCACTCCCGCCTGGGTGACAAAGCAAGACCCTGTCTCACATTTGTCAAAAACAAATGAATAAATAATAAGGCAGTTCTGGAATTGTAGCGCTATAAACCATCTACAAACAATTAAGAGGTCAACTTTAAAAATCTAATTTACAGTAACATTATAATTATGAAGTAATTAAGAATAAATCAAAGAAAGGTTTTTTTAAGTGAAACATTATTTGAAATACTACAATATCTGCACAAACGAAGCGATGCACGATGCGTCTTCACAGTGCCATAGAGTGTGGGGACATGAGCTGCAGCCTTGAAAAGGATTCCGCAACGTTCACTGCAGGCACGTTATGTCCTGGTGTTCCCGGCAACCAAAATGTAGCTACAGTCTATATGTCCTAGAAAAAATAACCCACATGTGCAAAAACCACCCCTACAAAATTATTCCTAACATCATTATTTGCAATTACTTTTTAAGTACATTTCTATCAAAAGCAGAATCAATCAATGCTGCTGGATTTATATGATGAAGTGGTACATAGGAATACAAAGCAGTGAGTTCCAGCACTACCCACATCGACTTGGGCAAATGTCAGCAGTACCGTAAAAACAGAAAGCGGGTGAACTAATCACATTTATAAAAAATTTACAAACACATAAAATCTTACCACATCATTAAGGGAAATACGGATGTGCAGTACAAAATTAGCACTGTGGTTGGGACTGAGAATCAACAAAGTTCAGGAGCGGCTACTCCAGGGTGAAAGAATTGAAACTGAGGATGGGGGCACACAGAGATGCGTGATTGTCTGCTTTATTACTGAAAACTAAAATAAGATGGAAAGAAAAATCTCACAAGAAAGCAGAGCGGAATGTTTTATTTAAGAAAGCTGGAGTTGATTCTATGTGTCCTATCACTTGCTATGCTGTTATGCAAGCTTGAAACCCTGTTTAACACGGAGAAGGAAGGAAGGGAATGGAGATCAGGGAAAGGAGGGGCCGTGGGGGGCAAAGATGAGACTGAAGAGATAGAGTCAGGAACCAGCTGGGACAGCGACCCCAGCACGTCTCTCAGAAAAGAGCGTTGTATGCTACAGTTGAGCCATTGCTGAGAACCCCTACATCATGCAGACTTGGGTTGCTTTTTTATTTGCTTAATCATTTTCTTCTTCTACTTCACATCTGTAAAGAGCTGAGGCTTCTTTGAGGAGATGAGACGAGGCATTCTTTATTCAACACATATTCGGTGCGCGGCTATGTGACAGGAGCTGGTCTGGCCAGCAAGTTCAGGGCTGAGCAAGGAGGCCAGAGTCCCCACCAGCAAGGGAGCCCCGCCAGAGACAGCAAAACCGTGGTTTCGCAGTCCGCTGCAGAGAGGGCCAGGGACATGCAGCCATCTGATTGTGGTGATGCTACTGAGAACACCGGGCGGGCGGTTGGGAAAGGCTTCTCCAAGGGGCTGATACTTGGCCTTGAGCCTGTAGATAAGAATCAGCCAGAAGAAGTTAGGAGGGAAGATAATCCAAGCCAAAGAAAAGGACAATGCCAGCCGCTTGAGAGGACGTGAGCCGGAGCCAGGTCGGCCTAAGAAACAGCCTGAAGGCCAGGAAGGCTCCCCAGGAGCAAGCAGAGAAGAGCGTCACAGGAGACGGGCCAGCAGGCAAGTGGAGAGGTGACGGGGGGCCAGGAGCCACCGTGAGGGGTTCCACCGGAGCTGTCACAGCCGTGGCGGCCTCGGAGGTCTTCACAGTCGAGAAAGGGTTCCCTAGGCAGAGACAGGATAGAAAGGACCAGACACTGAGAATGGCCGGAGCCCGGCGGGGAGCCTTGGCAGGGAGCGGAGATCAGAGAAAAGGCGTTTGCGAGACGGGCGGGGTCCAGACGCCACGAACCGTGACCCACAGGCTTCATTTAAAATGCAATATGAAAACGGGGTTACACTTTAATTAGGTGAATTCATTGAGCCGTTTTTGAAAATCTTAGAACATTTTAATTTTGGAGGGAATCGCGCAACCACCTCATTTTTCAGATGGAGAAACAAGCACATAACGAGAGCAGGGACCCGCACACACAGACGACTGGACGGTGGGGAGCTTCCAAGACGCGTGGCTCCACGCAGCGCGCACCTGCTCCCTCTCGGCCCTGTTCCGTCTTCACCTCTTGCAAGCGGCTCGGGCCTCACGGCACCCAGGAGAAGGGATGCTGTTTTGCTTTACCTTTTTTGCAGATGGGAAACTCGGGTCCCAGAGGACTTGGTCAAAGTCTCCTCGCTGGCGAGTGACACACCCAGGTAGATGGGAGACGCCGGGCTGTTGGTCTTCTCACACGAGTGATTTCCTTCTTTCACGGACATAAATACCCCACCATGCATTTTCAGGAGCAAAGACTCTGAGTCTAAAAGGCCGACATAATGTATTTACTTGATCAGTTCACCAAAAGTCCCGCTTAAATTAAAAATCAAACACTGTTTGGCATCGTGCAGTCTAACAAAAAAACAGACTGAAGTTTCTGGCTGTGAAAGTGACGTAGACAGAGCGTGGCACACACAGAGAAAAGTGTTCACACAGAATTCATCCTCAGCACCAGCTGGGAAACCTCAGTGAGATTTATTTCCGAGTTATAAAAAGATACAGGAGCATACTGCATCTCCGCCAAACTCCAAAAATGAGCTTTGCTTTCATAGTTACTCTCCCACGTGGCGTCCACCTCCCTATCAGGGCACATTCTTTATGCTTGTAGGACCTTCAAGTACCATTTACCAGGCGGCCTCAGCAACAGGTGCTGGGAGAAGGGTCTTCCCATCCTTGAGCAAGGATGCTTCCTAAACATCGCCTCAGCCAAGAGGCCAGTTCCCGATGTGGGGTCCACTGTGGCCACACCCCATGCCAGCCTATGCAGCTGTTCTTCCGACCCCAGGAACAGCAGGTATGGCCTGGACAGCATTATAAGAAAACGTGTGTGTGCCTGTCCTTTTGACAGAACAGGGCAAGGGTCTGTCTACTTTCCAGTTCACCAGCAGTTGCATCTTGCTGGGTAACTTCTAATCTGGAGACAACCAAGTCATTTCAGGAACCCGAATGTGACTCAGTGACAGCTGGGGCAGCCGTGTGTGACACAGGTAAATCAGGTGCACTGCAAGCCAGCGAAAACGGGTGGCTGCAAAACCGCCTGCATGTTTAAGTTATTTATCGGTAGCAGTGATCAAGCAAATAATAATACTAATCATGTTGTGTTAGCCGGAGAAACAAAGGCAAGGGGTACAGCACGTGGGGTTTTCTGCCACGGTGCAAGTGACTGCAGGAGAAAAAGGAAGGAGGGGTGCTGAGGAGGCAGAACGGACGCTGACACCCAGGCTCGGAGGGCGGCCTGCACCTGCTGCTGGAGACACGGCCACACTCAGCTCTCCGTCCCCAGGGCAGGGCGGCTTCCAACCGCCCGGCCAGTAAAAGTCTGTCTCCGTCCGGGTGCCTGCCACCCCTGTGGCGGCCAAGCCCACCGCCAGCACCTGTCCACACGGTGGCAGCAGAGCAGGAAGCTTCTCCCTTTCCACCTTCCTGTCGGCAGATCCCAACAAGGGCCCCCTGGGAGGGAGACAGGGGTGGGAAGTGCCCCCCCACCCAGGTGATGAGAAGTGCCCCCCCCACCCAGGGGACGGGAAGTGCTCCCACACCCAGGGGACGGGAAGTGCCCCCCCAGGTGATGGGAAGTGCCCCCCCACCCAGGTAACAGGAAGTGACCCCCAGGTGATGGGAAGTGCCCCCCCACCCAGGTGACAGGAAGTGACCCCCAGGTGATGGGAAGTGCCCCCCACCCAGCAGGAGAGAGCAGAGCCCCGGGGCAGGGGTTCGGGCCAGCGTGCCCCTGGCTCACCGTGGGGCAGACACCTTCCATCCTCCGGCTGCTCCGAGCTGGGCGCTGCTGCCCTCCCATGCTAGAGATGAGGACACTGAGTCAGAGGAGCATCAGTCTTTCCAGGTCCCCACAGCTCGTCAGTGACTGAGGCAGAACCGGACACTTAGCGCTCCAGTCCAGCGCCGCCTGCCTGGTCCTAATGTCTGTCCCTGTTTTCAATTAAAACTTAATTATCCGCTTGGCACCCAGATCTTGGTTCCTAATGAGATTCTCCGATGAAAGGAAGCAGGGCTCCCCGAGAAATGGCTGACTGTGGCGCCTGAGCCGCCAAGATAAGCCTGGAGTATCTTATGATGCCAGAAAGCAGGGAAGTGCTAAACACACACACACAACTGCACACAACCATAAAGAACCCCACAAAGCACACACAACCGCACACAACCATAAAGAACCCCACAAAGCACACACAAGCACACATACAATCACATACACAACCATATACACACAACCACTCACATGCAATCATACACAACCACACACAACCACACACAATCATACAAAGCATACACAACCACACACAGCCACACACAACCATATACACACAACCATTCACACAACCATGCACACAACCATACACAATCACACACAGCCAAACATCACCATACACAACCATATATATACAACCACACACATAACCATGCACAAATCACACCTACAACCTCTAACAATCATACAAATCACACACAACCACACAATCATACATACACAACCACACACTATCACACACAAACACACAACCATACACAACCCCACACACACAATCCCACATGATCATACAAATCACAGGAAACCACACACACACACAGAGTCACAAACAACCCTACACACACAGCCACACACAATCATACACAACCATATACACAAAACCACACACAACTCCACACACACAACCCACCACAACCACAAACAACCCTACACAAGCACAAACACAGCCAAACACAACCACTCACACACAACTACATACAACCACACAGAACCAAACACAGTCATACACACACAACCATGCACAACCATGCACAACTTCACACACAACCACATGCACATATGTGACTGTTGATGGGGACATGCCAAAGGGACACAGGGGCCAACTGGATGGGCCAGGACAGTTTGAGGAGGGGACAGATCGAGAAGAATCAGATGGTCACCAGCGCGGACAATCAATAGCCGTGGGTCCACACGGAGAGAAGTCAGTGGTGGCGCTGGCCAGTGAGCAGGAGAACAGACACACCTCCCGGGAGAGGGACGCCGAAAGTCAGTGCTGCCCTCCATCCTCAGGAGTTGGCGCCTCACTCCCCACCCCTTAAATGCCTTCCTTCCAGATTGTCCGGTGTGGAACAGGGTCGGGGTGGCCGCTCAGAGGGGCGCCTGGCACACCCGACCTGGGCAGACGGCAAGGTCCGCAAGGTGGTGCTGCCGTCCACAGGCTCCGCGGGATGGGATGGGAACGGTGCCTCACCTCCCGGTCTTCCTGCCCACGCACACGGCCCCAGCGACTCACGAGGAAGTCCTCAGGCAAGAGGGAGAGTCTGCAGAACACCCGACCGTCTCAAAACGGTCGAGGTCACCGAAAACGAGGAAGGCCGAGACACTGCCACCCTGGGTGGAGCCTAGGCCAGGGAAGCCGACGGCACGGTGATGTCCTGCGTGGGGCCCTGGGACAGAGGGAGGGCTTCAGGTGAGCACGAAGGACATGTGACCATGTGGCAATCACACGGAACCCGCGCTGGGGTGTTAACCCTACCAGATGTACTGTGCTAATCCAACACGTTAATATGAGGAAAACTCTGCACTCTGCAATTGTTTCCGTAAATCTAAAAATACTCTAAAAGTAAACATTTATTTTTTAAAAACTTAAATACTGAAATTTTACCCTAAGGCAGTTGGTGCTGCACAATATTTCACACCACATTTTAACTGCCATGGAGAAAGAGAGAAATTCACCACTTATTAAGTTTACCTTAAAAACACCTGCTGTGCATCGTAAAACACAGGACAAACCCGCCTGCATCACATACACAAAGCCCGACTCTCCTGCCCACAGCCAGGCCCACGCCTGCGGCGTCTGAGCCTCCCTGGGAGACGAACTTTGTGCGTTGGCTCAGCGTGGGACCGGGCAGGTGGCCCCGTGGCAGCCCTGGAACCAGTCTTTTCCTTCCCAACCAAGAGCCTGTGTGTCTGCGACTCGGTCCCACCGCACACGCCCTGTCAGCGCCCTCAACTCCTCTCCTTCCACGGAGTGTGGCCACAGGTGAGGGGCCCACAGTTGCTGATTCTCCATCGTAGAGCTGCCTGATGACAGGCGGAGTTTTACGATGACAAATAATGGTTCTCTCTCAAAAAGTCGTGTCCTTAGAAATATGACACAGAGCCTTCCCTGGGCCACGTGCTTTTAAGAAGTCCTTCGCTGTCCCGACGGATGGGAGCCACGAGGCTGGCGTGGGAGGAGGCTTTACGGGGCACAGGCACATTGCTGTAGACAACAGCAGATCGGTTTGTGTCCACTTGTTTGGAGAGAATTAGACTGAGCAATGTGAAGACGTTACATAAGCTTCTGACACAGACATCTGCATTTCAAACACGAGTTTTTAAAAGAAGAAGAGAGGACACCGGAAGGACATAACCGTTCTTTTTGTGTGAGATCATCATCCGAGAAGTGAAACCCAGGACAAACATTCGAGCTTATTTTTAGTTATATTTGTTTCAGTGATAACAACGTCTCTGATTTTTATTCCTCTGTGTGTTGACCGGCCGTTTGGATGTCACACAGACAGAGCTGACATCTTCCCCAGCCTGTCTCTCTGAGTTCTCATACACGCCGGATCCCATCCCGGTCCAGTTACCCAGTGTCACGCCGAGTAAATTATTCATCACTACAGAACCGACGTAATGCCAAGCCCGGGCAGCCGCCCCTCAACTTGAGAAGTTTTGCGAGGTGTGGGTTTTCAGCGGAGAACCCTGTTCCCACAGCCCCGATCGGTTGAACACACATCGACCAGTTTGCCCACCCTGGAATCGGATGTCATTCCTCTGCTCGGTGTGAGCTCCAATCCTTACCATTAAATAAGATGCACTTACTCTTCCCCAACATTAGCTTCACCGTGTCTCCTTAAATAAGAAGAGACTGAAGATCCCAAAATGCCCCAAAGTTATTCTCCGAAGACAATGTTGTGGATGACTTATCCTAGATCAATCACCATTGAAGGTCGCCTGTCCTGTTTGGCAATATCTGCTCAGTAACTAATAAAGATGAGCCTGCAGTTATTTATATTAGGTTATCATCTCTCCAGGGTGAAGCTTAATCCATTTTGCAATGTTTTTCCCAACAAGACAACATGAGTTTCTTCGTCTGAAAATGAATTAAGTGCACGCTTTCTAAATATGGGATCTGACATTGTTCTCGTTACAAAAAGCAATTTATTCCCCAAAAGGCTTACACTTCAAAGGTTATATAAAAAGGTTCAAATATCAATGCTATCCATTTTTCAATTACTGGGCTTCCTAACACCACTAGCTTTCAGACAGATAAGCAGTGGTATCAGGTTTCTTATTCACCATCTTATAGGTTTCCAATTCCACAGCACAGAGAAAGCAAATTTATTGTAATACATTTAGCCGCTTTGGAAACAGGAGTATCCGGACTGTTTCCTCCAAGACTATAGAAGGTATCAAATAGCATCTTAAAGGGATATTTATGAAGTGCTAGATACTAATGATTGCAATTGTAGATAGAGCTTCAAGTGTCTACCTATAAACAGACTCATATAAAAAAGGATAAGATGGCTGGAGAAAAACTCCGTTCGTTGTATGAAAATGAAGGAGCCATGGAAACCACGTAAGCCCTCCTGGGAGAGAATCCACAGACGAGTGTGTTTCCCTGTGAGGAAAGCACACATCCGTTCCTCTGCTGCTGTGCCATCGAGAGAAAATCACGTTGTGCATATTTTACTTCTGACAATTAAAAAGAAATCTTAGGATAATGTGTGAAGAATTATTTTGGTGTAAGGATACAATGTTCCAATACTCAGAAAAAAAGATGATATCTTTTCATTGCCAACCCAGACATATCATACAAGCTTTTTCATGACTGAGTTACAAAGATGGAATATTCCAATTCATATATTTGCGTTGATTCTTCTCAGTGACAAAACAGGACTCCTCTTAAAACTTAAAAAGTATTCCCTGCTTAGGAGATAGTACTGATAATACGGCACTGTAATAGCCGGAGTCTGGAGGTCGGTGCTGGGCTGGGGTGGGCTCCATCAGAGGAGAGCAGGCAGGCACAGGGCCGTTTTGCCCACAGCCAGCTGTGTGGTAGATCTTCCAGGGGGTCAGCGTCTGCTGCTGAGCCTGAGGCACAGCGCATGCCAGGCGCTCAGCTGGTAGGAGGAAGACCCTAAGCCACCTTCCCAGGCAGCTCTCCACAGAGGACAGCATCGCATATGTAAATCAGTGCATAGCTGCATGGACCCATGAGTTGAGCTGGGTCAGTGAGATGGATCCAGCTGGAGTGCAGGCTGAGGACCGCGCCTGTGCCTGGCCGGGTCCGTCCGCTGGCCGGGGAAAGGGTCAGTTTGGAATGGCTAGTTTGGAACAGCCTTGCAGTGTTTACACAAACCCCTGCCATTTAAACTGTCAACGAGGACTTTCAATAAATACCTTCTCATCTAATCCCCTCCCCTGCCCCCACTATTAGCCTGAACAAATCACTCAAGAAACTAGAATTTACAAACAGGCTAAATGTATATTACTACTTGCTTCTTTTTAAACCCACAACTTACCTGTCGGTTTCTATGTGCCATGGAATTTGAGGCACAACAAAGCAAGAATTACAAAATTACTAACGGAAATGTAAGGCTTTGGTGGAATCATCTGGAAAAGTCAGGAGAAAACTTCTGCTTCCCTGCTGAGTCCTTATGGAGAATGCTGGACGGCCTGCCTCCCTGCCAACACCGCAGGAGCGCAGGCATGGACCCTCCTGACATCTCACCTCGACGACCTCTCAGTTCTGATGCAGTATTTCACTAACGGGCTTTTTTCTTTTGTGTTATACTAAGTCTCCAACAGCACCTGCCTTGTATCGGTTATTGACTGGGCACTCCAGAGAGATTAATGATGAAAAAATACAACACACTGTGATGAACATTTTGATGGAAAGGCGGCACATTTCTGCAGATGGGAGTGGGAAGACAGCTGTGCACGTGGTCCACGCTGAATACTGCCTACACAATTTCAGCGCTGGTGGCGATGATTACTGGTATCTAGATAGCACTGTGTCATACATTACCCAAGTGTTTTCAGGTATTAATTCCTATGGCTTTTTTACGGAGTCTATGGAGAGGAGCTCTTATCCTCATTTTGTAAGTGAGAAAAATAAACCAATGAGAAGGCTGTTTAATGCATAATCAGTTTACCTGATGCATCAAAGGGAATTGTAAATAAGGTGGTTTGCATCCTTTATGTTATTTGAGAAATTTCTAAAGAACATAAAATATACAGATTAATTTCTTGTGCGTGGGGGTGGGCGATGGGTGATGGGGCATCTTTTGGGAGTTTGTTCTCTGGGGTTTGGCCTGGGTCGAAATCAGTCGCCCCTTCCACGACCTCACAATCGGCCACGCCATCTCACACCCAAGCCCCAAACTTCAACAAGGACCTGTGCACGCCCCTCTTCCGTGGTTAACACTAGGGGCAGGTGGCTGCAGATGCCTTTCACGTGTCTGCCAAGAAGCCCTGGCTAAGATCATCAAAGCCTGCAGCTCCTATGAAGACCGAAATCAAGCCACTTGGAAGAGAAGCGCCCACGTTCCCTGGAGCCTTTCATGAGTGCCAGTCATCCGGCACCCGCCCAGCGTGGTGAGGGCTGTGAATTACTCTCTGAAAACAGCAGCAACACAAAGTACAGACGTTAGCGTGACTGCCTGTGCTTTGTGTTTAAAGGGCAGTGTGTGAAGTTGCTTATTTGTATCAGCAAATCTTGCTCAAATCTGATAAATGCATTGATCATTTTCTTTTCTTTTTTTGGTGGGGAGGGGACCAAATTTCACTCTTGTTACCCAGGCTGGAGTGCAATGGTGCGATCTTGGCTCACCGCAACCTCCGCCTCCTGGGTTCAGGCAATTCTCCTGCCTCAGCCTCCTGAGTAGCTGGGACTACAGGCACGCACCACCATGCCCAGCTAATTTTTTGTATTTTCAGTAGCAACGGGGTTTCACCTTGTTGACCAGGATGGTCTCGATCTCTTGACTTTGTGATCCACCCGCCTCGGCCTCCCAAAGTGCTGGGATTACAGGCGTGACCCACCGCGCCCAGCCGCGTTGATCATTTTCTAAACGCACATTTGCATATTTCCCAGCTGCTACCAGAAGGCAGCTTTGGCTGAGACTTCCTGGGAGAGGGTGGACCGTCGGAAGCAATGGCGCTCAGGAAGGCTTCAGACCCAGCCTGGGGAGCTGTTACCCTCCTCACACTGAGATCCCAAAGGGAAACTTCAAATCTCAGCTGGTGTTTGCTGCCTTATCTTAATTAATGTCACAACCACCACCTCTCTGTGAAAATAATTCTGGTGTAACTGGTGTGATTTTCTTAAAATATTTTTTAAAACACATTCTTAATTGCCACTGCAACTCTAGTGTAAAAGGAGACCATCTATAGCCATCATAATTTTAATTTAATGTTTTCACATTAAAATTGGCCTTGCGCTCTTTGCCCGTCGACATCTGACAGAGCAGAGAGACACAAAACAAGCATTCAGCATTGCCTGCCCTGGTTTCTGTAGACGTTTTTACTCTACCAATATGTTTAGGAAGAGTAATATACTGGTCCATGTGAGTTTATGTGCCTTTCTCTGCGGGTAATTAACAGTAGAGGGGGTGGGTCTGAGTTAACTATTAATGGTTTAGAAGTAAACCTGAACTTCAAAAACAACACATTATCAGACACAGTAAAGACCTGATTCTTCCGTTTATTTTAAGAACTTATCAATGAATGGAAATTTCCAACTGTGTCAGACTACTGAACAACCGTGTTTTCGCAGCTGATGTTCATTTATGCTGCACACTGCTGTATACCTGTACTGCTGCCTAACAGTGTTAATTTCTTCTAACCATACGGGGTGCAGGGAAAGAAGTTTTCATGATGTCCCTGAGCCATCAGGCACAGGCTATGTTCACAGAAATTGTTTCAGCACTTAACGGAAGTGTTGTTGCCTAAAAGTGGGACGCTCACAGGGAGCAAAACCAATTTAAGCAGCAAGGAAGAACTCCCCGCTCATGGGTATGTTAAGCGAGGCAGCCGGGACCCACTGCTCCTGCCGGTGGAGCACACGGGGAGGAAGGAGGTGAGGGCCCGGCCCGGGCCCAGCGCCCAGCTCCCTCCTCGCCCACACAGGCACACACGGGGCAGGCGCTCCACAAACGCTTCCCTCCCGGCCCCAGGCCTGCTTTGCAAACTAAGAAGTTTTCCCCTTTACCATCCTCAATCCTCACAAAATCGAAACCGCACAACCACACACCTCCTTCCCCCCTATGGAAAGTTACAGAGAGGTGGAGTGGCCCTGCAGGGTCACACGTTGTCACACAGACTGGGGGTGCAGAGGGGGACCCTGGTGGATTGGAAAAAATGCCCGGTGATTTTTAACTTACTGCACATCACCCGCAAAATCAGTCCCCTCCTCCCTGCCCTGCTCTCCTGCTCTCTTCTTCATTTAGCTTTTCCTAAAATAATGCAGAAATATGTGAAATGAAGAAATAAGAAGATTCCTGTGAGCAGAAGGATACAAATGAGAAGGACGCAGAGAGAGACATCCAGGAGTCACAGCATTTTGGAAGTCACAGCCTCCCAGAAGAAGTCCCAGCCTCCCGGAAGTCTTAGCAGCCGGGAAGTCACAGCGTTCCAGAAGTCCCAGCCTCCCGGAACATGTCCCAGCCTCCCGGAGTGACAGCCTCCCGGAACATGTCCCAGCCTCCCCACGTGTGGAATCTCTTGTTTGGCCCCCGTTTTCTGTCGGAGGAGGGTCCCTGCCGCTCTCCCCTCCACATACCCCTGCTGCCTGGCCCTGCTCTCACCTCCGAATCCAGGCCTCTCCTCTAATTTTGCCACCTGTCACCGTGTGAGCCACCCCTGGCCTTTGTACTTAGCCCACAAATAACACTCACCCTGAAATTACCACAGGAATACACGGAGAGCCGGTGGCAGAGGTTTTGAAAGAAGCAAAGGAGCCCAACACCAGCGGGGTCACCGCCACTGCTCCGAAGCCGCCTCTGGCCGAGGTCTCCTTCTGGCACCGATGTCTCTACCAGGGCGGGACCCGGGGCAGGGCCTGCTCCTTCCTCCTCACTGGGCGTTGGCTTTTGTTGAAACACATTGATCACCCCAAAGAACTCAGCCCTCAGAAAACCTCAACAGAAGTTCATGGAAGATATTATTTTAGTGATAATAGTGTATTTTTGGTTGTTAAAACAAACCTTCTCCTCGCAGACCTCCCACAAGGGGACCATAGGGAAGAGTTTCTGCAACATGCCGTATTAAATCATTTTGTTAGCAGGAGGCTCAAAAATGACCCTTGGAAACTCGGGCATCTTTGCTTCTCCGTGAGGCTGCCATGTAGCCCCCAACATCTCAGACCAGGGTGATCAGGATCACTGTTTTAAGACGGGCAGTGGAAGTGGCCATGCAGGGCACGGAACCGCAGGGATTAAACAAGGAGGGGCGCTGCGGACAATACAGGCCATTTAGGAAATCTGACACGGTGTGGGGGGGCTTCGCCTTCAGCGATGGGGCTTCCTTTTGTAACTGAGGTTGTGCTGACCTCACACGCAGCCTCTTCCTGCGTCCCTCCAGCCTGATGTCACCGCAGCCTCTAGCACTTTTCAAACACTGAGCCCAGGTAGTTGCTGTCTGGTGGCTATGCTGCATCTTGATGAAAAGTTTATGACACTACATGTTGCTAGAAATCACTGCCCTTTAATTACATATATGTACTGTATGAACAAAAGACACCTTAAAGCAAGATCTGCAGGCCAGGATCAGGTCTGATCCGAGGGCGCTTCCGGCTGCAGCCGCGCAGGGCAGAGCACAGCTTCCATGTGGGAGCTCAGTGCGCCTTGGCCACTGCCTAGCAAGACTGAGGAGGGAGGTGACTGTGTTCCGGGCAGATCTGGAGAGCTCTGTGCACCAGGGATCTTCTCTGAACCCGGGAAGGAGGTAAGCAGGTGAGGGGGGCACAGACAATGGGCTAGAAGACTGCAGTGGAGCCCCCAAGCCACACCCCTCCCTGTACAGGGCGTGAGGCTGCCCACCCACCACTACAGTCATTCAGGGGCTGTGTCGAGCTGTAATTTACAGACCATCAGATGTGCTCATTTTGGATGTAAAATTCAATGATTTTTAGTAAGTCCACAGAGCTGTGCAACAATCATTGCCATTGAATTCACAGACATCCTTATCACCCCAGAACGACAGCTGGTGCCCATCTGCAGCTGCTTCCCGTACCCACTCCCAGGCCCCAGGCCCTTGCCTACTTCTGAAAACACCATTTCCAAATGCCACTGCAGACCCAGTGAATCAGGGGGTCAGGGGCTATATTCTGACACACGTATGTTCTCAAACCTCTTTGGGGAGAGGAGGATCCTTGACCCAGGATGTAAGAACCGCCCCAGCAAGCGAGGGAAGCTTTGTGCCCACCTGGAGAAAAAGGATTCCAAGAGAGACACGGTTCATGGTAAAGTGTTCATGGGAGTGAGGACTGGGGTGTCGGAATCTCTCCAGCTTGCACAGGTGGCAGAGTCCTTGAGTCCAGGTGGTGTGGCTCCGTACACGTGTGCACATCTCACAGTGGTTTACATCACAACGACGCTCCTGGCTGTTGAGTAAATCTTATAAAAATGTCAAACCTAGTAATATTATTTCCTAAACTATATTTTTTGACTAATGTTAGAGTCTATTTGAAAACTCTGCTTTTTTTTCTGTAAAGCTCCAAAGTTTATTAATTTGAATCTAAATTACAACAAAACATCATAAGCACTGCACCTCCCAAACCAGCACACTCCCTGTCCTTATAAAAGCCAAATGAGTTCATCATAATTAATGCTATAGAACAAACCCTGCATAATAATAATTAACCACATATTGTTAAGTGCTATCAAAAATGCATGGCATTTAATTAGCTAGAAACAACACTCTCTGCATATTACAAAATGAGCTAATGTTGTTCTTCAGATGATCATTCTTCAGCAGGAAGTACTTTTGCTAACAGTCTTTTAATGTATTTATTAGTACTTCAATAATATTGAAGTACTGCACCAGCAATTTAGCTCAAATATTCCATTTCAATTAAACATTTGACCTCTTTGAACTCCCTGGAATTAGGGATTGGTTTGTAATTATGCCATTTATGGGCACAGTATAATATAATAACTCCAGAGTTTTATTGTTTTAGTACCTAATGTAGACGTTCTGTATAATGAAAGATTTCCAAGATGTTGGGACCAGTTCCCTCAGGGGTGGAACAGGCTAGAATGTCACTCAAGGTCATGAGAGAAAAATTTGGCAATGGCAGATGCATGAGGCAAGAAGTCCAAGTCAGCAAACTTGCATTCAACTGCCAAGCCAGGCACAAACTTGCAATGTTTGCCCCTCTGGATATTTCCTCTTCTATGACATAGGATAATACTGCTGGATTCATTTTTCACTCCCAAAGCTTCTGTGAGGCTGTGCCAGTCTCAAATTTACATGTAAAGGACTTTGTTCTAATTGATACAAACAACCTTAGTAGAATGTAAGATTATGACATGACCCTTTGTAGGAAGAATTCACGATTCTATTTTTATTCTAAAACAAAAATGAAACCTTGTAAAGATGATCAGGATGGATTTGCTAAATTTAATAAAATACTGTTTAGATACCAATTTAATAAAATGCTGTTTATTAAAAGTGATATTAGCAACTACTACCTATAAGTAAATCACACAGCTGTGCATTTACACATCCTACTTTGAATAAGTAAGCAGGAAAGAAACGCTGTTGAACATCTATTCAATGAAAACGACAGTTTGAAATCTAGGTTGTATTGCCTTTTTCTAAAGCATCTTGTTAGTTGCCGTTACCCATCAACTACATCAAGTATGAGTGAGGGTCTGATTGTAACCCATCCTTTCTATCTGTGGACCTGGAAAACCAGAAAACAAACTATTTGCTCTCAAAATACAGTGATGTCACGAGCATAGGGTATTAGTTAGGTATCCTGATTTACAGCGGAGAAAATGGAAGGAAAAAAGGAATAACTGGTCACAAGCAATTTCAAAATGAGAAACTGTTGGGTTCTGAAGTCTGGGACTCATTCTGGAATCTGTCTCCTCATTTAGATCTATTAATATTTGCTTTATATGTCCGAGTGCTTTGATGTTGATTTATGTGTATTTATAACTGTTAAGCTCTCCTGCTGAATTGGTCCCTTTATTTTTATATAGTTCCATTTTTCTCTTTTTACAGTTTTTGACACAAAGTGTGTTATAGCCACTCCTTATATTTGATTTACATTTTTCCGAAATACGGTTTTTCATCCCATTACTTTCAGTCTATAAGCATTTTCACAGGTTAAGTTCTAGACAGCATATAGTTGGTAGGCAGAATACAGTTGAATCTTATTTTTAATGTATTCAATCAGTGTATATTTTTAAGGAAATTTAATCTACTTGCATTCAAGGTGATTTATAGAAAAGAATTTGCTCCCGCTATTTTGTTAATTGTTTTCCTGGTTGATTTGTATATCTTTTTTCCCTTTCTTCCTTTCATTGTTTATGTTTGTGATTTTTGTGGGATTTCTTATAAGGATGAGGATTAAATTTTTTCTCTTTCTCATGTATATATATATATATATATATATATATATATTTGGAAGGATAAATAGTCTATCCTTTTAAAAACCAACTTTTTGAGCAGAGAGACAGAGATATTACAGATGTGTGTGTGTGGATGTGTGTGTGTGTGTGTGTGTGTGTGTGTGTGTGTGTGTGTGTATCTGCTCTACCAGAGAGTTTTTACTTTCATGTGTTAACATGAGGTAAATGATTTGCTTTTGCTTCTGGAAGTGGGACTTTCTTAAGTATTTCTTGTAAGGCTGGTCTAGTGGTAATGAATTATCAGTTTTTGCTTATCCAGGAAAGATGTATTTCTCCTTCATTTTTGAAAGATAGCTTTGCTGGATATAGTATTCTTGGCTGTCAGGGATCTTTTTTTCTTTCAGTACTTTGACTATACCATCCCATTTTATCCTGACCTGTAAGGTTTCTGCTGGTGAGTTTACGTTTCTGCTGGGACTTTTTCTTGTAAATGTGTTCTGTAGTGTCAATTGGCTAGGGTGCTTTGGTTTGGTTCTGGGTGGGCATGAAAGTGTAGTCTCTGTGTGATTTATTTGGTGGTAATCAACATCAGCTGTGTCTACAACTGCTAAAACTGTGGGTATATGTGTAGGCAGTGGTGCAACTTTGCTGAGGGTGGAGGCTGCCAGACAGACTGGGTCCTAGGTCCTGAAGGTGATATGTACCTGGCATGGTGGCCCTGCTAGTTTTGAGGGTGGTATTGTCCACAGAAGTGGGCACTGAGAGGCTACTTTTTGGTTCCCACAGGGCACATGCAGTGTACAGTGGCTCTGTATCTGGAGGGGGCTGGGTGGCTGGTGGTGGACACCAGTAGGGGGGCAGTCCTCAGTGTTTGTGGATAGGGAATGGGACCCTGAGCTGACGACACCTTCATGCCAGAATCTCTCCCAGTACCAGATGCCACCTTGTGCCTCTCTCCCCTCAGCCAGTCCTGATTTGTGACAATTGCCTTAAAACTATAATCATCCATAGAGCACTTTCCCAAGTTCCATAGTAGTTCTGGGGCTGTATCAAACCCCAGGGAACCTGTGGGGACCCCCAAATGTGTAGTCCACTGGTCTGAGGTGAGAGGGACCCTGAGGCCCCCACACCTGTGTCTCTTGTTGGAAGTGAGAACCTCTAGCTGGTATGGGAATGGTGCCCTCACCTTGCACTTGACTGACTCCAGGTGGTAACTGAAAGCATCACTTACCCCTTAACCCACAGAAGCACCTCTGTAGATGTTCATTGGGAGTTCCCTCATATATGGGGTCCATAAGTAACCTTTTAAAAACTAACCTCATTCCTTTAGGAAAGGCCAAAAGAATATCATTTTCTAAAATCAATACTAAGAATGTAAGACAATATGATGGGATGATAATATAATATGACCCAAAGGGCTCATTAAAAGGCTGGTCTAATAGTTTTATTTAAAAATTGTAATTAATATGAAAGTTCAGTAGAGAGAGTGAATGACTAGTGAGTAGTCATTCACATCTGAAATTGTAGTTCCCATAATCCCCTGTGTCACAGGGGGAACCCAGTGGGCAGTAATTTAATCACAGCGGTGATGACCTCCATGCTGTTCTCCTGATAGTGAGCGAGTTCTCAAGAGATCTGATGGTTTTATAAGGGGCTTGTCCCTTTTTCACTCTGCACTTCTCCTTGCTGTTGCCACGGGAGGAAGGATATGTTTGCATCCCATTCCACCATGATTGTAAGGTTCCTGAGGCCTCCCAGCCCTGCTGATATGTGAGTCAATTAAACCTCTTTCGTTTATAAACCACTGAGTGTTGAGCAGTTCTCTATCAGCAGTGTGAGAATGAACTAATACACAAGGTGCTATGAGTTGAATAATATGTCTTAGAATTTGACTTTTGCTGTTTAATGGCTCCATCATAGGATACTTATGGTTCTATCAGCATAATTCATTCATGTCTTCACATTTAAAATTTAGGTTGCATGTTGGAATCACATTAGAATCTACCTGAGCCCTGAAAATATATCTGTAACTTCACGAGCCCCCCATTTCAAATATGAAACACACAATTCTGTTTGTTGTCTGCAGATATTTATGCAACTTGCATGTAGAAGCTAGAACTTGCATCTCCAGTGTATGCAATCACCTCATCTCTAGGAAATTGTGGATGCATTGCTAGGGGAAATACGACATTTTGATTTGGAGGCCACTTTCTGGAGCAAATACCGAGAGGTCCACCCGGGGTGCTGGCAGCAGAGTATCTCAGTGTTGCAACGGGCTTTGATTCGTTGTCCTAACTGACATCAATCCATTGTTGAGACCCATCGATTTCATTTACTGAGTGTTTAGATTGCTGGAGCTTCATTAACGAGGATACAACTGAGCCTCCAGAGCTGACCTGACTCTTCCTCCATTCGATCTGCAATGGCTGTTCCACTGGTCCACCTCCAGCTGTACAATCCAAGTTTAAATGCTAGTGAAGTTGCTCTTGTTTTGGGGGCTTAGGATTTTCTCAGATCAACTCATTGTTAATTGACTTTGATTGCTGTGTAAGAGTCAGTTTCAATCTGACACCTTGCAGGTGTGTCCTTGGGCAGTTTACAGCAATGACAGAGCCCTCCACGCCCACACAGGGCACTCCCTACTTCCTCTGCACCACCCTCCCCTCAGCTGAGCAACAAACACTCTCTTCATGCACTTATCACTATGCTGCAAAATTTGTTTATGATTTTTTTAAACACCAATAACATGAAAAAATGTGCATGCCTTAAGTACAAAAAGGAAAATAAATGTATTAGTTGTGTGGGGTTATAGTTATGTAAACACATTAAAACTCTGTGCTCAGAAACGAGTAGAGGAAACACAGTGAGATGTCCACAGTGCGTGTGTGGCAGTTTGGTGGCAGGCCTGGTTTCTTTTTTACTTTCTTGGATCTTTAAATCTCCCTCATAAGACTATTTCGCAATAGGGAGTGTTTTAAAAGAGAAAAACAAAACAAAACCGCTCTGGCTGTTTGTGGAGTAGTGCTGCCCTCACATGAAAGAATGGTTTCTCCTTGAATGAGTCTGATTCTGCTCCCCGGAAGGGTGGGCTCCACATCCCGGAGTCCCCGGCAGTCCCCCAGGCCGGGAGCAGCACTGACTGTGGCCCCTTGGGCTTTTGCTGCCCTATGCCTACCTCCTGCCTTTATCCCGGGCTGTTCCCATCACCACCTCCTGGTTCCTTGTCCCCAGCCGTGTCCGTCTCAGGGAAGGCTCTGGAAATACAAACGTTGCTTACCCGGCAAAGTGAGAGTGGGCAAGGTTCAGGTCTGTGGGCGTGGAGGGGTCGTGCAGAGGGGTTCTCAGTGGCACCTGCCCTCCCTTCTGCAGGCCTCCTGCTAGTCCACATGGCTAGGAAGCGCCTCCCAATGGGGATCCCTCCTCCCCAGAAGTCTCCGCAGAGAAGTACGGCCCAGAGGAGAGACCAGCAGGTGGTCCACGTAGATGCAGCCCTTGCGTTCCTTCTGTAACAGCATTCTGAATTTTAAATAGCAGCTTAATTTGGAAATCTGACTCATAAGTTCTAACACACAAAGTCTCTCCAACAAATCAATTAAAATTTTCTTCTAGGGTAATACTTATTATTAAACTGCAGCATTTAACAAAATTCAAAGTGTGTTTGTATTTTTTAAATGACTCTCGCTCCAACTAGAATGCTAGGAAAGTGAAAGGCCAGCCACACAGAAACAACGTGTTCGTCTTCGAAAGGCCTTGCAATCGTTTAATTCTGCATTTCCACTGAGACCCCAAAGTGTCAGAGGCAGAGGGTGGTGCCCAAGGCGTGAGGACTCTGCTCAGGTCTCCCAAGCCCCTGCCAGGCACATCTACAGGGAGTGAAATCGCCATCACCGGCTCCTTAAAACTGTTCATCTGCAGCTCCCCTGTCCTCCTTCCCAAAACCAGCCTCCACTGCCCTCTGCTCTGCCCTCCCCCCGGCTTCACAGTGAGCTCCGCCTCTTCCCTGGATTCCTCCTGGCTGCCTGGGCTGCAGAGGTCCAGCCAGAGCTCGGCAGTCACGCATGCTTGGCCCCTGCAATTGCTACCTGCCCTGTTATACGTGTGTGTGTGTCCGCGTACGCGTGTGCATGTATGATTTACTACCGAAATTCTCCAGCATTCTCTCTCCTGCCTGTTACCCCCTGGCCAGGAACTCCCACTTAGCCCTCCCAGCTTGCTTTCCTTCTCATAACTTTATAAAAATTGCTTTGTTACAATCAGTTCTGAGCATCAGGTCTGAGTTTTCTTAGCTGGCCTGGGCCGTCTGCCCTATCTTATGAGGTCCTGTGTCCTCCTCACCTAGTCAGGCCTGCAGGGTCCTCCCTTCTCTCCCCAGCACGGCTTCCACGCCTGCTGCCCTGGCCTGGCTCGTGTGCCCCACTTACATGCTCTGTGGGGCCCCACCTCCTCCCCTTTCACACCCGCCCCGGGTGACCTCAGCAACGCTGCATTTCCAGGAGTTTCCGGCCCCCCAGTGACCACTTACCAAGAACCAGGCAGTGTGCTCAGCCCCTCCCGTGTGTCCCCCACCCCTGCTGAATTATCCCACAACACCAGGAGATGGGACTGCTTTTAACCCCATTCGACAGATCAGGAACTGAGGCTCCCACCAGGAAGGGAAACAGCACGATCAACACACAACAGGATGAGCAGTGAACCCACCCAGGTTCATCAGAGCCTCGAGTCGGAGAAGTAATCTGGGGTTTCAGGGCTGCGTGCTGCAGGGCACTCTCTGCAGGGACAGCAAAGCCACCCAGACCGCCGCCCACTGCCCTCCAGGGCCGTGTCTCCGTCTATTCACGCCCACAGCTCTCCTCCCCCATGAAAAGTCCCTTTCTCCATTTCTTTCTTTCCTCAGAAATATTCTTCTCTCTTTTCTGTTTCTTAAAATTGTGCATATCTTTCCAAATCTAGTTAAATACTGCCTTTGTAAAAGTTCCCTGAATCGTGACATTAAAAAAGGTTTCTCCCCTGAATTCCAGTTCTATTCGGACCGCCTGTAGCAATGTTCTCATTTTATTAAATAGGTATTACTGCTGTGTCTCATCTCCCCTACCCTGCCATAACTTTCCGAAGGCAGGACCTGTCTGCCACATTCCTCTAATTCCCTGTAGCACTGAGCAGACAGTGAGAACTCAATATTTTATAAATGAATGACTCAAGACAATGAAAGTCAGAATCCTTCACTCTTCTCTAAGACCCTCTCTTCTCTTGGAGAATCATATATAATTTAGTTTTATTACCTTTTAAAGAGCATAAAATAAGCTTACACATAGATAAAAACTAAACTAACCACACACACAGAATAATTATGAAGTCAATAAAACATCCTGCAATCTTAAGAACACATGTCAATAGCCAGCCCTTCTCACGGAGCGCAATTCGAAGAGGCCTTAATATGCCAGGCAAATCTGAGCAGGTTGGTAATGTGATTTAGCTGTCTTAACTGTGTTGAGTGATTACCTCCACTGATCAAGGAGTAGAGTGGAGGGGAAAACACAATCACAATACTCACATTCGATTTCCTCACATCTTCTGTAGGGGGCATTTCTGCCTCCATTCTCTGTGGCTCCAGATTACCCAGCGTGACGGGGAGTCTTAATCCATAGTTCTGCCCATCAGTGCTTTCAGCAGACTAGTGATTTCCCACCACATACCCTTATTTTGGAAAACTATTCATTTCAAGACCACAGGCAAAGGGGATACTAAGATGAATGGCAAAATTAGCATCGGAAATGGATGATCAGGATGAGGACGTGAGAAACGTGTGAGGCTGAGTTGGGCGTCCTGGGGCGAACCTCCCCCCTCAAAGCCCAGCATGAGGGTCCCTGGGCACTGTCGCTGCCAGACGTGGGTCCCCGAGACCCAGCTTCAACTCGGAGGGGCCACACCTGCCCTGCCAGGCAGCCACGAAAGTAACACAGAGGAGCACCCATGAGAACACCCACCACGCCGAGCTCAGGGACACCTGCGCCCCTCTGTCCTGAGCTCCTTCTCCTTGCATTTAAATCTTGTGATCTCTTTTTGGCAAAGGCCAATCATTTAAAGTTTCTGATTTTCAGTTTCTTTATATGGAAACAATAGTAATTTCATTGGCTATATGTGTATCACAAAACAATTTTACTAATTTTCAGTAAACGGTTGCTTTAATAATCATGTACAGACTGCTTGCTCTGCCTTCCGCGGCTACATCCTCTTCGTCTTTCTCTAAGATCCTGTCTGGGTGAACCCTCATTTGTATGAACATGAAATAATACATGAGTTTCGATTTGTACCCACTACATCTTGGAAGCAACGCCTCTCATTACATTAGTATTTATACCAAATACTAAGTACAGATGCACACACCCTCAAAACATTTGCCTATAAATACATGATATGAGAACACTCCATTTTTAAGTAAAGAGAAAAACTGAGTCACTTATCTGTATAGTTCACATTCCTGGTATAAGAATTAGGGGTGTGAAAATGACAAAAACTAAAAAAATGGCAACACTAAAAACCGATAATTCCCCCCCCCCACCCCCAATCCCTGCAAACCCTCTACCAATGTATTTTCATACAAACCTCAAACCTTCCATGTTGGAGCAGATTTTTTTTTTTTTTTTTTTTTTTTTTTTTGTAATGGAGTTTTGCTTGCCCAGGCTGGAGTGCATTGGCATGATCTCAGCTCACTGCAACCTCCGCCTCCCAGATTCAAGCAATTCTCCTGTCTCAGCCTCCCGAGTAGCTGGGATTACAGGCTCCAGCCACCACATCCCACCAATATTTTGTAGTTTTAGTAGAGACAGGGTTTTGCCATGTTGGCCAGACTTGTCTTGAACTCCTGGCCTCAGGTGATCCTCATGACTCAGCCTTCCAAAGTGCTGGGATTACAGGCGTGAGCCACCGAGCCTGACCCAGAATATTTTTAAGATGTTTAAATGATCTAATTAAATCACTGAGAAAGTGCTTCTCTGTCTTCTTTCATCTCCTAAAGATATTTGAAACTAAGTACATTATTTTTAACTTCACTAATAATTGCTTTTTCTCAACTGTGAACAAAAAGACCCTGTCATTTAAAAATACTCTCCCCCTGGGAAGCTGAGGCTGGAGGGTGTCTTGAGTCCTGCTGCCTCGGGCTCCCCATTCTGCACAGTTTTTGGTTACTCACATGACCTTTCCAAGATTTGACTCTTATTTTGGAAGACCATCACGTTAACATTATAATATGTTAAATGCAGAATTTAAAGCAGGCTGTTTTAGGAGAAGATTTCTGTATTTGAGGTTTTAACTCGGTGTGGATGCTAATTCTGTCATCAATATCGTGCCATTGCCAGAGCCACATGGTGTCCCCAGAGAAGTGGGGACTCTGAGGGTAGCAGGCAGGCCATCAGAGGGACCCGCCACCGGAGGGCACGACTTGCTGGGGCTCGGCTGCTCAGGGGTGTCTTTCTGCCCTCTCGGACAGAGCACGTGTGCTGCCCAGCTGCAGGCGGAGAGGGTGTGGAACCCGGCCCTCAGCCTCCATCCGCTGTGACCGGTCAGACACTCAGAATCACTTCCAGGAGGTAGAAGACCCGCAGTGTGGATTGCAACAGCCTGGCAAATATTCTGAAGAAGAATCTCAGAATCTAGATGACTTCAGAAGTTCTCAAATGCAATCGTTACCCTCCCAGAACGCAGCTGAGTGAATGCCGTGCATTACACTGGGGCAGTTATCAAACAATGTTTGCTCATGGGACGTGAAGGTTGCTTCCTCTCCTTCCTCTTAATCTTTGTGCCCTAACTTTCCTCACCCGATTCCCAGTCAATTTTTGACTCACTTAGAATAATGTGTAATGCTCTAAATGAACAGAAGCACCTTAAAAGCATATATTATGCAATGAGAATCTTTGCCAGTTTGAGCAGAGGGGTGTGATAGTGGGAGGATCTTAAAATTAGTTAAAAAAATTAAACTATATCAGACAAATCCATAACTTCCCAAAAGGGTAGACCCTGCCTGGTGGTGTTATTGTTCATGGGAATCCAACAAACATCATTTCCAGTGTCAGGATTCCCAAAAGGGTGGACCCTGCCTGGTGGTGTTATTGTTCATGGGAATCCAACAAACATCATTTCCAGTGTCAGGGTTCACAAACTGCGTTTGCTTCCCAGACCCTCAAGCCCCGACTTATCTGTAACAAACCTTGTGATAAAAGCTCCCACTCCTAACTGTGAATTGCTTTCGTTTTTTCATTAGCAGAACTTACAGCACCAGAAACAAACATTGTGAACGTACCTCTGATGGGTGCTTTAGTGTGATTTTCTAGACATGGAATACTTCGGCATCATAAACCTGAGTGGTTCAATAGGATCACATCAACCACATGCGGCCATTCCAATAGAAATGAATTGAACTTACGTCATATCAAAGGCAGTTCCTCGGGCACTGGAGCCACATTTCAGAGTCCACATGGCAATGCTGCTGTGGACTTTGTTAAGGTTTTACGCCTACTGTTTTACAGCAAAGATCTCAGCCCCCTAGGTGGTTTTGCCCCCTAGGGACATATGGCTATGTCTACAGGAATTTGGGTTGTCACAACTGGACAGGGGGTGCTATTGGCATCTGGTGGGTGGGACCAGGGGTGCTGCTCCACACTCTGCAGAGCCCAGGACAGCCCCAAGTACAAGAAATTACCCAGCCTCAAATTCCAACAAAATCCTGCCCTACAGAAACATTTGGATTGCCTCCCTCAAGATCTAAAACCTTGTGTCAATATTTACCCGAAGGATGATGCTGGCTAAAAAAATTATTTCTTCTCCTCCTGGTATCCTTCTAGTGCTACATATCTTTCTATTCTAAGTTAACTATGAATCATTAATAATAATGAACGTTTACTTTTGTTAACTTCTATCGAGACAGTATCAGGTTTTTTCAGTCTAAACTTTTAATGTAAAAATCACATTAGTTGATTTCTCCTTCTTGAGCCACCTTTACATTCCTGAAATAAAAATGGGTAATAGTATATTTTCACTTGATATACTACTGACAAGTCCTAAGTTATTCCCCGGCCTCACGAATCTGCTGCTGTCTTTGCTGAGCACACTCTCATCAGTATTCAAACGGAAAGTCAAGAAAGAGCAAATCAGTCACCATTTTAAATGGAAGATTTGCTTTATTTCAGCCTAATTTGGTTCCCCTTCTGTTGTGTCCTGATGTACTTCATTGCATTCTTTTTTCTTTTCTCTCCACTGCAATTTTTATTCCTTTTTGCCTCATATTACTTTCACGTTATTGATTTCTTTTTCTTTGAAATCCTGTACCATTTATAGCTTTTCCCACTCAGAGAATCACTGAAGTGGAAGGAACACATCATCCAAACCCTTCATATCACAAACAAGGAAACTAAGGCTTCAGAGCAGCTTGGTTGTTGGCTCAAGATCTCAAAACCAGTCCATAACCCTGAGGCCCTGACAGCTTCCTTCCACAACCTGAAGTTTTAGGTTGGTGATTAACCCTATATTGTTTGTATTGATGTATGATGTTCAAGGATAATATTAATATTCACACCTGGATGTAATTTTATTCTTTGCAGAGAATGTATGTAGATAGATACAGATATAGATGCAGATTATTTAAAAATAATCTAATTCTGTGAGGACAGCAGGCCAATATTTTAAAGATGAAGAAAAAGAAGTCCTAATGGGCTATAATGTGTCCAGAGTCGAGTCGTTCTGTAAGGAAGGGCTCGTTGCACTGAGGAGTTCTACATTCCAACTGCTATTTGCAGAGTCTCAGTATGGCAGGAAGGCAGCGGTAGAGAGTCCACTTAGAGAGTCCACGCTCTGTGCCTGCAGCCTCCTCCTGATGGTTGGCCAATGGTGGCACCAGGGCAAGGCAATGAAAAGACGGAGCAGCAAGACACCGAGAGCCTCAGGGCTGACATTCCACTATGATTTTAAAAGAAAATTTAGATCATCAGTTTTTGCCATCCTCTTCTTCATCAGCATGTACTGTATTTCTCTATTTTGGTGATTTTTTTTTTTAAGTTCTATTATGGAAAATACTCTAATGTACAGTGATCAAATCCCTTTTCAGCAACAACCTGCATTATTATGAAAAACTAGTGTTACCAACAGGATACTTTACTGAGTGATGGTAGGAAAAGCCCAACATCTTCAGTTTTCATGGATGACAAGGATTCACTGCCAGTGCCTAATGCCCTTCCTCCTTGTTATGTGGGAGGATATTAACGAGGAAGGCCCAGGATGGCGGGGAGATGTACATCACATCACTGAAGTCTCAGTTCAGTGGGGTGGGAGCAGTTGCCAGATGCTTCAAAACCAGTGCCTCTTCCTCCAGCCACTGATGAGATGATCTGGAGAAGGCAGTGTCCTCAGACTCAGATGGCTAAAATAATTGATGAAGTGGAAATATACGTATTTTTTTGTTTCTTGATATTTTTCATTGTCTTTGGGTAAAATGATGGTTTTTCCAACATGCTATCTCCATACAGTTAACTCACTAGGATCTTGAAGTGACTTGTGCCTATGTGACACTATAAAACTAGACATGAAATTATGCAATTTGTCAATTTTGTTCAGAAGCCCAAAATGTAATTCTCAGGATCTCTGGCACATTTTCTTCCTACACGGCCCCCGGCACTCCAGCCCGTCTTCCTACTTCACGTCTCAAATTGGCCTTGGGTGAATATGGCAAACACAGCAAAAAACGGCAAAGCTCTCTGAAAACACTGAAATTCCTCAGTGGACAGCCAAGCGGGAACCTCTCTCCAGCTGAACTCTGACCCCTTCAATTATACCAAAGGTCTCTGAATGGCAATCTCTTCCTACCTAGACTTGCCAGAGACCCGCCTGTAATATCCATACCCACAGTCTTCAGAGTTGACACCTTAAACTGCAGAGTCTCACCGATTCCACACCCACACCTAAATGAAGCTCAACAGGCCCAATGCTGGTTCCTGCTCCACCTTTTCCTAAGCCTGTCTTCTCGGGGGTCAGTAACGACCTCCTGGCTGAAACCTGTGGCCTTATTGAGGGCTGCAACTCTTACTTTCAGCCTCTCCTCTTGTTCTTCCCTCTCCTTCAACCATGAGATCCCCTCTCTTCTGACCCTGCACCCTCCCATCTGAGTGACCTCCTTCACTCTCCTGAGCAATTATTGCCTGCAAATCTGCAAATCCTCATCATTCTCCTGCTCTGGAGCTCTTCAATCAGCTTCCTGCATCCCCTGGGGAAGTCCTGAGTCCACTAAGTACATGCACCCCAACTCCAGCTTCCTCCCTCCCGCCCCTGAAAATCAACATGCTCCTCCTCCTGGGGCTGCCTCTCCACTCTCCTTGGCCCCAGCCACGCAGGCCATCCTGCTACTCCTCAGCGCTGCAACTCCCAGGCCCTCAGCCACCCCAGGTCTCCAGATACCTCATCAAAGCTGCCCTCAGCTGCTTTACAGATGTCTCAGTGCCTTCCTGGTTAACCCCCTGCACTGATTTTTCTCATTTGAGACATATTTATAAAGTACATGACTAATAACCTGTCTGCTCCACAGTATCCTCAATGCTTGTTTCTATTGTTCTCAGTTAAACTCCAAGCTCCGCAATATAGTTTCAGGATATTTCACAACATCGACTCTGCTCGCCTAAGTCACCCCACTGTGTACTGTGTCATGAGGGACTTTTTGAAAATGTCACCTCCTAAAAGGCCTGGTCTACCACCTTCACCCTACATTTCACTGCATCTTTGGGTCTATGTTGTTTTCAAAAAAGCCACTCCAAATCCCATAACACACGTAGGTTAGAAGTGAAAGGTTGAGAATAGAAATATTGTGCAAACATGAATAACAACAAAAAAGGAGTGGTTACATTCATATAAAATAAATTTCAAAGCAGAGAAAATACTTGATACAAAGAATGACATTACCTAATTGTAAAAAGATCCATAATTGCTTTTACCCGCTAATAAAGACATAATAATCTTAAATGTATCCACAACAAAAAATACAGCTTCATAATACATGAAGCAAAAATTTAAACCTGAAAGGAGAAAGAGACGAATCCACAGTTATCTCTGGGGACTTTAACAGCTCCTGCCCTCCCTGAGGAGAGTCAGCAGATACAAAGCCAGCAAGGACCCAGAAGAGCTGAGCAACCCAATTCCCCAACAGGGTCTGATGGCAGGAGTGACACAGCCCATGGCGGCAACAGAAGCGTCACATACATGTGTTTTCCAAGCACCCCTGGAATTGTCACCAAAACTGACTATCTCCTGTGCCACAGTCAAACCCTAACCAGTCAGAAGGAACTGATATCACACAAGCATCTCTGACTGCAGTACAATCGAATTGTAAATCAAAAATAGAAAGTCCTAGGGAAAATCGCAAATTCCTGGAAATTAAGCATGCAATTCTTAATAAGTCACAGATCTAAGACAAAGTCACAAAGCAACTACAAATATATAAAACGGAATGAAAATGAAAATAAAACATATCAAAATATACAGAATGCAGCTAGAGCATGCCGAGAGGAAAAGTCACAACATTAAGATGCTTACACTGAAGTAGAGGACAAAGTAGGTCAGTTCTCAAATTATTAATTTCTGCCTCAAGAAACTAGGAAAAAAGTTGAGTAAAATAAATTGTAAGTAAGCAGAAGTAAGGAAATTATAAGATGATTTTATATAAGATAAAAGCAGAAACCAATAAAATTGAGAACAGGAAAACGATAGAGGAGTGAGGAGCCAAAAACTGATGATTAGAAAAAAGTCAGTAAAATTCATCAGCCTCTAACACAGTTGACACACATGCAAAAGAGAAGACGGGAATCACCAGTGGAACAGAGGATATCGTTATAAATCTGACAGATTGAAAGGATAATAAGAGAACATCATCAGCAGGCTTAGATGCATGAAGTCAACAACTTCGAAGAAAAGGACTAATTCTTTAAAAACCACAAGGTACCAAACTCAACCAAGATAAAATAAATTATCTGAATAATCCAATAATCATTATAGAAATTGAATTTATAATTTAAAACCTCCCACCGGGTACGTGGCTCACGCCTGTAATCCCAGCACTTTGGGAGAACGATTTGGGAGGAACACAAGGTCAGAGTTCAAGACCATCCAGGCCAACGTGGTGAAACCACGTCTCTATGAACAGTACAAAACTTAGGTGAGCATGATGACACATGCCTGTGATCCCAGCTACTCCGGAGGCTGAGGCAGGAGAATTGCTTGAACCAGGGAGTTGAAGGTTGCAGTGAGCCGACATTGCACCACTGCACTCCAGTGACAGAGCAAGACTCCATCTCAAACAAACAAACAAACAAACACCTTCCCCAAGATAAATCTCCAGGCATACATGGCTTTACTGGAGACAAACACTTGAAAGAAGAGCTACCAGGTTTACACAGTGGCTTCCAGAAATTCCAAGTGAAGAGGGTACTTCATTTTACGAATCGGCTACTGCCCTGCTACCGACACTAGACACAGAAGCACAAAAAACAAAACTACAAACACCTATCACTCATGAACTTACACGCAAATGTTATCACATCACATTCAAGTGTATAAAAAGAATTATACGCCATGGTGAAGTGAGTGGCATTTATTTCAGACACGCAATGCTAGTTCCACATTTGAAAATCATCGTGAATCTAATGTCCCATATCAATAGACTAAAGAAAAAAAATCATAGGATTAATTGTATCAATTACTGAAGAAAAACCATTTGACAAAATTCACCAGTCATTCATGATAAAAATGTTTAGAGAGTGAGGAACAGAGGGGAACTAACTCAACATGGAAACAAGCATCTATGACAACACCTATGGCTGGCAGCGTGTGCTGAATGATGGCATGCTTTCTCACGAAGATGGGGAAGGAAGCAAGGGTATAGCCGCTTTCGTCATTCTTATTCAGTAGAATAGTGGAATTTCCTGTCTCTGTAATTAGGCAAGAATGAGAAATGACAAAGAATTGAATTAAAAAGGAAAAATATAAAACTTTCGTCAATTGACAGATGGCATGGCTGTTTATGTAGAAAGTCCCACAGGATACAAGGCCAGCACACAAAAATCAAACACTTGTCTATAAATGAAAAATGAACACGTTGAAACTAAATTAAAAGCCCAGTGCCATTTACAAGCACTCCAATGAAAATTAAATATTTAAATGTAGATTTAAAAGATGCACAGAATCTGTGGTTAAACACCAACATTCTGATTAAATAAGATATATGAGTAAATGGAGAGACATATCATGTTCATTGCTTGGAAGACCTAACACAGTAAAGATGTTGCTTTCTAAATTGATCTATAAGTTTAATGAACTCTTATCAAAATCCGAGTAAGCTTTATATAGGCCTAGGAAGTTTAGTCTTTTATTTATTGGGAAAGATGCAGGCCCTGAAGAGTAAAAATAATTTCGATAAAGAAGAATAAAGGATGAGATGTCATTCGACTTGACATTCAGTCTTACAATAATTGGGCTATGTGATCCTGGTGGAGGTACAGACATATACATCCATAAAATAGAATACAGAACAAAGTAACCCACACAAATAAGCTCAGTTAATTCCTGGAAAGAGTGCAGAAGCAATTTAACAAAGAAAGAAAACCACCATAACAAGTGATGCAGGAGCCATTGGACACCCAGAGGCAAAATAAATTAATAAATTAAACCTTAGCCCAAACCTGACACTTTATACAACAAATATTAATTCAAGATGGGCTGTAAAATTCAAAGGTAAAGTATAAAACTAAAAAACATTTAGGAAAATAATTAAAAATATTTCCGGATTTAAAACCAAGCAAATAATTTTTGGACTTGACACTAAATGCTGGATTCATAAAAGAAAAAAATTGATAAAAAAAAAAAAAAAACTTTGCTCTACAAAGGACCCTATTAAAAGTATGAAAATGCAAACTACAGGCTGGGATAAAATATTTCCAAATCACAGAACTCTCAAAAGACTAGTAACTAAAATATATTCTTAAAACTATCAAAACTCAACATAAAAAAGAAAGCAATCCAGTTAGAAAATGGGCAAGAGACATGAATAGATGTTTTATTAAAGAAGATATACAGATGATGCCAAGCATGTGAAAAGATTTTCTGCATCATAATCCATTAGGAAATGCAAACTAAAACCAAATGAAATGTCACTACACAGGCATCACAATGTCAAAAACAAAATTGTCTCACTGACTGCTGCTATGAATTCAGAGAAACTGTCTCCTTCATGTACTGTTGTTGGTGGGAATATAAAATGTTCAGTGAACTCTGGAAACATTGTGCATTTTCTTATAAAACTAAACATGAAGCCACCATACTGCCCAGTAATAGCACATTGGGCATTGGACCCAGAGAAATGGAAATGTATGCTCACACAAAAATCTGCATGAATGTGTATAGAAACAACACAGCCAAAACCTAGAATCAGCCCAGCTATTCTTCACCAGGAGATGGATCAATTACTGGGCATTGGTGGAATACTACTCAGCAATGAAAAGGAACACACATGTAATGACTTGTGTGACTCTCCAGGGAGTTATGCTGAAATAAAATGGTTTTACAGTGTCTAGCCCAAGGGTTAGACTGCACATGATCTCACTCACAGGACTTCCTTGAATCGATACAGCTGTAGAAATGGGTTGCAGAATTATGGGTGCTGAAGCTTGAGTTTGGGTGGGTGCGCTGGCTATGAAGGGCCACAGGAGGGACCTACTGGGAGGGAGCTCTGAGTCTGGATGTGTCCCTGTCACTGTCCCCATGATGAGGCTGTTCCACGGCTTTGAGGAGGCTGCCATGGGGAAAACTGGGTAAAGGGAGCAAGAGCACCCCTGTATTGTTTCTCACAACTGCATGTGAATCTACAATCATCTCAAAATTAAAAGTTTAATTTAAAAAATTCTAGTGAAAGACTGGACATTGGGTCAATTCATCGAAGATTAGTTGATTGTAAATCAATCTGGGAATTAGCCATTCATTAATAAAGCAACTCACAGATCCAGAGGTGTCTCTCAAAGCAAACTGGCAGAAGAGTGTCTCCTGAGGCCAGCTCAATACGTGGCATCCTCAGGAGCTTTGGCCATGCAGGACACGTGGAACACCCAGAACAGATGGAACACCCAGAATTCCCGGAATGCCCAGAATTCCCAGAACACCCAGCACACCTGGCACACTGGGAATGCCCAGCACCTGGACCCTGGCTAAACCACCAAGGACACCTGGCATTCTGGACAAAATTGAATATGCCTAGTCTACGTGTGTCACCAATGGCAAAGATCCTATAAAATAATAATGTTTGAAGTACAGATGAGTTGTTCTCTTCCAAGGCATTCAGTCTGATTTTCTTATTAATTCAAGCACTCACTTTCTGGGCTGGAGAAGGAAACCGGTGGCAGAGAGGGCTGGGGAGCTCCTCAGGAAGTGGGAACTCCACGCCGCCTGCACCACCCTCTTGTCCCTCTGACATCACCACGCCTCAAGCAGCCTCAAGCCTTGCTTTGCTCAGGCCTCACCCCAAGGAGCCACTGCACTGCGGAAGGCCCAGAACCCCCGTCCTGCACAGCAAGGGGGACCGTGGATCAGGAGGGCAAGGAGTAGCAGCCCTAAACCCAGGGTTCTGGAGATGCCACTCTGTAAGGGCCTCACATGGGCCAGAGTCACTGTCATGTACATCAGGGTCACCCTCATGTCACCATCATCCCCACGTATCATTATTACCATCACACACATCACCACCACCCACATGTGCATCATCCTCACCCACACGTTTGTCACCATCCCCTTCAGGTGAGTCATCCCACCATCACATGAGTCATCCCACCATCACAAGTCAGCATCGCCAACATGTGGGCCATGCCACCATCACGAGTCATCCCATCATCATGTGAGTCATCCCACCATCATGTGAGTCATCCCACTGTCACCAGTGAGCATTGCTGACATGTGGGTCATCCCACTGTCACAAGTCAGCGTCACCAACATGTGGGTCATCCCATGGGGTGAGTCATCCCACCATCACATGAATCATCCCATCACGTGTGTCATTCCACCATCACGAGTCATCCCACCATCAAGTGAGTCATCCCGTCACATGACTCATCCCAGCAACACAACTCAGCATCGCCATCATGTGGATCATGCCACCATCAAGGTGAGTCATCCCACCGTCACATGAGTCATCCCATCACGTGAGTCATCCCGCCATCACGAGTCAGCGTCACCATCATGTGGGTCATCCCACCATCACATGAGTCATCCCATCATCACGTGAGTCATCCCTTCATGTGCATCCGTGTTCCCACGACATCCACCCCGGTGTCCATTTTGGAGACTTGAAATACAGAGGTGCAGCCAACGCAGTCCTCTCACTCCAAGGACCGAAAGCTTGGTTGCAAAAACAATTGGTGTCCCTGAAGGCAGATGGCTGCCAGGACCAGTGACCCTGGAGACGCCCAGGGACATAGCAGAGAACTCAGGGAAGGCAGGGACCAGGCTCGAGCAGCTGGAGGCAGCTTCCTGGAAGGGCAGCGCTGCAGCTGCCACCACAGCAAAACACTACAGTCGTGTGGTGATGGCCAGAGTCCCCAGATCTGCTGTTGGCAGGGACACGTCCCTCCAGGGGCTCTGTGGGAGAACCCCTCCAGCCTCTTCCAGCTTCTGGACGCTCCGCAGTCACTGGGCTCTGTGACTTGGGTGGCTTCACTGTCCCCTCTTGTCTCCGTGGCCATGCAGCTTCTCCGTGGGGTGTTTCCGTGGTTTCACGTGGCCACCTTCTTCTAAGGCAGCAGTTTGTGGGTTAGGGCTCACCCTACTGTGGCATCACATCATTTAACCAAGTCCATCTGTGAAGGCCCTGTTTACAACTAAGGCCGCACTCTGAGATTCTGGGTGGACGTGGATGTTGGGGATGCCACTGAACCCACTACTATAGGGCAGGTTAAGGGGAAGTCAGCCCTGGCCCAGGCCAGCCAGGCCTCACAGGGTCCTCCCACACCCTCCTGCCTGTGGTCACATTGGTGGATCCTGGTCAGAGGGCATCGGAGCCAGGCCATATGGAGGTCACCCAGGAGCCAGCTGTGGGGAAAGCTTCCATAGCCTCAGACCACAGGCCTGGGACAGATGGGTCTCCCAGGGGCAGTCAGCGTTCCCGTGGGAAGCCTTGCCTCGGAGGGCTCACATCTGCCGTGCCTGCTTCATGGGGCAGCTTCAGACGCTAAACATGTGCCTATCTTCAAGTACACTGCACGTACGGCACAAAATTAGCAAATGGCTTTTGATGGTTTTCTAACCTCATCTGAACCTCAGCCCCACACATGAGAGGCTGAGCTGCGAGTGAGAGGAGGCAGCCACCTCCTGGGGCTGCAAAGCTCCAGCGGGCACCCGGCTGGGGCACCTGCTCCCCTCTTCCAGGAGACACCCAGAGCTCAAAGCGGCACACAGGTTTCTGGTTCACAAGGGCTCTGTGTGAAAAATGAGAGCTGCATTTTCCTCTTAAATAAATACAATAAAATCCCCTTACCCTTTCTCTCCAAGCTGTTTTCATAGTGAGAGCAAGCGTGCCAGGTCACCCAGAGAGGAACCAGCTTGAGAACCACTTTGCTTTCATCTCTTCTCTCCTAGCAATGCCTACATTTCCATTTCATATGGGGAAAAGCCATTTTCCTGCTACAAGTCAGCAAATTGCTTGGCAAACAAGAGCAGCCACCTCTTCTCCACGGCCCAGCGTGGGACCTGCGTCCAGATTGTGGATGCAACAGGACCAGGGAGTCCTCCCACCGTGGCTGGGGCTGAGCCGGCTTCCTGGCTTTATCTGGCCCTTCAGGGGCTCAGCCAGGCCAGGCCACAGCCACGTGAGTGGCGTCCCTGGCTTCATCTTCACATCTTGGCAAACGTGAGCGTGGATCTGTGATTCGAGCTGTGTTATCACAGTCCATTAACAGACAATGTTCCACCAGAAGCAGGGTAGAAATGTGCTTTTAAGTAATGACGTCTTCACACGCGCAGGACACGATTGTGCTGCTGGTGGATGGGCACCATGGAGACTTGTCTTAAAATACGAGGAGACAAAAATTCCCTTTGCATGTCCCGGGTCCTCTTGACACTCGTCCAACACGTTTCTCTCATGTTTTTTATTGTTCCTTCTTCAAAGACAGTTCAGTTTAATAGGAAGGCTTTACAATGACTGAATTTATGATATTGTTTATAAAAGAGAATTAGAAAGAACTGATGTATACCAATAAAAATGGCATATTAGTATTTTTTTAATTATCAAAGAAAAAATAATAACAAAATAATGTCCCTGCTTGGGAAGAGAGGAGGAGAAGAGAAAACAAAGATAAAATCAAGAAAACTAAAATCCTAAAACAACAAAATGCACTCAAATGTGTTTTTCCCCTTTTAGAGAGGTGATGAGGTAGGGTTTCTGTCTATGAAACCAAATGTTTACAAATATTCAAGCCCATAAATTTGAAGAGAAACTGAATACAGAAAATTCTTGTTAATGCAGTACATTTTCTGGTAATTTTATAGTCTAATTTTCAGTGATTCCCCACAGAACGAATGCAGTTCAAAGGCAATTTTATAAAGTACTTTGCAGATAACTATTATCTGCTAATTATTAGAAATTGCATGTTGTTGTTAATTGCATAAATAAATTGTTTTATCTGAAAGCCATTAAAAAAAGGTTTGGTGTTTGAAGCAGATACAGTTTTGATGTTCCTGTATAAAAACATTTAACTGTTTAACTCTAAAATAATGACATGCTGCTTTTAAGACAATTTCTTAGACTAATGGATTATGGTGGGGGGGAGTCCCTAAACATGTATTTTATTTGATTTCCCTGACAAACTTCAACTGATTATAAATCTTCATGTAAAGGAAGAGCACAAATATTTTACTAAATGTATTCGAATAATACCATATCAGGCTTTTTTAAAAAAAATTCTTAAAGAAAATTTATATGAACATTTTTTTCTTCCAAAATACCCTTCATTAAAAAAAAAAACACAATACTCCTTTTTATCAATGCATTTTCTTCATAATTAGCCATAAGAGAGAGATATCTGTGGGGACTGTTGACTTTCACTTTCTATGAAATAATTCAGAAACGTTTAATACCAGATTCTAACAGAATTTGAAAACATGGCATGTGGATCATTTCTGCAGCTTCTTGAATGAGTATGATTTGAAGAGGAGCTGACCACATCCTTTCCAGGGTCCAGCGCCGGGACCCTGGGCAGCATCACCCCTGGACCTCACCCCAGGGTGGCGAAGGCAGCCTTGGTGTTTTCATGGGCAGGTGTGGGCACAGCCATCCCCCGCGAATCACCAGTGGAGAAGCTGGGCTGAGGCTGCAGGCTCCTGGGAGAGGCCACATCCTGGCCCTGACCCTGCCTGCTGAGTGCTGAGGAGGGAGGTCCAGGTAGAGCCAAGGAGGGCTGGAGGTGGCCAGCGCACACCTGCCCAGGTGCACAGCGGATGCCGGGTGGGCTGCTGGGGCAGCGGGGGGTCGGGCAGGACAGCTGAGCACAGCAGGGTCCACAGATGCCCATGGAGGAAGTGGCCTCATCCACGTGCTGAGAACGTCCCTGAGCGAGACAGCCCACAGATGCTGGGCCACACCACGGGCCCGGGGGAGGTATGGGAGAAACAGCAGCTCCTGAGGGCCAGCGGCATGGCTTGGAGCCTGGTCACTGGAGAGAGAACAAGTTTGGCCACTAAGCATAAGTGTCATGCCACACGTGGGGGGAGGGTGGCACCACTGATGTGTGTGCTCATCCCGGCATGCCAGCCAGCAGTGAGATGGTAAGAAGGGAGGAGGCGAAATGGCAGCCGACAGTGCCCATCCCCTCTCAGGACAGAGGACAGTGGGCCCAGCTCCCCTCGGGACGCAGGATGGGCCCGCCCAGCTCTGCAGCCATGCTCTGCGGACGGGACAGGTGCCAGGGCAGGACCTCGCCTCACAGAGCCAGTCTGGGGACGGGGAGGGGTGGAATCTCAGAAAGCAAGGACGGAGCTTGCTGCCACTCCACGGGGGTGAGAACATTCCAAGGACTGAAAACACCTTTTTAGCACAGCTTTGTCTTGCTGCATTTCCCTGAATTTGCCAGGACGACCGAAACAACGTACGTCCGCCTGGGCGGCGGGCACAGCATGCTTTTGTTTTCTTTTGGTTCCGAGGCTGGAAGTCCAAGACCAAGGGCGTTGGCCAGTGGTCTCTTTCCTGCCACGTCAGGACGTGGCTGTAGCGCCTGGCCAGACAGGTCTGTACATGGGGAGTATCATCTACACCCCAGCAGTGCTGAGACGGTGCTGACCACCAAGCAGGGAAACATAAGACCCACCCAACGTCAGGTCAAGAGAGCCTCAGATGGGGGACAAGATCTCACTGCCAAGGCTGGCGCAACACCAACGCACTGCTCCCCCATCTGCCCGACCCAGTCTTTCCCCTACGCAAGTGCCCCCAAACTTATGCAGCACCAGGGCACACAGACGGCCAGGACAAGTCCCTGTCCCTCAGCCCTCCCTTGGTGCCGCTCCAGATGAAGGTATTACCTCTGTTTCCTTGTATTGGTGCCTGGGCCTCAGGCGTCCTCGAGCTGCTGGGTCCCATGGTGGACCCGCGGATCAGGCAGGTGCCCCAGGATGGCAGCCTGGCACCCGTGGAGTCTTGTCTCTGTGGAGGGACAGCCGATGACTCCCAGCCCAGCATTCAAAGTCACCGGCTGTGAAGATGTGCACAGGCCTGAGCACAGTGCCGTCACCACAGGACGCCCCAGCTCCCACCCCAGACAGAAGGAACACGTGTCAGGGTCATGCTGGTAAAGCGCCTCTGGAGTATAGCCCACCGAAGAGGTCACATGGTGACATTGTGAGAACAGGTTCCCAGCGCAGGCGCTGGCCTTTCCTGTTCTGGGAGCAAGGCCCCCCGGCGCTTCTTCCTGCTGGAAGACCAGAATGCAGTGGGGGTGCTTCAGAGTCACCACGCTGAGCTCACAGATATTCTCGTGGATTTTCCACGGCCCTAACCGTTTCACAGCTGTGAGCACTGGTTGCACTGTGCTTCAGGCTGACAGAAGCTCTCACATCACCAAGAACAGCGTTGCCCCTGCACGGTAGCCACCTTCACCCGGGGTGCGTACAGACGCTGATGGCAGCCACCTCCACCCGGGGTGCATGCAGACCATGATGGCAGCCACCTCCACCCTGGGGTGCATGCAGATGCTGATGGCAGCCACCTCCACCCCGGGGTGCATGCAGACCATGATGGCAGCCACCTCCACCCCGGGGTGCATGCAGACAATGATGGCAGCCACCTCCACCCCGGGGCGCATGCTGAAGGTCGTCCACCCCAGGAATGCACCTCACCCTCCAGACTGAGCGGATTATTTCTTCTATCCCTGCTGGGAGGGTCAGCTCGGGGTGAGCACAGGCCAGCTGCTAAGGGCCTTTCCCCAGCCACTGGCACAGCCACCCCTCCCTGCCTCACCTGCTGAGAAACCACAGCCCCCAGGGAAGAGTGACGAGTAGGAAGCACGGAGGGAGGGAGGCAGCCCCCTTTTCCTGCACCCCAACATCAAGTGGACGGGAAGGCAGGGGCCTGACCTTGCACAAAACTGTGAGGCCCAGAGAGGAGCCCCTGGCCAGGGTCTGGGCTCAAACTCAGGCCTCCTGGCCCTAACTGCTCCTTTCGGGTGGCCGAGCCCCGGCGCCTCCCTGGCCCTGACGGACGGACTCCCACTCCAGGTTCCTGCAGGGCTGCAGACGCCGCCAGCATCCTCTCATCCCGGCACCGGCCAAGCCTGAAGTCGCCGTTTTATGAGATCTGTTGAGATCACATCTCAAGGGGTACATTTGAACGCGTCAGTCAAATTGATGAAAGAAGGACAAATTCATTAATTAATTCACTTCCGAGCTGAGTGCCCGAGTGCCAGCCTTAAACTCGGAGTGGGTTTTATGGTTGAGTTATAAATCCCTCACCAGCGGGGCTGCTTATAGACAAGCTGTCAGGGCCGCAAATGCCAGGACGTCAGTGCGTGCAGGGGTGACATAAAGAGGGTGTCTGCGCGTCGCCTCTTGGGCGGACTGCGGCTTCACCCTTGGGCAGATATTCCGGATGACGGCAGCTTTTACGACCAGCCTCTGCCACACGTCCCCAGCCACCTCTGCCTCCACATCGGCTGGGCCGTCACCGTGTGCCACGGCGAGGCGCGGGCCGACTCCAGCTGGGTGTAGGAATGCCTGCTTTTAATTCTCCACCACCCCAGACCCTGGGTGGAGAGAACCACCCACCATGAAGAGCGAGTGTTTCCTTGTCCACTACTCACGGCAGAGGCAGGCGGGCCTCCATCTCTCAACCTCCGTGCCAGCCAACGCTGGGTGTGGCTGAGAGGGCAGGAGAGATAGTGGCCGGGCCCTCGGGGTGCCGGCAGCGCTTCCCACAGAACGAGGGGGGCCGGGCGCAGCTGCTGATTCTCTGCTGAGGGCAGGTGCACAGAGGTGGGGCCTCCACTCACCTCCTGTCCCGGTTCCTGAAGGCGTTCACAGTCACAGCTACTTCTCCTGCAGGGAGCGCGGTCAGCCATCCCCTGCTGCCATTTAAAAAATCATTTTCTAAATTTTTTTTGCCGCAAGAGAATGGAGTAGCAGACAGTCTGAAAGGGCTGCACCGCGGCCTCTGGGTTTCTGATGGAAAACACTGACCCGTTGGCCACACCCATCTCTGACACAGCCCTGAGATCCGTGAAGCGGGGAGAGCCCTGCAGCTTCCCACTGACGCCTCCACCCTCTGGGACAGGCCGCCGTTGCTTGCAACCAGCCGAAGGGCCCTGGACCCTCGGAGACACAGCCCACTTCCACACCACATGCCCGCCTTCTGTCTGTGTCCCGCCAAGTCGGGCACCATCAGCCCCAGAACCACAGGTGCCATGGGCAGGAGCTGAAAGGTCGACGGAACATAAGAGCCGCAGACAGCAGGTGCCCGGGGGGCACGTGGCGAGCAGGCGAGGCATTTACCATCCCCTGTATATTTGCCGCGCAGGCACGGTGCAGTATCAGGAGGAAAAAATCTCCCTCTGCTCCCAGACAGGGGCTGGGCCTGCCCTTTGGAAGATGGTAGAGGGGCCACCCCTGCTTGATGATCTGATCCTAGTCAGATCATCCTTATTGCCTAAGAGAAATACCCGAAATCTTTGCCAGGAAATGCAGACCTTTTATGTATATGATCATCGTTAAGGAAATATTGCAAGATTGTGTTTGTATTTTGGGCTCATTTCTCTGGGGAAGAAGCTGTGTCACTGCGAGCCTCACTCTGGGTGGAATCGGAAGTCCCACAGCCGTGAACCTGGGATGGTAATAGCTGCTGTGCATGGGGCGCTTACAGGGTGCAGGCCCCACGCCACGGCCTTCACACGCCTGGACTCACGGCATTCTCCGAGCAAGGACGGACTGCCATGCCCACTCCACAGGTGAAGAAGTCAATGAGCAGAAAGTTCCAGAAATCTGTTCAGGGCCCCAAAGCCGATAGAGCAGGCTTAGCTAGATTGCCCAGTGCCCTGCTGAACGGGTGCTACCCTTGGCATAGACTGCAGGTAATGGGCTCACAGGACTGTACTAAAACCCCGCTCAGGCCAATATACGGCACAGCAAGTGTGCAGGAAAAGGAGCGTGTGTGTGTGTTCTTGGCACAAGTTACCAGAGCGGGTGGCTTAGTGGGAGGCCCCGGGGGCTGGGGTGTTGTCAGCGGCCACCAGAAGAAATGGGGCTCAGAGGGGACGTGGGAAGCTCCGTCCGCTGCTCAGCAGCCAACCGAAAGCACAGATCCTAATCGGGGCTCTGCACATGTCACCTGATGCGGAGAAAGGGTCTTTGCAGAGGGCTTTGGTTGGGGATTTTGAGATGGGTGATGTCCCGCCTTATTCGGAGGGCCCCACCTGCATTCGCAAGTGTCCTTATGGAGAGGCAGAGGAGGTCAGACGGCGCAGAGGACCCCAGGGTGGGCGAGTGAGGTGGGCACCATCGCTGGCTCTGGAAGCTGGTGACGAGGCCTGAAGACGACACGGCCCCTGACGCCCTGCCTTCAGCTTGGGGCCAAAAGAGTGGCTGGTGCTGCCACGGCACCTCCTTAGAGCTCAGCCCTGGGACACCAACGCCATGACGGTGGAAGGCCAGGGCCAGGTGCAGAGGCCAGGGTGGCTCACGGCCCCAGCAAACACACACATGCAAGGCCAGGGTGTCACAGGGCGGCCCGGCGGGAGCACGCAGAAGTCCCAGCAGCACATGGAGGCCTCGGAGACACTGCATGAGGTGGGCCTGTGCGTGTGCAGGACCCACACCTGACAGCCATCTCCTTGTGCACTGAGGGCTTCCATGTTACAAAGTCACCTCCCAGCCCTCGGGCAGGCAGCCGGGCCTGGGCCTCGCGTGTGCTGCTGGAGCTGCCTGGCCTTCTCGCTGGGCTTCTGCAGGCCCAACCCAGCACGTTCGCGCCGGAGAAGACAGAGCTGCTCTCCCCGCGAGTGCGGGTGCGGCCTCTGGCATCCATTCTAAAAGACCCCGAAGCCCTCTGACAGGCGGCTCCGGCCACTCAGCTCCTCTGCTCAGCCGTGCCTCGTCCTCCCCACATCCCCACAACCTGCTTCCTTACCTGCCATGGCGGACGTCTCCAGGAAGGCCTGCTGCGGTGAGCCACCTTTTCCTAGACACTCCACCCCCCCCCCCAAGCGCCTCACCGGGGTGGGACCTTCCTGTGGAGCAGCTGGAGGGAAGTCCTGGCGTCCAGCCTGAGCTCCTCTAACGCAGGAAAGCGACACGAAGGGGAAACGTGCCCTCCTCTCCCAGCGTGGTCTCTGCTGTGTCTGCCAGGAAGCAGGCGATGGCCACGGATGTGGCTGTGGCATGGACACATGGGCTCTCGATAATAAAGGTGCCAAGGTGAGCATGGAGTTTGGCAGGAGAGGGGTGCGAAGGGCTGTTACCTTTTCAGGGAGCAAGAAAGACACTGAAGACGTGAAATGGCACAGCAGCTGCCAGAGCCGCTTGGTACAAAATCTCACTCTGCTCCACGTGACCCAGCATCAGCGGCACTGGGAGAGGGGAGGGCGTCCCAGGGGCTCATGGCAGCTACACCCCAACCCCTGCGTGGGCATCTCCTCCGGGCCGAGCCCGTCACTGAGGAGGCAGGAGGAGGCTCCACGGCCTGGCCTTGTGCGCTGCACAGGGAGAGACCACGCAGAGCCTGAAAGTGGCTGCCAGCAGGACTGTGAAAAACGTAAAGGCCACTGTAAACCCTGACCCCATCTCCTCGCTCGTCGGCCTCAGCATCTCGCAGAGCTCGGGCACTGCAGCTGCCGCCGGGCACACTCGCATGAGGAGGGGGTGAGCGCCCGGCCCCCAGCCCGCCGCGTGCCTCCCGTCTGAGTCACCTGGATCCTCGGTGCTGGCCTGCTCTGTGGGACAGGGCACGTGGCCTCGCCCGCCGCTCCGCGGAGGCCGCTCCGCCCCGCACCACCTCCAGGCCGCGTTCACGGCTCATCCGAGGCTCGGATTTCCCGTCACCTCAAAACCTCCGCTAAAGCCCCCGATGAGGGTGAGCGAGGCTCTGCGTGCTCTGCCTCCTGGGAGGTTCTGGCTGGCGCTGACCGTGGTAGTTTCGGGCAGTCTGTTTCCACACTGCCGCTCCAGGAGCCCAGGGAGCCCTTCACAGCACTTAGGGAGAGGCCTTCCCCGCATGCAGCAGCTGCTCCGGCTGACACCTCACCCCCTGTGCCTCCTCCTTCCCACGGGCAGAGCTCAGCTGGGAAGCTGGGCCCCATTCCCACCCCGTGGTGCAACCCACTGCCCTCAGAGCTGTTCTTCAAGTGCTTCCTCCAGAAAAGAAAACCACAGCGCAAGGGGTCTACCCGCCTCCTCCGGGCTCCCAGGGAACACGGGCTGGCTCAGGGCACTGTGCACAGGAGCCTGCTTGGCCACGAGAAGCTCGAGATGCTGAGCCCTGGAAAGAGCCCCACGGTGGACCCTTTGACACGGAGCTGCTGCAGCTGCCCCTGCACGCTTGCTCGTCCGCAGTAAGACGTGACTGAGGGTGTGCCGGGGCAGGCAGGAGACCGGTGGGCCCTGCCCCAGCCCTGCTGCCCATGCTGGCTCTGAGATGGGATACGAATGTCCCCAGGGAGCAGGAGCCAGGGCCCCCATGGTCTGACCCTCTTCAGGCCTGGGCTCCTCACGGTCTGACCCTCTCCAGGCTCCAGGCTCCTCAGGGTCTGACCTTCTCCAGGCTCTGGGCTCCTCACGGTCTGACCCTCTCCAGGCTCCGGGATCCTCACCGTCTGACCCTCTCCAGGCTCCGGGATCCTCACCGTCTGACCCTCTCCAGGCTCCGGGATCCTCACCGTCTGACCCTCTCCAGGCTCCAGGCTCCTCACGGTCTGACCCTCTCCAGGCTCCGGGATCCTCACCGTCTGACCCTCTCCAGGCTCCGGGCTCCCCAGGGCTGCCTTGTAGTTGCTGCCCATGCGCACTGAGCCCTCCGGCCCTGCCCGGCTCCACCCTCCCCGGGGCTCTGACACCTTCCTCCCCTCACAGCCACACACAGGTGAGCTCTGCTTGTCCTGCACGGCTCCCAGGAAGTTTCCGTGGACGCCCCTCCATGCTTCCCAGCGTGTCCTGTGGCCGCCATGGATGTGACCCACACGGTACTGAGGCTGCCCGTGAGATGCCGCGCCCGTGCCAGATGGACAGCAGGAATCGGGTGCATTCACCTCTGTGAGGCCAGGGGAGAGCAGGGCTCAGGAACTGCGTGAGGGCTCACCCAGCTAAGCTGCAAGCTGGGGCCCTCTACCCATGCGTGCATGTCCTTGTCGGCCATGGGGAGATTCAGGGCCGGAGATTAGACTCCTTTTGAGATCTAGAGCTGTTGGAGTCAGAGGCCACCCCTGCGCCCTCTGCTGCCCAACTCAACCCTGAGAATGGCATCCCTATAGAGTGTGGGGTCCACCACGGAGCAGGACGGGCCTGGGGATGGCAGCCCTGTAGAGTGTGGGGCCCACCATGGAGCAGGGTGGGCTTGGGGATGGCAGCCCTGTAGAGTGTGGGGTCCACCACGGAGCAGGGCGGACAGACCTGCACTGCCTTCCTGTTGTCACACGGGGACATTTTTACCTCTCATTAAAAAAGGCCTAGTGCCCATGTCACAGGGATTATCAGCAGCCGCTCTGACAGGTGGACGGCGTGTGTTCGGGCAAGGGAGATGGAGTCGAGGCAGGGCAGGGAGTCTGGAAGGAGGTGAAGTCCACCCCAGAATGGCGCCTGGCGGCAGCTGCAAACACCCTGCACCCCTCGGCACCCCCACACAGGCACGTGGGAAAGCTCACCTGGTCCTGAAATGAGGGTGTGCCAAGAGGTGCCTGCCGAGTTTGCCACATGGGGCAGGGAGGACAGGGTTGCGGCTGGCTCCTGGCAGGAGGCTTTGATGTGGAAACAGGCAGCGTGGCAGCCGGCGCAGAAGAGGCGGCCTTCCTGCCCTTCCTTCCTCCTGGCACCCGAGGGTCCCTGTGGTGGAAGCTCTTACAGTGTGAACATGGCTGCGAAATGGCTCCTTTGTGCCATGGTGGGGGTCTCTGTCCTACTCCCCACACCCGCGCAACCCTCCCTCCCTCCCTGCCACCCCCAACCTGACTCAGGGCCCCCGCCTGACCCTTTGTCAACCCGCATAAACGTGCCGTCAGCAGGCCAGGGTTGTTCCGCTCTGTTCTGAGTGCTGAGGATTTGAGTGCTGAGGATCTGAGTGCTGAGGATCTGAGTGCTGAGGATCTGAGTGCTGAGGATTCGTGTGTGTGTTCTTTTTTCTTTCCGTTTATTTTCCCAAATGAAATGTGATCCAAACCAAAACAAATTCCCAGCATCTGCTGAATAGACCTGCCTCCTCTGCGTCCCCCGACGTGCTGGGTGGAGGACGCTGCCCGCACACACCGTTACTACACGCCGGCCTCAGCGCACACAGTGAAGGCTCCTTTCTCGGCAGCCCCGGCCCTGGAGCGGCGATGGCGCTCTGACCCGGGCACCCGCTGCCCCTCGCTGATGCCCCGTGACCCGCCGTGGCAGTGGTTCTTCCAGGGAAGGGCACCCCGTTCACAGAAAAAAGTGTGTGGGGGGGTGGCAGGGAGGGAGGCGGCAGGCCGAGGCCCAGGCTCCAGCTGCCAGGGCCATGGCCCGTCCTAGCGGCCTCCGCGCGCCCGCAGCCCTCTAGTGCCAGGGTTTTTGTCACATCTCCGGCCTCCTTTCTTTCGCTGCAGCTTCCATGTGACCCCCCCCACTGCTGATACTCCACACGCTGAGAGTCAGCTGAGCTCAAACAAAGAGACCTTTCTCCTCGGCAGCAATCGCTGCGGCCTCCAGTGCCACAATTCACAGCAGCTCTCTCTTGAAATGCGTGACATTTCCCCACAATTTCTTAGGTATACTTGGTGGGCGAAGTGCGTCATCTCAGTTTGAATTTATCGCACAGAATAAGCCATTTTCTTCACTTTAATGTCATCCCCTCGGTAACCAGGAGGTCGGAGGCAACAACGCAAACCCAGCAAATTTGTCAGTGGAACGTGCAGCGCTGGGCATGAATTTATCTTGTCCTAATCCCCGGCCCCTTTTCATGCGGGGATTTTTCATATGCATATGAGAATTTTCCGGGTCTGCTTTCTCACACATGTCACCGTCCACAGACAGACGGTGGCTCTGTCGGCCCCAGGAAGCGCCGTGGCTCTCTCCCCTTGCTCTTCAAAGGGCGGCGCCGCCACCTCCGCTCTCCTGATCATCTCACTGAAAACCCCGAGCGATGCTTCCTGTGATGATTTTCACATACAGCAGCACAACTGCATGTTCTGGGAAAAGGAAAAAAAAGACAAAATCAGTTTTTAAAAACTTCTTCAACAGCAGAAGACGTTGCCTGGGTGGCTCCGTGAGGATCCATCAGGGCAGCTGGTCACCGGCCCCTCGGCCGAGGCCCCGGTGTGCCCTCTGGGCACTGGGGTGAAGTCTCCCCTGTACAGGCCCCACCCTCCGAGCCTCGGGTCTGGCAGTACCTACCAGAGCGCACACTCACTGTGGGAACGTGTCGCTCTGAACGCCCCTGGGGACAGATGGCTTCTCCTGCCGTCTGCAGCCTGTCTGACCGGCAAGGAGCCCCTGGTAAGCCCCCATCCAGCGAGCACATGCAGAGGGGGCCAGGATCTCAGAATGCCAGCGCACCCAGTCCTCCCACGCCGCTGGCCCCACGCCACGCAATGCCCAGCTTGGCGACATGTGCCGCTCGGCCGGTGGCTTGACCTTTTCTCCCACCATGGCACGTGGGCCTACGGCAGCCTCCTGGGTGGTGTGGCTGCAGGCAGAGCCCCCCATAGCACACAGACAGACAGCCTGCAGCCCTGCATGTTCTGGGAGCCCACCCTCCTCCTCCTGCAGATGCAGGGGTCAGCGGGGCTTTCTGCCCCTCCACATCTAGACAGGGTGGGCTCCCACCCGCCAGCCACACTGTGTGGGCCCTAAGTCCACCTGTGCAGGCCCACGAGGGTCAGGGTCATCACTCAGGGGCAGACATCTCTGGCAGCCCTTTCCCCCCAGCACAGGTCATGCCCATATCTTTCCTAGTTTTTATTTGCATCATGGGACAGAAGCCACCAAACCTACTCCAGAGCCCTCCCTGACCCAGGCTCAGGGGGACCAGGCTGAGTGGGAGACGTGGGGACACAGTGGGGAGGGAGAGGCAGGTCCCAGTCATCACAGCAAATTCAGCTTGGGCATTAAAGGTGTTCCGTCCTGCAAATCCCGAGTTTTCAGAAAACTGCTTTGATCCCAGGAGCAGCCTGCTTCCTGCCACACGCCCCTCCAGCCTCCTGCCTCCTGACTGCCTCCAGGAATTCGGGAGTCTCCTCTCTTTACTGCAGAACATTCTAGCCCACTTGCCCCCATCTCCAAGCTCACCCCAGGCCCACCTGGCCGAGGAAAACACAACAGCTTTCCGGGCAGAGGAGAGCGTTTCGGATCTTCCCTGCTCAGAAAGCGACCGTGGCGTGAACGCCACTTCCTCCTCCGCTGTGTGCGTTTTCCTTCCAGCAGGTTGACGGTTTTACCATTCCTATTCACACCCGTAATAGCAGAAAATGAGCAAATCCGTGTATCAGAAAAAGAAGATGTAGCTGGCTTTGTGCAGAACTGGGCTTTGCAGGTGGATGAGTGAAAGGGGCCGGCCCGGGAAGCTGCCCTCCATGAGGAAGCGAGGGGGCAGAGCGCCGAGAACACGGAAGGGGCTGCCAAGGCCAGGCGTGTCCTCTCGGCAGCGAGGCCGGGCTCTGCTCTCCCTCCCCATCACAGCAGGCTGGGCCCGCGAGTCCTGACGGAACTGCCCCGTGATCAGGACCCCCAGCACCACCTGAACACAGCCTGCAGATGCCAAGGGAAATCCCACACCTACAGTCGGCGGCGAACCGTCTAAACGGAACTTCTCAGACACAGCTCCCAGTGTTGGCATTTCTCATACAACTCTCCCTAGAGAAGCCCACGATTCTCAAACATCCTAAGGCATTGCTGAGCCAGCCCTGTGCCAAGCTATAGCCATGTACAAACTTTACTGTCCCATGTCACTCGCATTTCAAAATAAACAGCTACTTCACAGCAGAAAGGAAGGGTCGTGTCTGCCACCGAGAGGCTGCACCTCACGTCTCCTCCAGCTTCACCCCACTCGGGGCAACTAAGTGCTTCCTCTCCAGAGAAGATTTACCTCCTGCTGGCTCCTTTCCCCTGCAGTATAAGGCAGAGGAGTTGCACGACAAGCTTGAGGTTCAGTCCTGAAGGAGCCCGTGTCAGTGTGTCACCGTTTTCACAAATTGAAAATGACGTGTAAGCAGGCCGGGCACAGTGACTCCCATCTGTAATCCCAGCACTTTGGGAGGCCGAGGCAGGTGGATCACAAGGTCAGGAATTCAAGACCAGCCTGGCCAAGATGGTAAAACCCCATCTCTACTAAAAATTACAAAAAAATTAGCCAGAAGCCACGGCAGATACCTGCAATCCAGCTACTCAGGAGGCTAAGGCAGGAGAATCACTTGAACCCGGGAGGCAGAGGCTGCAGTGAGCTGAGATCACACCACTGCACTCCAGCCTGAGCAACAGAGAGAGACTCTGTCTCAAAAAAAAAAAAAAAAAGAGAAAGAAAGAAAAAAAAAGAAAATCATGTTTAGGAAACAGTTTTGTCTTGAAGTCCCCTCTCCCGACACCACCGATATTGTTTGCTTTGGATGGTAACAGTGTACCTGGCTGAGGAAGGCCTGGGCACTGTGTGGGTGTCGCTGCAGGCCAGGCTCCCACCCGGAATCTGCCGTAAGACCTCACGGCCAGTGGTCTGTGCCCTGCAGGCCTGAGAGGAGCGAAGCCGTCCGACTGTCAGGTATTTACACAGCAACACGGAAGGAATGGTGCCACGGCCCTGCCTCTCAGCTGTCAAGGCCTGACGCTTAACAACAACGTTCATCACCGAAGCCTGCGTTCTTTGGTTTGAGGCCATCTCCCCACCGTGGGCTTGCCCCTGTCGGTTGCTCCTGGGTGGACAGTCCTCCGGGTCGGGGGTTGCCCCTGTCGGTTGCTCCTGGGTGGACAGTCCTCCGGGTCGGGGCTTGCCCCTGTCGGTTGCTCCTGGGTGGACAGTCCTCCGGGTCGGGGCTTGCCCCTGTCGGTTGCTCCTGGGTGGACAGTCCTCCGGGTCGGGGCTTGCCCCTGTCGGTTGCTCCTGGGTGGACAGTCCTCCGGGTCGGGGCTTGCCCCTGTCGGTTGCTCCTGGGTGGACAGTCCTCCGGGTCGGGGGTTGCCCCTGTCGGTTGCTCCTGGGTGGACAGTCCTCCGGGTCGGGGCTTGCCCCTGTCGGTTGCTCCTGGGTGGACAGTCCTCCGGGTCGGGGCTTCCCCTGTCGGTTGCTCCTGGGTGGACAGTCCTCCGGGTCGGGGCTTGCCCCTGTCGGTTGCTCCTGGGTGGACAGTCCTCCGGGTCGGGGCTTGCCCCTGTCGGTTGCTCCTGGGTGGACAGTCCTCCGGGTCGGGGCTTGCCCCTGTCGGTTGCTCCTGGGTGGACAGTCCTCCGGGTCGGGGCTTGCCCCTGTCGGTTGCTCCTGGGTGGACAGTCCTCCGGGTCGGGGCTTGCCCCTGTCGGTTGCTCCTGGGTGGACAGTCCTCCGGGTCGGGGGTTCATCCTTTCCTCCTCAGCGGTTTACGTGCGGGTTTGTTGCTTCTCAGTGAAGTCCTGGACTGTGGAATCCCAGACACCCTGGAGAGCAGCATGGGCATTTTATGGAGAGTAAATGTTTATCTCTTGCCCTAATAGGAAATCCTGTGCCAAAAAAAGAGAAGCATAACCACCCTTCCACGGCAGTGAACCATGAGTAATACAGATAGCAGTCAGCATTTGAGACAAACTCTGTCAATTCCTGCTCAGATTTTTATTGTGATTCAAATCAATTTGTCAGAATAGTTGCTACATCTGAAATATACAAGGGTAATGCTAGACAACTGAGCTATATTGATGAAAAGCAGATATGAGTTCTGAATTCAGAGAATTTCTGCAAAGGAAATTATGGAACATAACATCCTAGAGACATAGAAGTGTCTAGACATCTGTGAACCACGGAAGCTTCCTGAAGGCAGACGACTACTGTGTCTCAGACCAGCAGCATCCACACGAGAGCACCATTCACACCTGAGCACCATTCACACCTGAGCACCGTCAACACATGAGCACCATCCACACCTGAGCACAATTCACACCTGAGCACTGTCCACACATGAGCACCATTCACACCTGAGCATCATCCACAGCTGAGCACCATTCACACCTGTGCACCATCCACAGCTGAGCACCATTCACACCTGAGCAGCATTCACACCTGAGCACCATTCACACGAGAGTACCATTCACACTGAGCACTATCCACATGAGTATCGTCCACACCTGAGCACCACCCACACATGAGCACCGTCCACACCTGAGCACAATTCACACCTGAGCCCTGTCCACACATGAGCACCATTCACACCTAAGCATCATCCACAGCTGAGCACGATTCACACATAAGCACTGCCCACATGAGGACACCATTCACACCTGAGCACCGTTCACACATCCACACAAGAGCACCATTCACACCTGAGTACCATTCACACCTGAGCACCATCCACACATGAGCACCATCCACACCTGAGCACTGTCCACACGAGAGCACCATTCACACGTGAGCACTGTCCACATGAGAGCACCATCCACACAAAGGCACTGTTCACACATAAGCACTGTCCACACAAGAGCACTGCCCGCATGTGAGCATCTCCCACAAGTGAGCACGTCCACATGTGAGAACATCTACATCATGTGGTTAAGGTGGGCACTGTGCATCAGAATTCCAAGGTCAGCTTCTCCACTCACTATGTCATGTGCCTGTAGTCAGTTACTACCCCACGGCTCAGTGACAGTTCTGTAAAACCATGTAAAACACTACCAGCCTCAAAGAGCAGTTTTAAGAATTAAAGGATTCAAAACATTTGAAGCACTGAGCACACAGCCAACCCTATATGATGGCTGCATTATTAACATTGCTGTTATAGCTCTGGTGCCTACAACATCTGGTACATATGTGTATACACACACACACACACACACACACACACACATATGTATTTGTTGAATTGAGTATAGTAACTGATAGGATTTTTGTGGTGTTCTCCCTAGGAGCTTTGCCTACAGAGGCCATACTGCGCTGCTGGAACGTCATTAACTGTAGTGAGTTGTAACTCTGTATCCTCATCTGTGAATTGAGAAAATTAATTGCTGTTATGTAACATAAAATGAGTTGCTGTTGTGCAACATAAAATGCCCACCAACAAGACAGAGGAGTCATTATTCTGGAAGAGTAAATGAAGAAATCTGAACATTACAACATGACAATTAGATTCCATGTCAATAAGCAAAATGGAGAACATAGCATGTGTTTTATTCACAGCTATCAATTATGCCCTACAAAGACAGGCAACAAAATAATATATAACATTTTCATTTAATAATAAAGCACTTATTAAGTACTTACCAAAATGCCAGCTACTGTAATGCACACTCTTTGCTTGAAGAAAAATGAAACTTAGCTTCTTTTCTGCTTGTTTTTTTAGATGGAGTCTCACTCTGTTGCCCAGACTGGAGTACAGTGGGGTGATTTCAGCTCACTGCAACCTCCGCCTCCCTGGTTGAAGCTATTCTCCTGCCTCAGCCTCCTGAGTAGCTGGGATTACATATGTGTGCCACCATGCCCAGCTAACTTTTGCATTTTTAGTAGAGATGGGGTTTCACCATGTTGGCCAGGCTGGTCACAAACTCCTGACCTCAAGGGTCAAGGTGTCCAGGTACAAGGTGTCCGGGCATTTCTGGCATGTGCAGGAGTGGATGGGTGCACCCACCTCAGCCTCCCAAAGTGCTGGGATTACAGGCATGAGCCCCTGTGCCTGGCTGAAGCTCTGATTCTAGTCAGGGCCTAGCTCTATAGACAAATCATTAAGATACAAGGTGACATTCATGCTGTGGGTAACAGATGATGTTTGTTATGTCTAACCATGGAGGATTATTTCATACATGAAGTACATGAAGAGATGATTCAACTGGCCCTGAGAAGAGTGAAGTCTATCAAACAGGGAAGGAAACAAAGTATGAGAGAAAATCTACACAAAAGCAGGGAGATATGGAGGCACACTCTGGAATGGCATGGTCCCCACTGGGGAAGGTCAGGCAGGAAAGAGGGTATGAAAAGGGCATCTAGAAAAGCAAGTGGGAAATAAGGCTGAAAGGGGAACTGGCCAGAGTACAGAAAGTCAGAATGTCATAGTGGGTGTACACACTTCACTGGTAACAGAAAGTAATCCGCAGCTTTGGAACAACAGTGTGATGTGTCCACCTGTGCTTTTAAAAAGCCATACAGAAACTATTCTACTGAACTCACCCAGAATCAAAAACGAAGTGCCCTACCAAACCAATACCACAGGTGCCTCTTCAGAAAAATGTCCTCCTCTATGAAAGCAGATTCAAAAAATTACAAGAAGCTATCGCTTCACCATATGTGCAGATACCAGCATGACACAAGAAAAATGAAAGCCAAGGAGCTATAACACCTGCAAAGAAACACAATTATCCAGCAACAGTTCCCAACCAAAAAGAAAGTTCTGAAGCCTCAGAAAAAGAATGCAAAATAGGGATTTTAAAGAAATTTAGTGATACACTGAAAGACAACATAAAGAAATTAGAGAAACAATTTGGGATATAAAAGAGAAATTTATCAAAAGATAGAGATCATCAGAAAGAACCAAACAGAAATTCTGGAACTGAAGAATGTATTGAATGAAATACAAAATACATTTGAAAGCTTTAACAATAGACTGGCTCAAGCGGAAGAAAGAATCTCAGAACTTGAAGACAGGTCATTTGAAACAGTCCAATTAGTCAAAAATAAAGAAAAAAGAATAAAAAGGAAACAGCAAGGCTTACATGACACCTGGGACCACAAAGTGACCAAATATTTTTTTCTGGCGTCCCAGAGGCAGAGAAAATGAAAGAATTAGAGAACCTATTTAATGAAATAATAGATTAAAACTTCCCAAATCTTTAAGAATTTGGACTTACAGATACAGGAGGCTCACAGACCCCAAACATACAATGCAAAAAGTTATTTTCCATTTCAGAGTGTAGTCAAATTGTTGAAAGTCAAACTCAAAGAGATAATTCTAAAGACAGCAAGAGAAAAACATCTAGTCACTTAAAGGAATCCTCATCAGACTAACAGCAGATTTCTCAGCAGAACTCTTACATGCCAGTAGAGAATGGGATTATATATTCAAAGTGCTGAAATAAAACAACTGTCAACCAAGAATATTATATCCAGCAACATTATCCTTCATAAATGAAGGAGAAATAAAATCCTTCTCAGACAAGCAAAAGCTGAGGTAATTCATCACCTCTAGACTGATCCTACAAGAAATGCTTAAGGAAGTCCTACTCCCAGAAGCAAAAGAACAAAATCTGCTATTATGAATATACATAAAAATATTAAAAACACTGCTAGAGAAAACACACAAAAATAGGAAAAGACTCTGATGTTATTATTGCATAAAACCATCAAATCACTATGGTAAACAATAAAAGAGAAAGCAAAGAACAAAGATATATAAAACAATCAGAAATTAATAAAATGATAGGAAGAAGCTCTTACATATCAATAGTAAACTTAAACATATTAAACATTCCATTTAAAATACAGAGACTGGTTGAATGGATTTTTTTTAAATGACCAAAATATATTCTGACTACAAGTAACTCATCTCATCTATAAGAACTTATACAGAGTGAAAGTGAAGGAATGTAAAAAGATAGTTCATGCAAACAGAAATGAAAAGCAAGCATGAGTAGCTATGCTTATATCAGACAAAAAAGACTTTAAGTCAAAGACAGTAGAGAGGTGGCTGGCAACATGGCCAAGTAGGAGCAGCTCCAATCTGTAGCTCCCAGTGAGATCAATGCAGAAGGCAGGTGATCTTGCATTTCCAACTGAGGTACCCAGCTCATCTCATTGGGACTGGTTAGACAGTGGGTGCAGCCCACAGAGGACAAACTGAAGCAGAATGGGATGTCACCTCACCCAGGAAGTGCAAGGGGCCAGAAAACTCTCTCCCCTACCCAAGGGAAGCCGTGAGGGACTGTGCTGTGAGGAATGGTGCATTCTGGCCCAGATACTACAGTTTTACAGTCTTCCCAACCCATGGACCAGGAGGTTCCCTCAGGTGCCTATAGCACTAGGGCCCTGGGTTTTAAGCACAAAACTGGATGGCCATTTGGGCAGATATTGAGCTTGCAGGAGTTATTTCATATCCCAGTGATGCCTGAAATGCCAGCAAGATAGAATCGTTCACTCCCCTGGAAAGGGGGTCGAAGCCAGGGAGCCAAGTGGTGTAGCTGAGCAGATCTCAACCCCATGGAGCCCAGCAAGCTAAGATGCACTAGCTTGAAATTCTCGCTGCCAGCACAGTGGTCTGAAGTTGACCTGGGCGCTCCAGCTTGCGGGGGAGGGGCGTCCACCATTAGTGAGGCTTGAGTAGGTGGTTTTCCCCTCACACTGTAAACAAAGCCACTGGGAAGTTTGAACTGAGTGGAGCTCATCACAGCTCAGCAAAGCCATTGCAGCCAGACTGCCTCTCTAGATACCTTCTCTCTGGGCAGGGCAGCTCTGAAAGAAAGGCAGCAGCCCCAGTCAGGGGCTTACAGATAAAACTCTCATCTCCTGGGACAGAAAAGAGGGGAAGAGGTGGCTGTGGTCACAGCTTCAGCAGACTTAACATTCCTGCACAGGGAAGGGACCATCACACATTGGGACCTGTTGGCGTGTGGGGAGCTACAGGAGGGACAGCATGAGGGGAAACACCTAATGTAGATGGCAGGTTGATGGGTGCAGCAAACCACCATGGCACATTTATACCTATGTAACAAACCTGCGCATTCTGCACGTGTATTCCAGAACTTAAAGTATGATTTTTAAAAAAGAGAAAGTAGGAAAAAAGGAGAAAAAATCATTATATAATGATAAGGGAATCAATTCATCTAGTGGATACAACAATTCTAAACATAATTCAGCAAGAGTATATAATAATTCTAAAGATATAACAATTCTCATGATGGGTGTGACATCAGCGCACCCATCTCTCTCTCTCTGTCTCTCTCTCTCTCTCTCTCTTTATATATATGTGTGTGTGTGTGTGTGTGTGTGTGTGTGTGTGTATGTATGTGTGTGTATGTATGTATAGTATTATTATGTTTAAAAGGAGATATATACTCTGATACAATATTAGTTGGAAACTTCAACACCCCATTCTCAGCATTAGATCATCTAGATTTAAAAAAAAAAAGCAAAGAAGTGTTGGATTTAAACTTTATATTAAAACAAATGAACCCAGAAAACATTTACAGAATATTGCATCCAACAGCTACAGAATATATATTCCTCTCATCAACACATAGAATGTTCTTCAGGATGAACTATATGTGAGGACATAATAAAAAGTCTCAATAAATTTTAAACATTCAAAATCAAATCAAGCATCTTCTCAGATCACAGTGATACAAAACTAGAAATGAATAGCAAAAGAAACATTGGAAACTGTACTGATATATGAAAATTAAACAGTATGCTCATGAATGACCATTGGGTCAAGGTAGAAATTAAGGAGGAAATTTTAAAAATTCATAAACCAAGGAAAATTGAAATACAACATAAAAAGACCTATGGGATACTGCAAAACAGTACCAAGAGGGAAGTTTATAGCAAAAAACACCTACATTTAAAGAGTAGAAAAAATTCAAATAAACAATCTAATGATGCAGCTGAAGGATCTGGAAAAGCAAGAACAAACTCAAAATTAGTACGAGGCAAGAAATAACAGGCACGAGGGCAGAGCTAAATGAAATAGAGACTGAAAAAGGAATGCAAAGGACTAATGAAATAAAAAGTTGAGTATTGAAAAAGATAAACAAAAATGAAAAACTGCTAGCTAGGCTAACCAAGAAAAAAGAGAAGACCCAAATAAAATCAGAAATGAAAAAAAGAGACATTACAATTGATATCACGAAAATATGGAAGATCATCAGAGATTACTGTGAACAACTATACACTACCAAACAGAAAACCTAGAGGAAACATAGATGTCTGCACACATACAGCCTCTAAGATCGAATCAGGAAGAAAGAGAAAACCTATTTGGATCAACAGTAAGTAATGAGACTGAATCAGTAATAAATATCTCACAATGAAAAGGCCAGAACCAGATGGTTTCACTGCTAAATGGTACTAAACTTTCAAAATAGAACTGACACCAATTTTCCTCAAATTTTTCCAAAACTTTGAAGAAGAGAGGATTCTCCCAAACTTATTCTACAAAGCCAGCATTACCCTAATGCCCAAAGCCAGACAAGAGGCAAAACCAAAAGGGAAAAAAAGCCCACAGGCCAATATCCCTGATAAACATAGATGCAAAAACCCTCAACAAATACTAACAAGCTGAATCCAACAGCCCATCCAGAAAAACAGTACACCATGATCAAGTAGAATTTGTCCCAGGGATGCAAGGATGCTTTTACATATGCAAATCAATAAAGATGATACATCACATCAATAAAAACTGCATTATCATCTCAAAAGATGTAGAAAAAGCATTTGATGCAATTCAACATTGCATCATGACAAAAACTCTCAACAAATCAGGCACATAAGAAACATACCTTAACATAATAAAAGCCTTCCATGACAAACACACAGGTTACGTTATACTGAATGGAGCAACCTGAAAGCCTTTCCTCTAAAAACTGAGAACAAGAGAAGGATACCCACTTTCACTGTTGCGACTCAACATAGTACTTAATGTCCTAGTCAGAACAATCGGGCAAAAGAAGTAAATAAAAGGGATCCAAACTGTAAAAGATAAAGCCAAAATGTTCCTCTTTGCTGATGATACAATGTTATATCTAGTAAAACCTAAAGACTCCACCAAAAGCTCTTTAGATGTCATAAATAAATTCAGTAAAGTTGCAGGATGCAAATCAATATAAAAATTAGGAGCATTTTTATACATCCGTCATAAACTAGCTAAGAAAGAAGTCAGAAAGGTAATCCCATTTACAACAGCTCCCCCAAAATAAAATACCTAGGAATAAATTTCACCAAGAAAGTTAAAGATCTCTACATGGAAAATTACAAAACACCGAGGGACGAAATTGAAGAAGACACAAATAAATGTAAAGACATTCCATGCTCATGGATCAGAAGAATTCATATTGTTGAAATGACCAGACTGCCCCAAGAAATCCACAGATTTAATGCAATCTCTATCAAAACATCAACGTCAGTTTTCACAGAAATTGAAAAAGAAATTCTAAAATGTGTATAAAACCAAAAACAGCCCAAATAGCCCAAGCAATTCCAAGCAAAAAGAACAAAGCTAGAGGCATCACGCTACCCAAAATCAAAGTATATTACAAGAATATAAGTAACGAAAACAGCATGATAATTGGTATAAAAACAGAACACATAGAACAATGGAACAAGAATAGAGAATCCATAAATGAATCCACATGTTCACAAATAGTTTTGACAACAGCACTAACAACCGTTGGAACTGGAGGTCATCATGTTACGTGAGATAAGCCAGGCATAGACAGACGAATATTGGATGTTCTCACTCAGATGTGGGAGCTAAGAAAAAGTCCATTTCGTGGGGGTAGACAGTAGAATGCCGGTTACCAGAAGCTGGGAGTGTGTGTGGGTGGGAGGGAGGGAATGAAGAGAGGTTGGTTAATGGGTACAAACAGACGGTTAGAAGAAATAAATTCTAAGTTTGATACAGAGCAGAATATCTACAGTTAATGACGATAATATTGTTGACTTCAGAATAGCTAGAAGAAAGGGCTTGAATTGTCCCCAACACATAGAAATGGTAAACACTCAAGATGTAGACACCCCAAATTCCCTGACTTGTGCATGTATCAAACACTTGCATGTACTCCATAACATGTAAAAGATATTGTATCCCCAAAAAGTGACTCTCTACAGAGGAAGTCCTTGTGGGTGACTGAGGATATCAGTTCCACCTGAATTAAGTTTAAAATGGCATGCAATCCCAATAAGAGACAAACTGTAAAATAATGTTCAGGAAACGTTTGGCATGAGGAACAGAGTCATGAGGAGGGGAGGCACGGGCCAGATGTAGAACGCACCGCAGTGCAAGCGTCCTATCAACAGAAACCGGTGGGCAGATAAACCAGTGAGGCAGCCCAGGGAGCTGGGAACGGCCGCACTGCCCAGCAGGGCTTTCCCCTGCAGTAGAGGTGCCTTTCCCATGGCCAAGAAAAAGGCGAGTCAATCAATGCTTCAGGGAACCTGGGTGGCCATCTGGAAAAAAAGTTGATTTTTGCCTTATTACTGACATCAAAATAAATTGCATATGAAATTAAAGATTCAAATACAAACAGCAACATCAAAATTGGATACTAGAATACTGGGAAATGTTTGCAGTCCCTGAGAGGAAAATCTGATTTCTGAACAAACAAAAGTCCAGAAGCCATCAAAGAATAGAGTGACGAATTCAATTTTATAAAAAGAGAAGTTTTCTGATTACCAAGATTCATAAAATAGCAAAGAAGAAATAGCAAACAGGCAGCATGTTTATGACACGCATCTCGCAGAACGCTCTGCCTCCCTTACTGCAAGGAGCTTCTACAAATTACCAAGAGGAAGATGCAATCACAGGATAGAAATATGGCAAAATGTCTGAACAACCGGAAACGCAAAAGGCATAAAAATGGCTCCTAAACATATGGGGAACGCTCAACTGTGCTGATTACATGGGAAATGCAAATGATCACTGCATTGGGGTAGGGTTTTCCATCTATCAGACTGGCGGGGACCTAAAAGCTGTAGGCTCACTGGCCACGTTGTGTACAAGGGGCACCATTAATGACCCGGACGTGGCCATCCCTGCAATCTCTACAGGTAACTCAGTAACAGCTGTCACACCTGGAAATGTGCTACAACATTTTACGTGGACGTGCACCAGGCCCGACCACTCCCCCTCTAGAAACAGGCCTGAGGATGCATGCATGTGAGTCTGCAGAATCTGTACGAGATGGCCGCCATAGCTCTGCTCGGCCCAGCACAGCCTGGGGAAGAGCCTGAGGAACGAAGTTGCTGAAACCGGCGAGGGAGCATTCAGAAGATGGAATATTATGTGACCACAGCATTCGAGGCCTGCAGCCAGTGTCTCCAGAAGGTTCTACTGGTGGCTCACAGTGTTTGCCTCGGGGAGAAGAACGGCACCCAGGAGATGTGAATGGAAGGGGGCATTTTCATTCAGCACCTTTCAAACCTTCAAATACCTTCCACACCTAGGTCTGACATTTCAAAAGAAGAACCTAAGAAATCTTTTCAGTTTCTCAGGTAGGAGAAATGGCCTCGAAGAAGCAGAGACCCATTTCTTGGAGACGAGAGGAAGGAAGCCTGCCCGAGGACTTCCTGCGGATGTTAGGCTGCACACGTTGAAATCCAGGAGACACCGTGTTTGTTCTTGCAGGGAAGGCCATACCTGGCTTAGTTTTGGCGCAGAAGCAGGTGCGTGCTGGAGGACACCCACGCTGCCTTCCGTCGGGCAAGGCTCCCCTATTACAGTGCCTGATGCCAGCAGCACCAAGTCGTGAGAGTCAGGACCCCGGGGAGGATTCGACTCCTCCTGTAGCTGTAGGGCAGCCTTGACTCCACCCAGAGCGTCCATTGCTGACACTTCTTGGGAATTTGTTTAATAAACTTCAAAAACGCGCATTGGATTCAGATAGAGGGTTCTGTCAGAAACTTCCAGGAGGGCTCGGCCTGGACTGTGGAGGGCTGGCTGGATGCTGCCCGGAGGGGAAGCCCACTCCCGTCCCGCCCAAAAGGTTTTGTGTGCTACTCCAGGAGAGCAGGGAGAAAGGCCCAAAAAGGCTAGCAGGGACTGGGACTCCCAGAAAGCTCCAGGAATGCGGGAAAATGTCACCACAAGTGTCTCTTTATGCCAAGGATGACCACAGGGACGAGGAAGACGCATCCTAGTTGACCTGGAGAACTCCAGCTTCCCTGAGACATTATCAAGTTTAAATAATCGAGCAGTGGGCTTTGGCGCATGAACTGTGTGTGCTGGAGAGAGGGCACATGGTGTTTAAAATGCCACGTTCCCTCACGGCTCAGAGCGTCCACCCTACATGTGACAATCCAGGCCCTTGCGAGCCTGCCACGGCCCTGTTTCCAACGGGAAAGACACAGACGGGCCAGGCCAGGATGAGCCTGAGAGCAGCACCTCGCCCTCCGCCCACCCGGCCTCTCCCAGGCCCTCATTTTGGTGTTCTTCACTCTAGAGAGGGGTGCCCAACTGTACAGCTTCCCTGGGCCACAGCAGAAGAATTGTCTTGGACCTCACATAAAATACACTAACGAGAGCTGATGAGCTAACATAAAATCACACAATTCTCATAATGCTTTAAGAAAATTTATGAATTTCTGCTGGGCCACTGTCAAAGCCATCCTGGGCCTCAGGTGACCCATGGGCCGGGCTGGACAGGCTTCCTCTGGATTCACCTTCAGTGGAAGCAGGATTTCCTTCACCTAAAAGGACGGCAGACATTTGGCTGCTAGCAAAGCCCTTTCTCCAAGGGAGACAAGAATCCAAAGAGCGCACCAGCAAGAAGCCGAAAGTGAGGGACCCCGGACGTAACCGAGCCAGAAAACTGTGATGTTTTTAGCAAATAAGTCAACCACCGGTCATAGGACGGAGTGCCCACGAGAAGAGCACGGCCCCTCCCTGGCGCAGCCCACCTCCCTCCCACACACGTTTCCCTTTATGAACAAAAGCGCGAGCAGGGGACACACGGGCAGCCTGGGCTCCAGGTAAACGTCCTGATCATCTGTTTGGGATGGACATGAAACAAATCACATTCTCACTCTGATATTGTCAAATCGACACCTTCCAGATACTGTTTTCCCTTCTAGGGACTCTGTCCTGTATAAAGAATTTAGTAAATTACCAGGTTAATAGAGAGAAATAGCAACAAGGTAATCTTGGCTGTGTCATCTATGTTTAGGAAAACAGTTTTTCCATTTAAAAAGGCTTTAAACACATGTGTCTTCTCGTTTTGCCGCTGCCATGAGATAAAACCTCATTTCAAGGATACACCGGATTCCCAAAAGAGCAGCGAGGGTGGGGCCGGGTGAGGGCTGGCTGAGAGCAATGGATTTGTATCAGAGAGTGGAATTATTCTGTTTTCCTTGTAGACCGGAACTCAAGATATGCCTTGGGTAGAGGCAATTTAGCTGCAAATGACTGCACTGTCTTCTGCCAAGACCATGCTGAATGTTAGCTGTTCACATCTCCATGTGTGGACTTTGCCCTCACCACACCGTGGCAGGTGGAACTCAGATGAAAATGAAGGAATACATGGAGAAACATGCACGTATATTTGTACATACACGTGTGTGTGTGTGTGTGTGCGTGCGTGTATGTGCACGCTATTAACACGTCATTGCCAGAGCTCCTTTTTGAGGAGATGACTTTGGTAAATGTGGATGTTTTCCAGCACAACTGTCCAAGCACAGAATGTGCAATTTAGTCGCTAGCCCCACAAAGAAGCCCCCACCATAATGACGACACAACAGCATGATGAGCATGGAATTCAGCAGCCAGCCGTGACCTTGGCTGTGACGCAGGCGTGGGCGTTTCTCTGTTCCTCCTCAGCAGGCTGTGGGTTTCAGTAACATCAGAGGCTGGGAGAAGAATTAGTCAATGGAGGTAACCACACATCTATTGAGCGCCTACTGTGTGCACCGCCCTTGGGGATACAAAAAGGTCAAGGGCAAAGTCCCACTCTAGGAATTCCGCTCTCAGGCAGAAATGGTCACATACGAGGAGAGCTTCACTGCAGAACACCCATTCATTCAGTGGCCGCTCACCATACACTGAAGAGTGAGCCCAAAACGTTCGTGACATCAGAATTACTGAGAGGCTGTCACGTGTTTTCAGGGGTGCAGACAGGGAGCCCACAGTCACCCCTCAGGGGAAGCAAGGAGCAGCTGGTAAAGGCATGGCAGGGGGAGGTCGCCCGCCTGGGGGCTGCTCACTTGGAGGAAAGGGGGCTGTTCTCACTGAAAGCACCTGCGCGTCTCCTCAGCAGCGACGGACTACAGACGGGCTTTGGAGAGGGCTGTCCTTCTGCAAGATGCGTGGGACAGGGGAGGACACCCTGTGACAAACAGAGCGCCTGGCAAGGGCCGGCTGCTGCCCGGCCCAGAAGGGCTCCTCCTCCCTCCAGGCACTGGGGCTTGTCGCTCCCGGGAAAACATGATCTCTCTCGTCATCCCACGGAGCAGGCTTCCTGCGGAAGCTCATTCTGTTCACAGATCTAGCTACCAAAAGCTGGGAATCTACCAGCTGAAACTTCAACCCAAACTCATCACTTCCTGAGCTCTCGTCACCTCCTGAGTGCCCATCATGGCTGTCCTCTGTTACCGGCCTTCAGACACCCCAGGAGCACTCAGACGCCCCCAGGACAAAGCCCATGTCTGTCCTGCGAAGTTTCTGTTTTGTTTTGTTTTGTTTTGTTTTGTTTTGTTTTGTTTTGTTTTGTTTTGTTTTGTTTTGTTTTGTTTTGTGAGACGGAGTTTCGCTCTTGTTACCCAGGCTGGAGTGCAATGGCGCGATCTCGGCTCACCGCAACCTCCGCCTCCTGGGTTCAGGCAATTCTCCTGCCTCAGCCTCCTCAGTAGCTGGGATTACAGGCACGTGCCACCATGCCCAGCTAATTTTTGTATTTTTAGTAGAGACGGGGTTTCACCATGTTGACCAGGATGGTCTCGATCTCTTGACCTCGTGATCCACCCACCTCAGCCTCCCAAAGTGTTGGGATTACAGGCTTGAGCCACCGCGCCTGGCCTGTCCTGCAAAGTTTCTCTGGCACCGCCTGCAGTGGTCAACGCCCCTGGCCACTCCAGTGTGAAATCCACACTATCTGTTCCTCTTTGCTCCCCCTCTTCTGTACCAGTCTCCAAACTCAACTAACCCGGCCACCTGCAAATTTCCCCCATCCCCTCGGCCACCCCAACAGCCACTGGGGACCATCCCCACCCTCCCTGTCCAGTGTTTTTTCTAAAACGCAAACACTCATGTCGGGTCACTCCAGTTCAAAACCTTTCAGGGGCATTTGTTAATGGCCACTCATTTATTCCACAAAGAATTACTTAATCTTGGGCTGGGCATGGTGGCTCACACCTGTAATGCCAGCACTTTGGGAGACTGAGCAGGGAGGATAGCTTGAGGCCAGGAATTTGTGACCAGCCTGGACAGCAAAGTGAGATCCCATCTGTACACGAAATAGAGAACTAGTCAGGCACACTGGTGAATGCCTGCAGTCCCAGCCACTCCCGATGCGGAGGTGGAAGGATCACCTGAACCCAGGAAGAAGCAGCTGTAGTGGGCTCTGAATACCCCACTGCATTCTGGCATGGATGAGAGTCAGGTCCTGTCTCTAAAAAAATTTTTTTTTAAGTTTTCATTAATCTTAGGCAGCCATCCCTCAAGGAGGCACAGAAAATACCCTAACATCTTTGCCATATTGGATTTATCATCTAGCACAGTGGAGAACACTGGGCGGCTAGCCCAAGCCAGACAAGGACCTGTGGCCACACCCCCAGTTCCTGGAGGATGGTGCCAGCAGCAACACAGGTGGGGACGCCTTCCCTGCTGCCCGGCCACCCAGCCCCACAGCAGAGGCTCTAATGCAGACCTTTTGAGTCGAAAGTCTTTGGTCTTATCTCACCTCATAGAAATAATAGCTCAATTATCACCCTAAGGCATACTATAATACACTTCCATTAAAACATCAAAATCAGCGATACATTTAAGTGACCCATTTCAGCCTGGCGTTTCAATACGGAGATGAAACTGCAGGAAACGGCTTTCAGTTTCTGAAATCTAAGAATGATTCCACAGGGAACATCTCATCGGGTGTCTTAGAGGCACCCAGCAACGTGGACTGAAAATGTTAGTGAATTGGGCCTCTGTTTTCCCGAAGTATTCATTGACTATTTCCCTTTTCGGTAAAAAGAAAACGATCGCACCCATCATGACCTGTTTCTGTCATTTAACTTCACCCCCAGTGGACTTGCCCTGCACCTAGTGAGAGGCTCCCAGGCTGTTTCCCATGCGGTACAGGCCACATGGGATGCTCAGGGCAGCTGCTCCGTGGCCTGGCACTGGTTCCCATGTGCATTTGTGTGATCGATGCGGGTCAGTAGAGAAGAGGGTGGTGTAGACGCTAATGAACGTTCGTGGAGGTGATCTAAGTACAGACAGGAAGGGACAGAGGACGTGGACAGGCAGGTGGCACATGGTGCTGGTGTGAGTGTGGCCGTCCATGTGGGTGTGGCTGCAGACACGGGCTGGCGACAGAGAGGAGGCTGTGCACTGGGGCGAGGCTGTGGACACAGGCAGGTGCAGATGTGGGCCGAGGTGGTGTGGACAGACACAGACAGACAGATGCAGACGCACAGTGGTGAACCCACCTGAAGTTTGGGAAGAGCTGCTCCCCACCGCCACTGTTTGCCAGGGAGCACAGGACACCCACGTCCCTCCACAGCGTGCAGCCACAGACACACTCATGTCTGCACATGAAAGCCGAGCCCACCGTTCCTGAGTGTGCCTCAAAGCCAGTGGGGACAGAGGATGTCCTGAGGCTTGCTAGGTGGCGTCCGTCGATAAAGGAAGCTCTGGTGGCCCAGGGGGGTTTCTAGAGCAGCGGAAGCCCAGAGGGGACACACGGGACACGGCATCTCTCTGCTGTCTTCAGCTTGACAAAGAGCGGGACAGTTTCCAATAACTCCCTTTTTACTCACATGTTTCTGGGGGTGGAGGATGAGAGACAACCAGGCAACTCCAGCACCCAAGGTCGGCAGAGGGAGGGGCAGAAGCACCCAGCCCAAGGCCACGTCCACAGGCTGCCGAGCGCCGTCCCCTCAGCCCACCCCGGCTTTTCCTCCTGGGCTGTGCCCTTTCATTCCTGCTGCCAGTTACGTGTCTGTGCCTGGGTGCCATGCACACAGATTAGGGGAAGACACACACACACACACACACACACAGAGAGAGAGAGAGAGATACACACATGCACAGGGAGATAGACACACACATACAGAAATGGAGAGACATACAAATACACACACAGAGAGACAAATACACCTACTTGTAGATATATACTTGCACACAGAGATAAACACACAGATACACATGTGCACAAAGAAACAGACACACACAGATACACACGCGAACACACAGAGGTAGATACAGCTGAGGCAGGTATTTTTCCCTCACAACTGAAAACCTTTTTGAATATCACAGTTTCCTCCAAATAAGGTGTTACTTCAAATGAAGTGGAAACAAGACATCTACTCTGCCCTCCTCCCGCTTCTCTCTCTCTCATAAGAATAAACGGATAATCATCAAACCAAGTTAATAATTGCTTTGAAGGATATCCTTTTAGGCAGATGAGGTAGATGATAGATAGATGATAGATGATTGAGTAGACACACACTGACGCATGATAATAGCAGTAAATCTTCCTTCGCACTAACGTGACTTATAATCTATAAAATGCCAAAGTTCTATAAACCACTCAGCAGAGAGAAATTCAAATGACAAACCAGTTTATTTTGAGCTGCACCTACCTTTTCCAGGCATATTCCAGTAAAAAGTTAATTTGACAGTGGTATGAAAAACAGAAGAGAAATTGGCAAACAGCATGAGTAATGGATAAGAAGCTGCAAATTAAATACCAGACAGATAAGCACCATTCGAGAGAGGCAGAATATATCAAAATTTGTTGTACCTCTAGGGATCGGCTGGATTTGCTGTGCTGTATAAAACAGCGCTATTAACACGTCATTGCCAGAGTTCCTTTTTGAGGAGATGACTTTGGTAAATGTGGATGTTTTCCAGCACAACTGTTCAAGCACAGAAGAAGCCTAGGAGCACAGAATGCAATTTAGTCGCTAGCCCCACAAACAAGCCCCCACCATAATGACTCCAAAGTTTTGGAAATCGGCTGCTCGCTTTAACTCCCAGCGCTGCGTGGAGTTTGCGGAGAAGAAAACCTGTTGGCTCCCGGACTGCTCTGCAGAGGAAAACAAGGGCTAGCTCTCTTCGTGAAATCTAGATCGCACTAGAAGGAGAAGTCACCTATGGAAAATAGGCCCTTCTTCATGTACATAAGTGAGTTATGATGACTAGAGATGGTTTCACCTTGTTTTTCTCATTTTTTTCTTTTTTTAAGGCTTCCAATTTGGTTTTAATGAAAAAAATAAAAAAATAAAAATTAAAAAAAACTTGGCTACATCTCAAAACAAATGAGACTCTATTTTCTTGGAGGTCACGCTCAGACATTTACAGGACTGAATTCTTTCAAGGTATTTATCTTGCTGAACAGACTTTAAAATGAAAAAATTTATAAATAAATGAATAAAGTAGCCAACATTCTCTGACAATGGACAGGAGCACTGGAGCTCGGATGTCCAACAATGGATGAGGTGAATCATCAGAAGTTACATGAATAGGATTAGATATCTATTTCACATATATTTCTAGAAGTAGCAGAGTATATAGACAAACGTTTTCATCATTCTTGACCTGATTCTTAAAATATCAAAACGTAGCTTGTACCCGCTTTGGGGATTGTTCTCAGGGATAATGACAAGCACATGCTCATCCTCATGGTTAGTAGCTGATGTGTGGCTGGTGATAATACTTGAAATTTCCAAGACTCTCAAATTTGGACTACTTAATAAAGAGCTGGGTGGGCTCCAGGAGGGCCGAGGGCTTCCTAGAGATGGTGCACAGGAAACTGTGATTTACTGGAAACTGCATTTATTTCTTAGCATAACGATGTCTGAACGTTTTCAGCATCGAGGACTGAGACTAATTTAGGACCCTGTGGAAGCCGCCGGCGCAGCTGGACGACTTGAGGCCTAACAATTAATTCATTCGCCTTTGCCCTAGACAAAAGTTTTGAGTTAATTCTAAGAAAATAACTCATTAATGAATATGCATAATATTGATTAATGAAATCTGTCTCACCTGCGTCTCACCAGGTAGGAGCCAGGCAGAGACGGCCGTGTCCGCACGTCTGCGTTTCTTGTCTGTATTCAGAGCCCGCGTACCTAGGAGCCGATTTCATTCCCTAGGCTTATGTTCCTAACACCTCTCAAACAGATACCATAGCTGTGAAGAGAGCCTTTCATCAGAGCCGGGAGAATTCCTGAAATATTTCATGATCTTTGCCATCAAAACCTTCTGTGTGTCTGCAAGTGAGAAGCTCTTTCCCAGCAGGAGCTCCATGCTGAGCCCTTTCCTGACCACCGTCACCAATCTGTCACCATGCAGACACGCACCTGGACACCTCAGCGTGGGGAAATCCAGGCTCTAGACTCACTAGGCGACGTTTACTCTCTTTCTAAAACCCATTCCTGTTCTTAGCTACCTGTGTCTCCAGCACGGACCTCCGTTTTAAACTGGACACAGTAAAACGATCGGCCTTCATTCCTCCTGGGCCGCCGAACCTCCTGGCAAAAGTAAACCTCTCCCTGTTTTTCCACTGCTGTTCCTCTTCTTCCCGGTCCTGAAGTGTATCAAGAGATGTCTGCAGAGTGTGATCAAGAATGCATTTCAGGGTGCCCAGCAAAGGTCGACCAGGCGACGGCCACTGCTTCCCCGGGAATCTGAGCACAGGTCCTGTGCTAAGGCCCAGAATTCGGCTCTAGGGCTGCGGGCTCCCTGGCCATAGCCACGTCCCGGAGAGAGCCCGAGCCCGGTGCTGGCCCCTGGAGACCCCGGAGACCCTGACCAGCAGTGGGGCAGTGCAGGCAGGACTGCAGCAGCGCCCGGGAGGGCGGGAGCCCTGGTTCAGCCGGCCGTCGCACCCAGCCAGGCCGATCCACGCCCGCCCGCCACTGTGGCCTGCCCGCACCCCCGCCCGCTGGCTCCCCGCGGCTCCCATTCCTCCAGCATCCTCTACACGGGCTGGGCTTGTAAATCTTTTTAATTATTAAAAGTCTTTAACTATGTAACAAAAAGATTCATTATCCACTGCGTCTGTCAAAATGCTATTTAATAAGTTGCTTGTTTCATTAACTCTGACTGAAAACAAAACAAAACAGGGTTTATATTTTTATCTACAGGTGCTGGAGGCAGAACCAGGGTGCGTCTGGGTGGTTTCTCCTAACACGTGGTGAGAAAGAAAAGCTGTGTCTCCCAGGCCTGCCAGCCCGGCGTCCACACCAAATCAGCTGCGAAGAGAGCCTCTCGTCGGAGCTGTGTGAATTCCTGAAACATTTCGTCATCTTTGCCATGATTACCGGGAGGTACTGCCTGCCATAACCCAAAGAGAAGAGTTACTCGGACCCCCAGCGTGGGTCTTCCACACAGGCCTGTCAGGGTGGCTATGCAGTACGTGACTCCAGAGGGCAGGTGATGGTGGCCTGATACAAGCTGACCCCAGAGAAAGGCAAACGGTCCTCCAGGCTGAGGCTTCCTCCTTGCAGGGCACTGTGCACCAGCCGCCCTCCCCGTGGGAAGAAACACCACAGCTGGTGGGTGTCAGGGTGAGGTGGAGATGGTGCTATTGATACAGAACGTTTCCTGTATTCCACAGACTTTTAACAGTTTTATTCCTGAGTACAGAAAACAAAAGCCATTCAAAAGAAATGACAGTTGACATGATATTCTGGTAAAGCATGCTTGCAGAAAAGGCCCAGAGAAGGGAACAGTAGACCGAATATATATTTTCTATATTTAAGTGGAAAAAGCGATAGAGATTCCACCTGATCAGGTGATCTGAAGCTCCCTGCTCTGCGTAACGTTACTGAACAGAAGTGGTAGCCAGGGCACAATGTCACGACTTCCCGGTGACACATTCCTGCGGCATCAGTCAAAAGAGTCCTGGCTCCACCCTTCTCAGAATAAGGGCTTATTCAGCCACAGCCTTATTTGTCAAAAATGACAACCTCTTTTATTAACATGGAAAATTCAGTGCTGCTTCTCCCCATTCCCTTCCACTTGACTTTTTTTTTTTCTTTGAAAAGCAGAGATAAATCCCAGTAGCACAATTAAAGTACTAGCTAAATATTACTTTGTTGGGCTTAACGATAGATTACAATGTGTGCATAATGACCCAGTTCCAGTAATATCATCTGATTTAGGAAGGAAATCAGAGACTGCCATATGTTCACCAATAAGGTCTCCGAAGCTCTCCTCCTTGCTCTGCCAGTGAGGGTGCTGTGGGGTCCTGCAGTCTCATGCTGCCGATCACCAGGCTCAGCAGAGCTGCACCAGGACACACATTTCCTCGGGCCATGCCCAGGACAGGGCAGGAGGCGAGCTGACAGCCCGGGGCCTCCTGGTTAAAGGCCCTTCACCGTCAGGAGCGGACACCTGCTACCTCTGAGCATCATTCACTAAACTGGAGGCTCCCGGAAAAGAAAGGGGCATATTAAAGTTGGACACGAACTAAAGGAACTCCAGCTCTAAGAACAAATGAGGGTCTCCCTCAAATTCACACAATGAGAGGGAGCTGACAAAGCACTCTTCTTCAGTTTCTAAACCAAAATTTCAATGTTGATGACGGAAAGTTCAATCCAGAGTAGATACATGGAAATCCCGTTACCAAGACATAACCCCAGTCTTAGCTACGTTAGGTAATTTAGTAAGACAAACTGCTGATCCATTGAAGTCAGTACTCGTGAGGGAACAAGAACATTTGTTTCGTTAAATATTGTCAATAATATTATGCCATAATTTTGAAAATTATTCACTTATTTTGCAAAAATTAATATGGTACTTGGTTCCCACAAAAATGGAAACGTGTAAACAATGTGCTATTCTTCGTCTAAGAGAAAGGGCGCATGTTGATAAACATTTATGTTAATAAAACAACAAATAGAAGAATGAGCCATAAAATAAGAACCGAAATCATTATTTCAAAGGTGCGTAAGAGAACAGTGGGTACATACCTTGTCTTTTTGTCTTCACTTTGAAACATTGTGAATACGTCCTATGATTATAGAATGAACGTTGCTTTAAAATTTAAATTCCACACTATTTTTAAAAAGTCAGATAACACCAAGGCTGACTTGACAGCAGACCTACCATGCTCAGCAGGTGTCTGACCTTGACTGAACTGTGCTGCCAACGAGGATTATTGTACCTTACTTCAGGTTTTACAATTCCGCTCTATTAATCAAGGTAGTTTGTTTTGGTATTGGTGGAAAGATAGACAAAGAGATGAGCAGAACAGAATCGAATCCAGAAATGGGGCCCCACATACACGGTCAACTGAACCAATTAAAGTGCCCAGGAAACCCACTGGAAAAGGCATAACTTTCTCATTAAACAGCTTCAATCAACCGGATATGCGTATGAAAAGATGAGCATTACTGTTACCTCGCATCACATGCAAAATTTAATACAGAGTGAGTCACGGACCTAAATGTAAAGCCTAAAACTCTACAAGGACTCTGTGCAGAAAAAAAGTATTCACGAAATTCAGGTCGTTTTAGGTTTCTTAAACAGAATGTAAAGAGTTCAAATTATAAAAGAAAAAATGGAAAAACTAAGCTTTATTAAATTTAAAAACTTTTGCTCTGTGAAAGATACCACTGAGAAAATGAAAAAGCAAGCCACAGACTAGAAGACAATACTCACAACACATACATTAGATGAAGAAATTGTATCTAGGGTATATAAAGCACTTTTATAACTCAGTACTAAGAACACTAACAACCCAGCAAAAGTTGTACAGCGATTTGAGACACATCGTATGGAAGGCTGGTCAGCTCCACCAGCCATCAGAGAAGTTACGTTAGAACACAGTGAGGTGACGTTGGGTACACACGCTCTGCTGGAGCGAGGGGGACCGACCACGTGAGTGTGGGTGAGGATGGGGAGCTCCTGGAACTCTAATGCACAGATGGCAGCTGCAAGCAGGCACAGGTTACTTTGGAAATCAGTTTAGCATTTCTGTTTAAAAGTTAAACATTTGCCCAATGATATGAGGCAGACCTTTACTCCCAGGTATTTACCTAAGAGAAACAAAAGCCTCTGTCCATGCAAAGAGTAATACATGGACACTCATGACATCTAGTTCATGATAGCCAAATACCAGAAATAATCCAAATGCCTCTCCACCGAGTGGACAAACAGTAACGAATGCCTACAGCGGGATACTCAGCCAGAAAGACGAGGGAATTATCGGTGCACAGACAACATGACACTGAGTAAAAGACAGGCAAAAAGAGCACATGACACACGTTCCGTTTAATAACACTCTAAAAACCAAAGCAGCAGCTCTGGGCGGTGCCGGCGGGGTGGAGCGAGGGATGAGGGCAGGCGGTGCGGTGGGAAGATGGGCAGGGAGGGAAATGCTCACTCCCCGGCCTTGGTGACCCGGCCACGGGCCTGTGTGTGTGTCAGGGCTGACCCTGCCACACTTTCAATGTGTGTGGCTCCTTCTTCACTCAGGCCCCAATAAAATGAAAGTACGAATAAAAACTAAATAAAAATACAACAGTGACAAAATGGGCAGCTTAAAAATTCTACGGAGCAAACTGGAATTCTGCTGCAAACGCCGCCCCTCCCCTGGATTCCAGGTCGTTCGGGAGCAGAAGAGGCGTGCGGGGAGGCGGGAAAGGGAAGAAATAGAAGCGATGTTGCACTTCCCGACCACACAGCTAATGAAAAGGTCACAGCTCATTGCACAATCAACGGTCTGGGTACGTAAATAAACACGTAGGAACATACAGACAAACAGTCAGATACAATACGTATAGCAAATAAGAAAACTTTTCTCAGCAAATATCAGAGCCCGCGGGCAGAGGCAGGAGCCCCAGCAGCAGACGTGGCTCCAACAGCAACGGGGGCTTGCCTGTCCAGACCGTCAGTCATCCAAATGATAAGACTATGTTTCCTTCTCATTCTGGCCATCCATAAATAAAAAACAAAGTAACTATTTCCTCCACCCACAGGAGCCTGTGTGCATGGCCCTGCTCTGCTGCTGTAGATGTACCAGCTCGTTTAATCCTCCCAGCAATACAAGTGACTGTTATTTTTATCCCTGTTTTACAAATGGGAAAATTGAGGCTCAGAGACATGCTCAGGGCCCCTTAGCTAACAACAGTGGGCCCCAATGCAGCTGTCAAAATCTATACCACCGGTGGAAAGGTTTTATTTATCAAAGGGGCAAGACAATTAAAGTGAATATTTATAGATTGCAGTGACTTTTAAAAACTGTACATTAATATCACTTATATGTGAACACATTTCTTACCATTAAAAAATAATGAACAGGCCCAGTGGCTCACACCTGCAATTCCAGCATTTTGAGAGCCCGAGGTGGGTGGATCACTTGAGCCCAGGAGTTCAAGACCAGCCTGGGCAATATGGCAAAACCCCGTCTCTACAAATAATGCAGAAAATAGTAATAGCTGGGTGTGGTGGCATGTACTTATAGTCCTGGCTATTCCGGAGGTTAAAATGGGAGGATCACCTGAGCCCAGGGAGGTCGAGGCTGCAGTGAGCTGTGATGGCACCACTGTACTCCAGCCTGGATGACAGAGTGAGGCCTCATCTCGAAAAATAATCAGAAGAAAGGAAATGCTTTACTCGGAATCACTGAGATAATAACTTTCTCAAATCTGCCCCTCCCCTCTGGAGGAACTCATTTCTGGGAACACCAGTCCACCTGCTCACCCGGAGTCTCACTTTCGGTTGCACACAGATGCTCAGACTCCATGACGTTTACAAAGTAACTGGGGCAAGTATGCTTGTGGTGATCTGGACCAATACTAAACCTTGAGCGGTGTGACAAGTTCTGACAGCATCATTGCTCCCTGTGGCTTCTTTTCCCATGGCTGCCCAATGTGGCTGTCTTTTCCAAGTGCCAATGGATGCCACCCCCCTATCCCTGACCTTCTCCCGTCTCACCTTCAGTTTGGCCAATTGGGAAGATGTGTTCTGTCTCTCAAAAGGGACTGTCTGGGCATGGCGGCTCACGCCTGTAATCCCAACACTTTGGGAGGCTGAGGTGGGTGAATCACCTGAGGTCAGGAGTTTGAAACCAGCCTGCCCAACATGATGAAACCCTGTCTCTATTAAAAATACAAAAATTAGCCAAGCGCAGTAGCACACGTCTGTAATCCCAGCTACTCAGGAATCTGAGGCAGGAGAGTTGCTAGAATCCAGGAGGCAGAGGTTGCAGTGAGCTGAGATGGGGCCACTGCACTCCAGCCTGGGCAACAGAGAGAGACTCTGTCTCAGAAAAAAAAAAAAAAAAAAAAAAAAAAAGTGTTGGGTGGACTGCCTGTGTCCTGCAGTGACTAACACAGAATAGAATAGAATAGAATAGAATAGAATAGAATAGAATAGAATAGAATGGCATTGCCAGGCCACTCCCAGTCAGGGCAGACCCCCACACAGCTGTGTCTCCTTCATCTGGAAAGCCTGGTCACAGAGAGCCAGCCACATAGCACAGCCCGAGGAGCATATAGCACCCCAAGGAATGCACGCAGGCACCTAGGAAGCCACAGAGAGCAATCCAGGCGCGGGCGGTAAGTACCAGATTGTCTGGGGGGGTCAAGCTGTGTCCCCCAAAAAGACAACTCCAAGTCCGAAGCCCTGGAACCTGTGAAGGTGACCTTATCTGGAAAAGGGCCTTTGCAGCTGTAGTTGCTGTCAGATGAGTCATACCGGGTGCGGGTGGGCGCTAAATCCAGGGGCTGCAGTCCTTGACAGGAGAGGACAGAGGATGGCCACTGACGATGGAGGCAGAGGCTGGAGCGACGTGGCCACAGCCCAGGAACACCAGGGGCATGGGACGCTGGAGGAGGCAGGAAGGCTCCTCCCTTAGAGACGCCCAGAGGGGATGCCCTGCACACGCCTGGGTGCTGGTTCCTCCCCTCTAGAGCCGCGAGGGAACCAGCGACTGCTGTTAAGCCTACTCGTCTGTGGGTCTTGCCTGGGGCGGCCCCGAGGAACCCACAGCTGCCGGCGAGGGAATGTGTGCCCTCAGAGTGCAGGGAGGCCAGGGCCGGGGGACGCGGGTCCTTCCCCAGGATGCTTGGACTGAGTCTCGCCTGGGCCTCTGCAAATATTTCCCACTTAAAGGGAAGTACTTCCTACTGACCACGGTCAACACTGGCCTGTGGGAGCATCTGCCCGCATGGGGCCTGCAGAAGGCAACGTGGCCGCAGCTCAGCACGGCCTCCGGGCGGCCCCAGCCTCTGCATCTCCTCAGAAGCTCCTGAAAAACACACGTTCCAGGCCAGATGCTCTTCCCCACGTCCACAGACAATGCACTGATCCCACTGAGGAACGTCCAGGCACCACGCAGCAAAACACTTCTCACCGCGAGAAACCGACTTTTGCCTGAGAAAGACACTGTGGTGTGGACGGCGGAGCCTTCGACTCAGATCTTAGAGAAATCCCCCGAAAGAAGCGACAGGAGCAGAGTGGATTCCAGCTCTCCGCAGACCCAGTCCCTCCTCCACTGCCGGGTGCTGGTGCAAGGATGAACAGTCCAAGGTGGGGGACGTGGCAGGCTCTCGGGACCTCAGAGCTTCCCTGCACCAGGCGTGTCGAATGCACGCTGTCTACCCCGCAGCACACCAGTGGACACAGGGACACGAATGAGACCGTCCCAGACTCCACGCGTGTCACAGAGCCGGGAAAGGAACGTCATCACGGAAAGGCAGGTCTGAGTCCACGTCTGCGTCCTCAGCCTCGGATCTTCAGATTTAGCAAGCAGAAATATGGGATGCTGGTTAAATGTGAATTTTACATAAGCAAAGAATACTTTTTAGCACAAAAACGCCGCATGCCACATTCAGTGTCCTGTGGCTCACCTGGCAGCCTCACCTCTCCAGGGCACTGTGGGAAGATGCCTTTGTCCCCTCAGCCAGGGCCAGGGTGACACTAGAGACATCGTGAGTCTGCAGCCAGTTTGGGAACCCGCTGTAATTTTTGAAAATGCCACTCTGCTGGCCCCTCACAGTGGAAATTCTTCACGTGGAACCAGCTCATAAATGTGTTAAACACGTTAAAGGAAGGCAGCTCTTATTTTACCAGAGCCTGTCCTTTGCTTTTGTTAAATCCAGAGTAAATTAACATTTAAGAATTACAATTTCAGGCAGAATCTTGACTACTATTTATTTGAATATAATATAATTAGTTTATATTAACAAGGCTTCTTAGGGTTTATTGAATTCTCATTTTTTCTATGACCTTATCATATCCTTACAAAATAACTGTTACTGAACAAGGATTCAGCCTTACTGTTAGTGATCAAAGTTACCCCCATCCCCTCCTGCAAATAGCTTTATACATTAAAGCATTGAGCCTAGTCAGCCTTTGAGGGTCGTGGGCCATATTTCCTCTTCCAAATACTTCCATTTACGACTTTCACAAATTGTAGACAGTTTTTCTTCTTTTCCTTCAGAAACACTGATTTTTTTCTCTGCTTTGCATCATTTGAGATACATCATTAAGAAGCAGCATCAGGCCTGGAATCCCAGCACTGTGGGAAGCGAGGCAGGAGGATCTCTTGAGTTCAGGAGTTTGAGGCCAGCCTGGGCAACATAGTGAGATCCTGTCTCTACAAAAAATAAAAATATAGCCAGGTGTGGTGGCACGCCCCTATAGTCCCAGCTACTCGGGGGGCAGAGCTGGAAGGATCACTTGAGCCTGGGAGGTTGAGGCTGCCGTGAGCCATGATCACACCACTGCACTCCAGCCTGGGTGACAGAGGACAATCCTGTCTTTAAAAAAAAAAAAAGGAAAAGAAAAGAAACAACCCCCAAAAGTTGTTAATTGCTTTTTAATCTATAGTAGCAACTCCAATTTTATTTTCCTCTGGCAGTAAAGTGTTATTAAAAGTTGTTTAATTTGATATTTTTTGCACGTCCTAATGCTTCAACAAATGCCATTGAAGATCTCTGTTTATTGTGTTGTCTTCTAAAAAAATTCAAACTGAAAAACTAAAACAGGTGACTCAGAAAGACGTATGCATTTTCACTTTTTTTTTTTTTTTTTTTTTTTTTTCAATAGGACCTCAGCTTCAGAGTTGAAAAGGTACCGCATGTTTTTTGTTCATGTGCTCATTGGCTTCAAAAGCAGATGCCTAGAGATATTTGCATGTGTCACTCCAGGGCTCCCACGAAGAGCTAGGAGCTGGAATCCTGTCGATTGAAACTTGAACCCTGTAACTTGAATCTTGAACCCTGTAGCCTGAACCCTGTTCTCTGTAGCCAGCAGAAAACCAGTGCACATGTGTGTCTCTAAGTGTTTTCACACCCGATGGCGTGCTGGGAGACCCAACCACAGAAGTGCTGATTAACCACATTGATTTGTTTTGCTCTCATGGAAAGACACAGAAAACACACTGTTGATTAATATCATGATGCGGTTAAGAGAGGAAACTTTACACCCAGGGGATGCGAGAAGCTTTCTTAAGAAGTAATTTACAACTTCACGAGGCTCTACTGCGCCCGCCATAAGCCTATGTGTTTTAGGAACTCTGTTTTTCACTCATGTTGCCAACTTTTGAAGAGCTACCACTTTTCCGAGTCTCCTATGAGTCACCCTTTGCTCTAAGTCAGAAAACGATGTCGTGTGTCCCCCTCCGAATATTATTGCCACCTTATGTCACTGGAGTTCTGAATCTCGTGGCTGTGGACTGCTGAGCCCTTAGATGCAATTGTTTTAATGCCATGAAATGAAGTAATGCAGAAAATTGATAGTAAGTGGATATCTCTCTGCTTCTGCATTCAAATGTTCAAATGAGTACTTGGCACCAGGGCACAGACGCACCATCACCCACACCCTCCACCCCCAAAAATGGCAAAGTGAGTGAACCAGGAGAGAGCAGCGGCCGCCTTCCCGTGACTTTGAGACTTCCGTGTGTTTGAAGGCCTGAACTGTCTTGCCAAACGCAGTTGGAAATGAGGAAAATGTCTGCAAGTTATTGAAGGGATAAAGAATGAGAAAGAAAAAGGCGGGTGGGAGAAGAAGAAGAAAGACGAAACAAGGAAGATGGAAGAAGGGGGGGGAAGGAGGTTGGGGAGGATGGAGGAGGAGGGGGGGAAGGGTGTGAGGAGCGGGAGGAGGGGGAGAGGGTGCGGGCGGTGCACCAGGGCAGAGCGGGAGGAGGGGGAGAGAGGGTGCGGGCGGTGCACCAGGGCAGAGTGGGAGGAGGGAAACCAAATAGAATGTTTTAATGAAATTGCAAAAATTTTTACACTGACCACTTGCATAGGAAATATTTCTTTTCCTCCAAAATCATCCAAAGGAGCCCTAATTTCTTAATTCTTCACAGCTGTAAGCAACCTCGAGTCTACGCAGAAGAGCTCCTTATTGAACGGCAGGTATGGCAGGGAAAGAAGAGCCACACCTTTCTAAAGGGCAGAGGGTCCTGAGCAGCCCCGACTCTGCAGGAGCGAGTGTGCCTGTTGAGAGGGTGAGATCCTCGCTCGCCCAGCAGGGTCTGGGCAGCCTGCAGCCTCCCCCACAAGACGCGGATTTTTCAAGTGGCAGGGAAATTGATATCAGTTGGCTTAATTTTCCGTGTTAATCCTCCCCCTTTCAGGGATTATCTGTAATCCTATTAATTTCATACAGCAATCCTTTTGGGAGGAAATGGAAGTGGACTGAAAAGTTTAGCTTGATCATATTTTCAACCTTGTCACTGATCTCAGGCAGCAATTAAAGCCAACCTGCACCAGGCAGGGATTGGAGCTGCTCCTGGCCCTCCACGCATCATCGGCTTCTTGGTTCAGGTCCCATGGCAGTCACGCAGGGGCAAATAAATGTCAGGAAATTAAGAATTAAGGCAACCTGCATGTCGATGCAAGCCAGGTGGGAACCCATCTTTAATTATGGCTTCCATGAATTAGACCTAAGGAGCCCAAGTCACCGTGATATTTACTGCGCTCCCAAGAGACTCCATGCAAATGAAGCCGAGGGGAAGGCGGGAGGATCCCTGCAGCCCGGGGCCCTGGAGTGGGGTCCCTGCGTGCAGGGCGCGCTCCGCCATCGCCCGTGGGGGCCCCTGAGTGGGCTCGCGACCCCTCATGGCCTCCGCATCATTCGGAGAATGTCCCCCAGCGTCACCTTCCAGCTCAGCCGGGGGCCCCAGCTCTGCACAGGCCTCACCCCGGGGGCCTCTGGCCTCTCCACTGGTCTCCAGAACCGCCTTCCCGGCCTCGCCCACGCCCCGACCCCAAACACACAGTGGGGTCTCCAGGACCCTCACCCCGGCGCGCGCCAGGCCCGGCTGGCGACCTCACAGCAGAGCACCGCGGCCCTGGGTCCGCCCCGTCCCCCCAGAGCTCCTGTCCCCGCGCGCCCTTCGGCTTCCAAACCCAAACTCCCCAAACCCGCGATCCAGGGACAAAGTCTTTCCTGCTGCTTCCTCCCGGGCCCCTGGGAATGTTCCTTCCAATGCAGGCACTGTACACACGCTGCACACACACTGCACACACACACTGTACACCCCACGGCACATGCTGCACACAAGTACACACCTCGCACTGTACACAACTGCACACACACTGTACACACACTGCACACACACACTGTACACCCCACAGCACATGCTGCACACAAGTACACACCTCACACTGTACGCAACTGCACATACTGTACACACACTGCACACACACTGCACACACACTGCACACACACACTGTACACCCCACAGCACATGCTGCACACAAGTACACACCTCACACTGTACGCAACTGCACATACTGTACACACACTGCACACACACACTGTACACGCACACTGTACACATACAGCACATGCTGCACACAAGTACACACTACACACTGTACACAACTGCACAAACTGCACACACACTGTACACACAGACACGCTGTATCCACACGGTGCACACACACACTGTACACCCCACAGCACATGCCGCACACAAGTACACACTACACACTGTACGCAACTGCACACACACACTGTACACACTCTACACACACAGACACACTATATACACGCTGCACACACACACTGTACACCATACAGCACATGCTGCACCCAAGTACACACTACACACTGTACACAACTGCACACACACACTGTACACACACTACACACAGAGAGACACTGTATACACACTGCACGCACATACTGTACACCCCACAGCACATGCTACACACAAGTACACACTTCACACTGTACATGACTGCACACACGCACTGTACACACACTACACACACACTGTATACCACACAGCACACGCTGCACACAAGTACACACTACACACTGTACACAACTGCATACACACATTGTACACACACTACACACACAGACACACTGTACACACACTGCATGCACACACTGTACACCACACAGCACATGCTGCACACAAGTACACACCTCACACTGTACACAACTGCACACACTGCACACACACTGTACACACACTACACACACAAACCATATACACACAGCACACACACACTGTATACACACACAGCACATGCTACACACAAGTACACACCACACACTGTACACACACTGTACAAACACTACACACACAGACACACCATACACACGCTGCACACACTGTGCACACACAGCACATGCTGCACACACATACACATTACACATTGTACACACACTGCACACACACACTGTACACACACCATACAGACACACACAGCACACACACTATACAGACATAGCACATGCTGCACACAAGTGCACACTACACACTTTACACACGCACTGTACACACACTACACACACAGACACACTGTACACACACAGCACACATACACTGTACACACACAGCACATGCTGCACACAAGTACATACCACACACACTGTACACATGCTGCACACACACTACACACACAGCACACTCCCTGTGACCCTCACACTCTCTCACAGTTACACCATACACAGTCACACCCACACACACTACACACACTCACTGTTACCTTCATATAATTTCACACAGTACACATGGAGACACACTCAGACACTACACACACTATGTGCACTCACGCACTATACACAGACACACTCACACATACTATACATACACCTCACACCTACAAATGCACAGCATACATATGCACACATAGTATATATAGTCACACATTACACACAGACTACACACAGACATACCAGACACACTCACACTATACACATGCACACATACACGGCACATACTACCTGCACAAATATATACACAGATACACAACACTATGCATAGACACACACACAATAAACATACACACCTCACATACTATACGCATACCCACATGCACACACAGCATACATAGACATACTCACTGTACACCTTCACACATTCATATGACATACATGGGCACACACTGCACATGCTACACATATGCACTACACACACAGACACACATACTACACATGCTATACACAGTCACACACTCATACGCAGTATGCACAACATACAGAGACACACCATACCCACAGACACACACACCCGCTACACACACACTCCCCAAACCTATACATGTATGCACACCACAGGCACAAATACCATACACAAACACACACTACAAGTAAACACACTACACAGAAACTGTGTACACTCAAACACACTACACACAAACACACATACACACATTCTATATGCGTTATATATGGTCACACAGGGACACACATACTAAACACACAGAAAGACATGGACACATGCACCTATATGAACAGAGGCACCCAGACACGCACTACACGCACACAGAAACATACCGAGACACTTTCATTCACATGTCATGCATGCTACATACACACCCATACACACAAAGAAGCACATGCTATACACACACACTATACCCACAGAGACACGCTATACACATTCACACATACAGACACATGCACCACACATTAACACACACTACACATACCCCACAGACACACATGCAGACACATGTGCCACAAAGCTCCTTGCCCAGCAGGCCCTCAGCACACAAAGGTCTGGTTCCCCTGCCACGCCCCGCGTTCACGGAGACCTGCAAGGGGCTGGGTGTGCTGGTGCTGGATGCGGCAGACAGTCTGTGGCCAGGTTTTCATGTTCTGCAGCAAAATAAGAAATACAGGAACAAAAATCCTTAAATGCTGCATCTTTTTATCTTTTTAAAAAGATGGTGATAATAGATCGCATTCTGTGTTCTGAGTGTGTGTCAACTGTTTTCAATGAAACAGATTTAAAAGTTGATGAATTTATATCAGTCTTCTTTTATTTGTAATTTTACTTCTTCATGAAATTCAAACAACTGAGAAATACAAATGAGGACTCCTAAATTCCCTGTTCAGCAATATTTTGTCTCCTCAGGCTCCTTTGGAAGCTGTTTGTATTATTTCAGGAAACTTAAATTACACCAGAAAATTTAGAGTTCACTTAATTTAAAACTAGAAAAAATCTGCTTGTTTATATTACCAGTACTCCTCTCCCACTGGTATATAAAACTTTGAAAATGCACTTTAAAATTACATGAATATTTATGGAGATGTGTTCTTAAAATTCCACTTTCAAGTGAAAATACAGAATGAGTCACCAATCAATAAATGATATTTATTGACTGCTATTAGTCCTATACTCTGTATTTAAAAAGTAACATGAAAGAAAAGATTGGAGAATAGATAGAAATGAAATATTGTTTGGTGTGCCTTGATATCATGTGAATTTAATTCTTTACAGGACTTCCCATATGATTACAATTCTAGTAATATTTTTAAATATCTTCCTGCTGGGAACTTTTTAAATGTATACTTTTTCTAATGTTCTCAGGAGTTGAATGGAAAAACAAATTAACATGTGGCTGTCACCAACAAGTGCATATTTCAAGAAACAATCAGATCACTGTTCAAACTCCCTGAGAACCGAGGTCAGCTCTAGAGAGCTCACCGGGCTCTCACCCTCCCATGTGTCACAATTAGCCCCAGGAGCTGGTCTGCTAGGAGACCCTCAGCCATCTCTGAGCCCTTGGGGTTGCTGGTCTGTCTCCACCATCTACCTTGCAAAAAGATTTATTTACTGGATGTAAATAGTGCCTAAAGGTGTCATTTGACTACTGTACTGTCAAGCTGGATTATTCATTTCTATTTGTGAGAAACACCAAAAATATAGTGAACAGATGTTGTCTGCAAGGGACTAAAGAAAGCGGGAAAGTCTAGGCAGAAAGGTAAGATATGCAACGCACTGACAAGGCTGTCGGATTTTCTCCTCCATTTCTGCTTGTGAGAAATGCAGCTCCTTTGACTCATCGAAAGGTATGGAGCATCATCACACATGCAGATGGATGGCAGCCTTTCTCCGTGATGGAACATCCTAGATGTTAAGTTTCCTAACTGTGTGGCAATGTAGACATGAGGCTATATTTCATCAAAACTTGATGCCAGTGACGTGAACCACTGACCAGAATGTCATCCTCTGGGATTCAGGACTGTATGCACATAGCAAATGGAACTGAGGCAACATTTTCATGGAGACGCAGTTTAGAAGGTGCCAGACACTAGCATTTTTGTTGGTAAAACTCCCACTGGTAAGAGAAAAAAATGTTAGTATGGAGCTAGCACTAATAGACCACAAGCATCTGAATTACATTCTTCTGGGTACGGAGCCTTTTAGAAAAGTCTAGTTGCCTATACGTTGCCGATCTCTGCAGTTCACAGCTGCAACTATTGAATGTCAGATGATGGGGTATTTTGTGATAGGGAGTATAGTGCATATGGTCATATCGATTGATGCAGAAAATCATATTGTAGACGCCAGTGCACATTCACGATAAAATCTCTTAGAAAACTAGGAATAGAGGGGAGTTCCTCTGGTTTAATAAAAAAAACTTCTACCCCAAATCTCCTATGGTTAACACGATTCTTAATGGTGAGGACCGGATGCTCTCTCCTGAGACTGGGAGCAAAATTAAGTATGTCCGCCCCCACTCCCACTCAGGATCATGGCAGAAGTCCTAACCAGTGCAATAAGACAAGAAAAAAATAATAAAAGGCATAGATTTGAAATGAAAAATCAAATACTCTTTATTCACAGATGACACAGGTGTTTCTGTATTAATAGATGATCCCAAATGATTAAAAAATAATAAGTAATAATAGCAAGGTCACAAAATGCAAGTTTAAAATGCAAAAGTTCATTTTTTCATATATTTCAGCAAAGGACAATTAGAAATAGAAACTATAAAAATAATACCATTCACAATAGCATAAAGAATAAAATACAAAATATATACAGCATCTGTATCTTTAAAAAACACAATAATCAAAGAAAGAAATGATTTAAACAAGTAGAAAGACATTCTCTGTCCTTACATTGGAAAACTCGTTATTACCAAAGTGTGAATTCTCCTCAAGTTGATCCATGGATCTAACACAATCCCGGTGAGAATCTTGGGAAGCTATTTTGCCAATAGTAGCCGCTGATGCTAAAGTTTCAATGGAAAGGCAAAAGACCAAAGACAGTCTACAGAATATTAAAGACAAAAAAGTTGGTACTACCTTACTCTAAAGCCACAGACATCAACCAGTGAGGTACTGGCCACAGAAAAAACGTAGATCCGTGGAACGGAACAGACTCAGCAGCAGGAAACGCACGCAGAGACAGTCAACTGACTTTCGACAAAGGCACAAAGGCAGTTTCATTTTGGACGTCTGTATGCAAAACAAGGAAACGAACGTAAACACAGACCTTACATTTCACATTAAAATTAACGCAAAATGAGGCCAGGCCTGGTGGCTCACACCTGTCATCTCAACACTCTGGGAGACTGAGACAGGTGGATCACCTGAGGTCAGGATTTCGAGACCAGCCTGACCAACATGATGAAACCCTGTCTCTACTAAAAATACAAAATTAGCCGGGTGTGGCAGCGCGTGCCTGTAATCTCAGCTACTTGGGAGGCTGAGGCAGGAGAATTGCTTGAACCCAGGAGGCGGAGTTTGCAGTGAGCCAGATCATGCCATCACACTCCTTCCTGGGTGGCAGAATGAGACTCCATCTCAATAAATACATTAATTAATCTAATTTAATTAACTACAAATGAAAAATTATAAAACTTCTGAAGGAAAACATAGCAAAAGTGTATATGACCTTAGTGTTGGTGATGGGTTTTTAGGTATAACACCAAAAACACAACCCATGGGGAAAAAGTTGTTAAACTACACTTTATTAAAATTTTAAATTCCCACTATATGAAAGACATTGTTAAGGGAAAAAATAACCAAAAAAGGAAGAAAATATTTGCAAAACACTTATCTGATAAAGGACTTGTATCCAAAATATGCAAAGAACTCATAAAACTAGACCCTTTTTTAAAATCTAATTTAAACATGAACGAAAGCTCTAGACCAGGTGTCCCCAAACTGCAGCCTCCTGAAGCCATTTATCCTGCCCCCCGCCGCACTTCAGGAAGGGGCACCTCTTTCACTGGTGGTCAGTGAGAGGAGCACAGTATGTGGCGGCCCTGCAACGGTCTGAGGGACAGTGAACCGGCCCCCTGTGTAAAAAGTTTGGAGACACCTGATCTAGACGGATACCTCATCAAAGAAAATATACAAAAAGCAAGTAAGAAATGAAAAGTTGGTCATCATTTTTCATTTGGGGAAATTAAAAGGAACAAGAGATATTACTATACACCCATTAAAATGTCTAAAAATGGAAAACCTGTCACGGTGGCACGATAGCGACTCTCGTGGGTGGGAATTCAGGGTGGCACAGCCACGGTGGGGACGGTCTGGCAACTTCTGACAGAACTAAACACGGTCGCAGCACCTGATCCAGAAACCGCGCGCCATGGCATTCGCCCCCCAGAGTTTAAAAGCCATGTTTACACAAAGCCTGCAGAAGAAAGTTTGGAGCTGCTTTTCAAATAATTGTCGAGAATGCAAAGCAACCAAATGTCCCTCCCCACGTGAATGGACAGACAAACCATGGGGTCTGCATACCATGGACTATTATTCCGTCGTAAATGCTCTGTATTAGGTAGCAGAGACAGTTGCACAGCCTTGTGGATATACTAAACACTACCGAATTCTGCTTCAGATGGAACACTTTCACAGTAGTTTTTAACATCTTTTTCTTTAAGCAAAGGATGTGATATGAGGCCTCCAAAGACACAGATGAATCTCAAATGCACATTGCTAAGCGAAACGAGCCAGCGTGAGCAGCCAGCACACGCCGTGATTCCATTAGTGTGGCATTCTGGAAAAGAGAAAGCGACACAGGCAGAGAGTGAGCCGGTGGTTGTGGGGGCAGAGGGCTCAGTGGTGCACAGGACACAGCCGGACCATGTCGCACCTGCATCCCGGGGCGATCAGTCCTCAGGTGGGCAAGAGTCCCAAGTTCGGACACCGAGTCTCTGGCCAGTGCTGGCAGGGCGCCCACCGTCCTTGAACCTGCACGCGCCGCCCAACCCCGTCACAAGACGCATCCCACTCTCCGCGTTCCCAGGCCAGCAGCCCCAGCTGCGTCCCGTCTTTGGGCTTTGCCTGTAGTCTTGGCCGCAGGCCCCGGTTCTGCACCGGGGCAGCCCGAGATACCAGGAAAGAGGCAGGAACCGCCGAGACGTGGAAAATCCAGACGTCTGTCCTGGATACCGGGCGTCACACGGTGCACCAAGACTAGACCCTCCGATGCCTGAGATTTGCAGGAGAAAAGCCGAAAAATATCATAAAGTCAAAATTCTTCTTCCTTAAAATCTGCATGCAACAAGGTGTCCAAGCCTAGAATTTGTCTCTGGCGCCCCCTTAGGAAAGTCGCTGGGCACACAAAGGGCATCACCGATCCTGAGACAGGGCGAAGAGCCCATGTCCCGGGGCTGCTGACAAGGCCGAGAGTGCTCCACATGTAACGCAGAGGCTTCGTCAGACAGGGGTAAACCCAGGTGTACAGCCTGCCTAGCATCTCAGAGCAGGGAGAGCATGGCCAGGAGGGATGACGGGAGTGTCCTGTGTCAGCTTAGAACTCAGAGCCCCGAGGGGAGTCCACGGCAGGAGCAGAGACCAAGCCACGCACCACGATGTCAGCCCTCTGTGCTGGGCACGGCTCCCGGGCCACCTGGCAAGACCACTCCTGCCTCTGGGAGGGGTCAGGTTTCCACCCAAGGAAGTGCGTTGCTGCTGGTGGTGGTTGTAAGACACAAGGCAAGACAAGATCCGAGGCCTGTTTCCTGCCTCAGAGCCTCTGGGAGGCCAGACCCAGGCACTCGGAGCACCCTCAGGAGGGCGGCTGAGTGAGCCCTGCCCCACGGGCACTGCACAGTGGTCACAGAGGGGCCGTCATGAATGCTGGGCAGGTCTGGCCCCCCAGCCTCTGAGGGCAGCACCCTGCGGGGCAGTGACCACATCCTCATTTCTACTCTGTGTCCTCTGAATCCCCTGGGAGGGTCTCACTATGTGCTGGAAGCCACGGGTGGGCACGGGCTGCAGCGTCCGCACCGTTCCTGTTGCCTGGGGAATCCACACGTAGGCCCAGGGTCTTCCTCCTCCATAGGGCGGCTCCACGGTCCCCACATGGGGCAGAAGCAGACGGCCGAGCTCAATCAGCCAGGTTTCTCCCTGGAAAACAAACCTCCAAGAGGGGAACTTTCATGTTTTTGCTGGAAATACAAGTTCATTTCATAAGCAATGGCAAGATCCCGGCATATCTTCTGTGAAAGTGAACCCCAAAAGGCGCTGAGCGAACTGTATCAGAGAAGGCTCAGTGGCTCCTACAGAAGGTTCATTTCTTGAAAGACACATTGAATATACCTTTTCTATTGATCTGTTTGCATATTGTGTTTTTAGTAGAAATGGGGTTTCACCACGTTGCTCAGGCTGGTCTCAATTCACTTGTCTCCACCTCACGAAGTGCTGGCATTACAGGCAGGAGCCACCAAGCCTGGCCTACGATTTAAATGACATTAAAATTTGTTAACAAAGAGGATTCACATCATCATTTTGGTACTGGAGTGGGAATATAAGAAAATGGACATCGGATGGGAATATCATTAAATACTAAGCAAACCATCTTCCTCAGCTAAACCCCTTACAAATGCAGGTGCCTGGATCATTTTTTCACTGCCAAGTACTGTATATCATTATTCAAAAGGCAGATACATAGCTGAAGGGCGTGGGGCATATAGCCAGTGACTTTTCTTCTTTTCTTCTTTATGTTTTTAATCTTTTCTACAATAAATACAGATTGTGTTGAAAATAACTAATATTGGGAATAACTTCGAAGTGGAAATTTCCATGTGAAACAGTCAAAGGGGTGAGCAGAGCCTAAACCAGGAAAGGAAACGTGTGATCTGGACTCTGGCTAAGAATTTCACTTAGGCAGAGTAATAAAAAGCATTCAAATATTCTCCTAAACTTAAAAAGCATGAGTGAGGCCACTGCTCCCTCCTGGTAACTCAGCAGCTCACCTGCCTGTGTGTGTCTCTGGGTAAACCGTCTATTTCTCCGTGAGTCGGGAGTGTTGGGCCTCCGCCCACCCATCTCACCTGTCTGTCATCCTTGGAACACCCCAAAGGCTCAGACGCCCGACTGCCCGTCACCCCACGCCTTCCAGCCTCCCCACCGCGCACCCCTGCTGTGTGACCTTCCTGGAACCCCCAGGCCTCCTGTGTCATGGACCACTTTAGCAGAGACCCTCCTGTGCTCACCCAGTCCGCGTCATGAGGCCGTTCTCTGTGGAATTGTGGCAACCTCATTTTTGGATTTCTCTTACTCATGCATAAGCACAGCGCGTATTTGTGTATCGCTCTTGTATCCAGCAACGTTGTAACAGTGTCTGTCAGCTCCGAGAGGGTTTATTCTGCATGTGAAGTCCCCTCCCTCTGCGAGATCATGTGGTACGCACACAGACGTTTTACCCCTTCTTTTTAAACAGGAAAGCCTTTCATTTCTTTCTTTGTCTTGCCTGGTGACCCTCGCTGGACCCTCCGGTGCTGTGTGGAAAAGAAGGAGAAAGGGTGGATCTCCTGGCCTTGACCCTGACCTCAGGCAAGAAGCTCTCAGACCCTCGCCACTAGGTATGGTGCTGTCTACCGGGTTCTACAGGCTCTGTGTGTGTGTCAGGCCCAGGATGCCTCCTGCAGTCCGATGAAAGACTTCACTGAGAATGGATTTGGGATGTCTCAGGTGAGGCTGAAGCAAGAGCCGTCGTGGAATCCTAACAGATGGCCCCTGAGGGATGTGCTCCTTCGTGGATCTGGTTATCCCCTCTGACCGAGATCCGATATTCACAGCTCTTAGCACAACTCGTGATTGTTTCACACGCAGGCTGTTTGGTATCCACCCACTTGGCCAAGAGGAAACCCTGCCACAGCAAGGCTGGCACAGCGTGGCCATCATGGTGCCTGGAATTTGTATGCTGAGATCATTGCAGTTGTCAGAAAGAAAGAGATAGATGCTTGGCGTCCTTTATCCAGTTCCACAACTTGAAAAATGGTATTAACACCTCGGCACCAAGACAGACACAGACGCATCACTCACATGAGGGTCCCTCTTGCTGGCCTTTTGCAGCTGCAGCCACTTCCCTCCCAACCCCTCCTTCCCATCCCCGAGAGCCCCCTCATCTGTCGTCCACCCCATAGGTCCATCACCCTCAGGAGGGTTGTGTAAATAGAGCCCTGTAGGGGTGGCCTTGTAGGCGTGGCTCCCTCTCGATGGGCGTGGCACATTGGGGTGGGAGTGGCACACTGGGGTGGGTGCGGTACATTGAGGTGGATGTGGTACATCTGGGTGGGGTGTAGCTCCCATGGTAGGCATGGGTCCTGGGGTGGGCAAGGCCCCCTGGGTGGGCGTGGTTCCTGGGTGGGCGTGGCTTTCCCCAGTGGGCGTGGCTCCTGGGTGGGCATGGCTTTCCCAGTGGGTATGGCTCCTGGGTGGCCGTAACTCCCTGGGCCAGCCGTACAGGTGTGCTGCCTTCATAGCACCGTTCCCTGGAAGTCCTTCCAGTGTGGCCAGAGTGTTGGGTTTGTGTCTTTCATGGCAGAGTGGTGTTCTCTGCTTGGGTGCACAGCAGTTCAGCTGACTGTTGAGACAGTCCCACGTGTCTGTCCCCTTGGATGGGTTTTGTGGGTTGTCTCTGTTCATTCCTTGAGATCTTGGGCTCTTGGTCTGATGAGCAGCGTCGGCCCGAAGCGCAGACACTGCGCTGTTTCTGAGACTCTGGGCCTTACTGAAACCTTTAGTTGTAGCCAGCTTCTCCTGACGTTGCTCAGGAGAAGCCTGAAGTCCAAACTCCTGCCAGGTGGAAGGGATGTCCAGCCCCACCCAGCCGCATCCCTGTCTGGACGGCTGTGGTAGTCCTGGCTTCCCCTGGGCATCCACTGGCACAACTGGGGGGCTCCTTGTCCCTGGGGCCCGTGGAAGTGCTGACATCCCTGGCCCCCTGGGAGACCAGCCAGCAGGGAGGAGCAGGGGCCTTGTTCCTTCCCAGATGGGTGGACATCAGCTCTTCACTGACCATGCCAGGCCAGGGGCTCATCACAGGCCAGCAGTGGGCAAATGGCAGCTCCCCATGAAACCTTCTCTGAGACCACCCTGGTAGAGGCAGGGTGGCCCCATGACAGCCTGGCGAGCGGAAATTCAGGGCCCTGGGCCTTTGCTGCTGTGAATGACCCCAGCTGCTCAGGCTCATGCGGCTGGGGTGAGGCAGTCACAAAAAGTTCCCGTCTCACTGGCCTGTCCCGTTCCAGGTCCTCTGCCTAGAAGGACGAGGCTTCTGTTGGGTGGTTTTTGTTGTTGCTATTCTGTCTGTGCCTGGGGTGTTTCCCGGTCACCAGTTTCTTCACCTCCTGGTCTGGGATGTATGAGGCTATGGGAGAACGCAGGCAGCCACCGCCCTGGCATCCCCAGTCCTGAGGTCCCCAGACAGCCTCCTCATCACTGTCAGACGCCCTTCAGGTCCAGGCAAGGATCGGTTGTGCTCAGTGGGACAGATCAGAGACCTGCTGCTCCACCCTGCCGGGAGCTGAAGCCCCTACTCACAGCCGACGCACTGCCAGGGCGGGAAATGTGGTCTCTGTGTTCCCTGGCCGGTTCCTGGTGCTCAGAATACGCAGTGAGTGATCAGTAAGCGTTTGTCCCATTCGCCTCCTGTCCGTAACTGTGCTGCTGCTTAAGAGCAGTGAAAGAACCGTGACCATTTATCTTCCCTTTTCTCTCACTTTCCTTTTTTACAGTAAGCCTGTGAAATAGATTACCTTTCACAAAATCAAAGGGTTTTTTTACTTGTTTTCTAATATGGAAAACTTTTAAATTTCCTAAGAATGTAGGTTGCAATGCTCTATTTCCACATTCTTTTTTAAGCTAAAAATTAACTTCTTTCCCTGGTCTCTGCAGGTAAATACATCCGTATGAATTAATCAAAACGCCTTTGTTCAGTACCTCTCTGCATGACGCTGTGTTCACTGCAATTTTAACACAGGTAAAGGGAAGTGACCCCAACCCTAAAGACGCTTCCCAGTTGACAGCGAACCACGGCCTGAGCCCCGCTCAGCTTCCCAAAGCTGCGTTCGACCTTGGGTATAGTTCCCAGTTTCGTACCCTGAATTATGAGGTGCCGTATGATGACCACTGTCACTTTTGTGCATTTCACCCTGTCCCGTGGGTTTCACATGCCACCTAACGCCCAGCAGGAGTGCGGACCAGCCTTCCCAGTGTCAGGGAGCCTTGCCTAACGGGGCCACCTGCTCCCGGCCACTCAAGCCCCAGCTTATGAACCCTGAGGAGGAGCCATCGTTATCAATTTGAGGAATTTCAGAGCCAGAAGGAATCCTAGAACCTCCCCAGACAAGCACGCTCAGATCAGTGATCACGAAGGTGACAAAGATTCTTTGGCTGCTGTGGGTCCGGTCAGCTCTAAATCACAGAGGTCAGCAGCCCCTGCAGGTGTCCTGGCTGCACCGATGCGGGCCTGTTTCTCACAGTGTTCGCTTACCTGTGTGTGGACACCTGTGCTTGTCTTCACTGATAGACTCAGCTGGACTCCTGTCCCGTAAACACGCTTCAGTGACTCGACACAGATGCAAGGCTAAGCTGTTTCATTACAACACGTGAATCACAAGGTCCTCTCAGGACTTTATGAGAGCGATCCCACCAGCAAGGGTTTTCGCCTGTTCTTGTCACTGTTGTGAACATGCAGAGTACAGACCCAAGTGCTTCTGCCTACTTTAAAATTGGCTGCAGACTTTCTCTTTTTTTGAGGAGTCTCACTCTGTTGCCCAGGCTGGAGTGCACTAGTGCAACCTTGGCTCACTGCAACCTCCGCCTCCTGGGTTGGGGCAATTCTCCTGCCTCAGCCTCCTGAATAGCTGGGATTACAGGTGTGCACCACCACACTCAGCTAATTTTTATATTGTTAGTAGAGACAGGGTTTTGCCATGCTGTCCAGGCTGGTCTTGAACTTCTGAACTCAGGTGATCCACCCACCTCAGCATCCCACAGTGCTGGGATTATAGGCGTGAGCCACCACGCCTGGACGGCCACAGACTTTCAGTGTGGCCGCTCTGCAAACCGCAGCTCCCAGGGGTGTGAACTGACCGCGCCCCGGCCATGCTGTGACTTTTCGCAGCAAACAAGATGCGTTATCGTTTTCCTAATGAAACCCCTGGACCGTTCTGTGAGCAGCCACCCTCTTTTCCAGGGGAGTCGTGCAGGGTGGACGTCGTGTCCCGCTGCTGAAGATGTGCTGAGACCATCACCACTTGGCCTGTTCCAGTCTCTGCTGTGGTTTGGTTTGTGAGAACCGACCGAAGTGGAAATAGACGTGCAAAAGGAAGATTGCTCTGAACAACGTCTTGAGAACGGCTTCGGGCATCAGTGACCCGGGCACTCCTGCCGGTTAGAACGAGAGCTCAGAAGTCCTCAGGTTCCTCCATGCCCCGCCCCTTCCCACTGAAGGCGCAGAAATGGAGAGCGGTGTCTGCGTGAGGAAGCTGTGAAGGTTTTGGCTGCCCTTCCGCGGCTTCTGTTGCTTTCGTGGGGGCTCAGTGGGATGGAGAGTCTGTTCTGCAGCAGGACATGCCAACAAATTGCATCACTTCTGCCTCGGTGACTGCGGACAATGACATGCCATATGCCAGCAGCAGGAAATGAATGGGCTCATTTACACTGGCACCGGCACTGCGGCCCGTCAGTCTTCAGCGGCCGGCCGCGGCAAATTGGAAGGTGGTGGAGACACAGACACCTCCCGAGCTTCCAGGCCGCATCAGCATCAGCGTGGGTGCTCCGAGTGGGGCCCAAGGGAACCCAGGAGAAGGAGGTACCCCTTCTTGCCATGAATATCAGCCTGGCAGCTCCAGAAAACAGACCAGGTGAAACCACCACTCTCCGCCCATCCCCTGCACCAGAGGAGAGGAGAAAAGGAAAAGTGGCGAGTGCATTCAGCTGCAAGGAGAAACAAAAACCCAGTGGGTGCCATGCCCGGGGAGTGAAGAGCAGCCTTCCTGGACCAGAGGCTGCCACGGCAGCCTGCCCCCGCCGTGACCCCACCGCCTCGCCTGGGCATCCGGCACCGCAGCAGTGCACGGCCGACCTCTGGCCTCTCTGGCCGCGCAGCATCTGTCTCCGTGCATGGCAGCTGGGGGTGGCGGGCGATGATTGAAGAGGCCGCGTCCTGGCAACCAGCTCTGCTAATGAACGGGAGCGAGCGGGTCACGGATTGCCCGCGTGGCAGCCGGGCAAGGCGGAGGCGCCGTCCATTGTCCCCCGCGTTTGTTCTCGGGGCAGCGAGGGGGGTCGGGGGCAATCACGTGCTCTCTTCCTCATAATCACTATAATTAGCTTCATAATCAGAGCTGGGTGAGCTTGGGGCAGCTTCCTGGCAGAGTGACTCCCTTTTTAAATCATAATAATAATAATAATTGGCATTGTAGGGCTTTTCCTCTGAGTTTAGACTGCCTTCTGAAGATCAGCCGAGTCCGCATTGCACCCTGAGAGAGAGGAACCTGAGAACTTTGCAAGGAGCTGGGTGTGAAGCAACCTGGCCGGGGTCACGGGGAGGAGCCAGGACAGAGGCCGGCATCCCGTGAGCTTGGAGTCGTGGGTTCTGGGCCCGTGGCAGCCTATATGGAATGACGGAGACCTTCAATACAATGCCTGATGTTAACTGAGGCAGGGCTGTGAAGGTGTTAACAGGAGGTCTCCGGTGCTGCTGGCCGTGGGCAGGTAGAGGCTCCGACACAGCCCCTGCCGCTTCCCCGGCCTGTGGCCCCTGCCGCTTCCCCGGCCTGTGGTCCCTGCCGCTTCCCCGGCCTGTGGCCCCTGCCGCTTCCCCGGCCTGTGGCCCCTGCCATCACGCACCTTTCCCTGCTCAGTCAAGGACTCCCGTTAGGAAAGAGACAGACAATGGGTCATGTCCACTGACCTGGGCCCAGGCCCTTCTCACTTCCAGTTGGTTTTATAAGAGCGACAAATACAGCTCTTCCTGGTTTTACCCTCATAAGGAGTGTGTTTAAAATAAAATTGTGCAAAGCCCTTTTGATTTTAAGCAAGCATCTAGACATTCATAGGTGGGGGACAATGTTCCAGGCCTCCAAAGAAATATTACACCCAAAACCCCACACCCCACATTCCTCACACCCCCAAAACCCCATACACCTCACACCCCCACACCCTGTACCCCACACCTCACACCCCACACCCCACCCCTCACACTCCCAAAATCACACACCCCACACCCCTCACACCCCCACACCCTACACCCCACACCTCACACCCCACACTCCACACCCCTCATACCCCCACACCCTACACCCCACACCTCACACCCCACACCCCATACCCCACAACCCTCACACCCCCAAAATCACACACCCCACACCCCACCCCTCACACCCCCAAAATAACACACCCCACACCTCACACCCCTCACACCCCATACTCCACACCCCTCACACCCCCACACCCTACAGCCCACACCTCACACCCCACACCCCACCCGTCATACCCCCAGTCCACACCCCTCACACCCCAAACCCTACACCCCACACCTCACACCCCACACTCCACCCCTCACACCCCACACTTCACACCCCTCATACCCCCAAAATCGCACACCCCACACCCCACACCCCTCACACCCCCAAAACCCCATACACCTCACACCTCCACACCCCACACCCCCACACTCCACACCTCACACTCCATTCCTCCCATTTTCCACACCCCATACCTCCCACACTCCTCACACCCCACACTGGCACATCCCACAACCCCACACCTCCACCTCCTGGACAGTGTAACCCTGCAAGCCCACCCAGCACCGCCTGCCCCACCTGCAATGAGCCTCACAATCAGCCTCACAGTGAGCCCTGAAACAGCCCTGGCAGGCAGGCGTCCTGCCCCCAGCCGCAGCCCCTCTCCCTGGAAAACACAGAGCTGAATCAACAGGGGGAGCACCCAGCCCTTCTCCTCCTCTCTGGAAGCCGTGTGTCCTGAAATGTGTCTGCCACGTCCTAAACTCCTCCTTCACGCTCCAGAGTTTATCCCCACCATGGGGCCCCTCTGTTTTGAGAGGTCTTGAGAAACTTGTTTTTAATCTTTTAAAAGCCCCAATTTTAAAACGATGGCCTTTAGAACTTAAAACCAAGCAACTGTTTCATGACTGCATGGTTCACACTCCCTTCCCGCTGTAGTAAAAAGGCCAACCCCATCAGGTCTTCAGGCAGAGGGGCTGTGTGGACAGAGAAGATAGTCCAGGACATCGTCCCGACACTGTAGTTTAAACTTCACTTCTGGAGTCAGACGGACGCGAGTGTGGACCCAGCTGTGCCGCTCACCGGACTTGCTCTGCCTCTGGCAGTTACTTCTCTAAGCTTCAGTTTCCCTGGCTGCGATAGTGACGGCAGTGCCCACCTGGAGACATGGCACAGGAAGGAGGTGCTCACAGGCGTGCTCTGTGTCCCACCAGTGCCAGGATGCCCGCACCGGCCCGTGCACTGCATCGTGTCCGAGCCCCAGTGTCTGCAGCCCCGCGGGGACCAGAGTCAGGCACCTTCCAGACAGCGCTGAAGAGCAGAACCCGGCCTCCATGAGACACTCGCAGATGGAGGAACGCGCTTCTCCCTGGCAAAGACACACGTGTGCGGAATGGCGTTATCTGCAGTGGGGGCTTCACAGTCCTCCGGCCAAGAATGGCATGCTTTTCCTTCTGGCTGTTCCGGAACCGCACCCCACACCCGCACCGGGGTGTCGGGGAAACCTTCCGGGAGTGGAGCCATGCTGCCCTCACCCCGGGGCTCCCGGCCTCTCAGGGAGACAGTGGTTCTGACGGCAGCCCAGTGGGGTGTGGCTGAAGCCGGGTGATGCCATGGAGTGTGAAGGAGCAGCAAGTTCAAGCCGGGGCCTGTGGCTCCAGGCCTGCCACTCAGGGGCTGCCGCTCCTGGAGCCCTGTGATGAAGCACATGGAGGCATCAGGGCAAACAGGGGGGCAGCAGGAAGAGGCGCGTGAGGACCGTGGAGAGTTCCGTGAGGTGGTGCACAGCCACGGCGAGTAGATGTGCCCTCATCTGGTAGAAACGACAGGAGAAATTGGTTTGGTGAATGTGTGCATGGGTGTGTATATTCATGTATGTAAATGCTATCCATCCCTCTGTGTGTGTGTGTGTCCATGTGGGCATGTGAGCTTATGTGTGTGTGTTCATGTGCATGTGGGGTTTGTGTCCACGTGCATGTGTGTGCACATGAGCATGTATGTGTGATGTGTGTATGGGCATGTGTGTGTGTGAGCATGTGTGTGTGTTGTGTGTCCATGTCGATGTGCACGTGTGTGCATGCACGAGGAACACTTTAAGATCTGTCATAGGGATGTCCAGTTAAGTGATGTGAAAAAGCACCAACCAGGCCCCGAATCTGAGACTGGAGATGTGAATTTACCTGAAGGTCTAGGCTGAGTGGGGGAACTGCGTAAAGTGAGAAGAGCCTCCAGGAACCTCACACTTCAAGACATGAAAGCGGAAAACTTAGCAGAAACAGCGGGACAAGACAGGGGTCAGAGCCCCAAGCAGGAATCTCAGGGGGCACTCCAGAGGCCCAGTTATGGGACTCTGCTGCCTACTTAGATGGAGATTATAAAAAGGCATAGAAACTTAAGATGTGAGAGGATTTTGTCAGCAGAAATTTTAGAAAACTCTGCTTTTCTAAGAGGAAGGCATAGCAACTGTCATTCATCTGAGAATCTTCATCACAACCTCTAAACATACACGAGATCTCATTTTGTCTTTTAAGAAGACAGTCTGTGACCTTGGCCTGCAGAATGGATGGTAAAAGCTTTTCTGTGGCTGAAAATCTGCAAGAAGCATAGGAGACTCTGAACGCTTGAGAGAAGCTCTGGATCCCCTTGAAAACAGCGAGCCTGCATTTCCCACACTGGTGGTAAGGGTGTGACCGAGTAAGGGAGACAGTTAGGGGAGGCAGTCCTTGGAAAACTTAGAACAGTGTCCACCCAAAAGTTAATCACAGACTAAGGAAACCAGACACTTTTTCTAAAGAAATTATCCAAAAAAGCAAAACTTTAAGAATAATTAAAATGTTCAAATAGCTTTTTTTGCACATCTGGTTTCACTAAGATGGACCAGCCCTTCCTCCCAGGCCCCGTGATGGGGCTAAAGCCCTGGGCACAGCATGGGAAATACAGAGAGAAGACTCTGCAAGAAAGAGAGGAGCTGGACAGAGGAGGTCCCCAGGGCTTCAGGGTGGCTTGGGGCAGATTCCCAGAGTGTCCTAGTCTGAGCACTGCAGAAACGCCACACTGCAGAGAAAATCCGGGAGAAAACTGTCTCCCATGACAGGGAGGACAGTGAGAAGGGCAGCCCCAGAGAACAGAAAGGTGCGTTGGCAGTGCCCACTCTGCTCTGCCAAACACCCTTGGAACACACAGGCCCCCACAATGTCACAGGCTGGCCAGACACTGAACCTCCCCAGCACCTGCAGAGGTGATGGTGCGACCCTCTAAGGTCCTGACCATGGCACTGAGTGAGGAGTGGAACTACTGAGCCCAGCTTGCCATCACGCCCACCTTCCTGGTGTCACCTGCAGCCAGGAGCTGAGTCGGCACCCCTGCTCACAGGCCATGAGCTCTGGGGGTTGCTGCCCACCTTTCCTGGAAGGCATCGGTAGAACTAACAGGGAATTAAATGCCCCTCAACTCATCTGCAGTGAGGCAGTGTGAGCTGGCCCCCCACTGTAGCCAGAGAGGTGTCAGGACTCAGGAGGGAGGTTGCAGAAAGCTGAATCACCCACCCATGCCTCACCGGGGGGACTGCCTGTTAAGACACATTCCTAAGTAGGATCCAGAGTCTCAAATGTCGTCAAAATGGCCAGGATCCAATCAACTCACTCATCACAGGTAGATGCAGGAAAAAGTCACAACACAGATGAGACGAGAATTGACATTCACCAACACTGAGGTGAACCAGCACTGGAATATCTGATAAAGACTTTAGAGCCATCTTCATTAAAATGCTTCCACAGCAGTTACACATTCTCTTAAAACAAGTTTAAAAAGTGGAAAATCTCAGCAAAGAGATAGATGCTATAAAAGAAGGACCAAGATAAAATGATAGAATCAAAAAAGGCAAGAGCTAACACTGAAAACTTGCTGCTGGGCTCAATGTAGTGAAAATTGCAGAGGATGGAATATATGAATTTGAGGACAGAATACTAGAATTTACCCAGCCTGAACAACAGAGAGGATAAAAATATTGAAAGAAATATAAGCACTTTCCAGGTCCTGCTGGACGAGACTAGAAAAGCCAACATTCTTACCCTTGGAGTCCTGGAAGGAAAGGAGAGACTGTAAACTAAAATACCTTTCAAAGCCAAATGGATGGACTTCCAAAATTCTGCAAATAAATAAACAAATAAATATTTAAGATACTGAGTGAATCCAAAGTTAGATAAATCCAAATAAACAAATAAATATTTAAGATACTGAGTGAATCCAAAGTAGTATAAATCCAAAAAGAATCCATGACAAGTTATGTAATAATTACATTTCTGAAAACTGAAAACAGAGAAAACATTCTTAAAAGCAGCCAAAAAAGACACCTTACTTACAGGGAAATGCCAATTCAAATGACAGGTTATTTCTCATCTGAAACCATAGAGGCCAGAAGGAAGTAGCAGAACATTTTCCAAGTGCCAACGAACAAAACTGTCAACCATAAATTTTATATCCTTCAAAAACCTTCGTTAGGAATGAGGGAAATTAAAGACATTTTAAAAGGAAGAAAAAGTTGTCACCAGCAAAAATACCTTTAAATAATAAGGAAATTTCTACAAAGAAAAAATGGGTTGGCACAGTGTCTCATGCCTATAATCCTATCACTCTGGGAGCCTGAGGTGAGTGGATAATGATGTCAGGAATTTGAGACCAGCCTGGCGAACATGGTGAAACCTGTCTCTACTAAAAATACAAAAAAAAAAAAATTAGCTGAGCATGATGGCATGCACTTGTAATCCCAGCTACTACAGAGGCTGAGGCAGGAGAATTGCTTAAACCGGGAGGCAGAGGTTGCAGTGAGCCAAAAATGCTTGGAACTTCAAATAGAAAAAGTGAGCTGGGTAAAAATAAAAATGGGTAAATATAGTATAATGTCTTCTCATGAATTTCTTAAATCATATTTGATGGTTGAAGCAAAAATTATAAAACACCAAGTCATGAGCTGATCATTGTACGTACAAGAGATATTTAACACAATTATATTTTTAAAAGTAGGGAGGGTAATGGAATCTAAGTGAAAATACGTTTGCTATACCTTACTCAAAGTAGTAAAGCATCAATACCAGGAGGCTGTGATAACCTACACATATTTAATACAATAGCTAGAGCAACCACTAGGAAAATTATGCAAGGCAATATCTTCAAAAATGCTACAAATACCTCAGGATATATGCTTTAAAAGTTTTCATGTAACTCACAGGAAAGCAAGAAAAGAGAAACGGCAGAATAAGAAACAGGTTACAAACAGAAAACGGGCAATAAAATAGAAAATTTACATCTGAATACATCACTACTTACCATAAATGCAAATGGTCTAAATAAACCAACTAAAAGGCAGAGATTAGCAGAATGGGTTAGAGAAAAAAAAAAAAAAAAAAAAAAAAAAAAAAAAAAAAAAAAAAAACATGATCCAACAATAATCTATGTATAAGAAACTCACTTCAAAGTACAGCATCAGGTAGTTTTAAGTAAAAGAATAAAAAATATATATAATGCAAACAATTTTTTTAAAGCAGGAACAGTTGTATTAATATTAGACAAAATAGACTTCCAAGCAAAAAGAAAATTTACTAGAACAAAGAAGGGATATTACATTTGATAAAAGGATTAATCTATTGGGGGAAAAAAAAACCACTGCTAAATTGTGTATACTTCAAAAAATAAATGAAAATTAGAAGGAAATATATCAAAATGTATGGGTTGCAGTCAAAGCTACGCTGACAGGAAAATTCATAGCTCTAGTTGCTTACATTTTTAAAAGAATAAAAAATCTCAATAATCTAACTTCCAACCTCAAGAACTAGAAAAAGAAGAGAAAAATAAACTAAAGCAAGTAGAAGAAACGACATAAAGAAAATGCAAAAATCAATAAAATTAAAAGCAAGAAAGCAATAGAGAAAATTAATAAAACAAAATTGCTGATTATTCAAATAAATCAATAGTTATTAACCTCTAGAAATATTTACAAACCTAAAAAGACAGAAGACAAATCACCAGTGTCAAGAATGAAACAGGGATTTTACCACAGCTCCTGCAGCCATTAACATGGTAAGAGAATATTACAGGCAACTTTACAGTCACAAATTCAACAACTTAGATAATACAGACCAATCCATTAAAGCCCAAAATATACCAAAATAAATGAGATAGTCTAAAGATTATATAAGCATTACAGGAATTGAATTTGTAACTTAAAAGTTTTCAAAAAATAAACCTCAAGACCAAGATGGTTTCACTGAAGAATTCTACCAAATATTTAATATTGATTCTTTATCATCTCTCTCAGAACATACAAAAGGAGAAAACACTTTTTTTTTGAGAGAGCGGTTCACTCTTGTTGCCCAGGCTGGAGTGCAATGTCAGGATCTCGGCTCACTACAACCTCCACCTACCTGGTTCAAGCAATTCTCCTGCCTCAGCCTTTCGAGTAGCTGGGATTACAGGGCAGCAGGGCCCAGTAACTTATATCCTGCCACCATACCCAGCTAATTTTGTGTTTTTCGGTTGAGGCAGAGTTTCTCCATGTTGGTCAGGTTGATCGTGAACTCCTGACCTCAGGTGATCCACCCACCTCGACCTCCCAAAGTGCTGGGATTACAGGCGTGAGCCACCACGCCCGGCCAAGGAAACACTTTTAAACTCATTTTATGAGGCAAGTTTTACCCTGAACAAAAACCAGACAAAAGGGAAAACTATAGATCTATCTATTGAATGAATCTAGATGCAAAAGTCCTCTTAATATTATCAGCAAATTGATTCCAACAACATATTAAGAAAATTACACACCACTGCCAAACTAAATTTATTCCAGATATTCTAGGATTATTCAATATTTTTAATCTATCAAGAACTCCACTATAACAATCTAAAAATAATAATATGCTCAGATCACTTGATGCAGAAAAAGAATTGGACAAAATCCAACACCCAATTATGTTAAAGAAAAAAAAACCTCTCACTTACTAAAAATAAACTTCCTCAACTTGAAATAGAGCACCTACCCAAACATTATACTGCTAACATCACACATGCATGACAAAGCCTTCTCTCTCCAACTGCAGGGAACCAAATACCCACACACATGTGTGTGCGCACACAGGCACACAGACACACACACACACACATACATGAATGCATGTAAAACTGGTGAGATCTGAATAAGGTCAGTGGATTGCACCAGTGGCCACTTCCTGGTCATGACACTGAGCTCTGATCATGCCAGGGAAACTCAGTGAAGGGTGTTTTGGATCTCTCTTATTTTTTTTACAACTGCAAAATCGTCTCAAAGTAAAAATTAGTAAAACAGCTCTTCTTTCTTAGTTTGCAAATTAAAACCAGTAATGTTAAGCCATATTGATTAAATAGCTGCACATTTAGTCATTAATTATAACATTACATTTGAATGGATGTCATAAAAATTTTAATAAAGTTAAACCTAACAACTCTGAGTATTTCTGTAAAACAAAGCAGTTTTTGGCAAGATTAAGAATGTTCAGTGACCAAAAGAAAGCAATGCCACAATTAAAGTTGATCAAGTGTGAACTACATGACTAAGTCTGAGTTCTTGTCAAGCAGAACCACGTTGCACCTAAGCATTTACTTTTGAAGTTCTGGCTATTGTAAATTTTCTACTTTCTACTTAATATTCGATGCAGTGTATACCTGTATACAGTTTGTATTTTTGTTGAAGTTAGGGAAGTTCAGAGTTTTACCGATTTCAGATAGAGCAAACACTTTTCTTGCCACTCAGACCCAGAGACTTGAGCCCCATCACCCTCTGGGGACACTGTCCTCATTCAGGCAAGGCGTGGGGCATCAAAAAGAAAGTGACTGAAGAAAGCAAAGGTGGTCTGTTTCATCAGAAACTATCACAATAAAGTAATGTCAAATTCCAAAGGTAAAATGATGCCATGGCCTGGATTCTATTTCATGTTACGAAAGGTAAGAACTAGAACGTAAGCAGAAATACTTGAGCCAATGCCATTAGCATGAATTATTCACTTCTCAGAATGCAGTCAATCTCATGGTGTTAACAGGATGATGTTATTTGAGGCCATAATTTCTATATTTCACCAAAAACTCTTGTGTGAACATGGCATCCATTTAATCTTGTGCCCAAGCTGAAAGCCTTCAAAAGCCTTCAGTAGCTTCAGTGAGCTTGATAGCTCCTGCAGAGCAAAGGCTCCTCCCCTTACCTGAAGAAATCATCAGCCTTGGTTTCAGAACTGAGATGCTCCAGGAACTCAGTAGAAGCTCATTATTTGGAGACTAACAGATGCCAAATAGTGGAGCATTGCTATAAAGATACCTGAAAATGTGGAAGCAGCTTTGGAATTAGGTAGCTGGCAGAGGCTGGAAGAGTGTGAAAGGCTCAGAAGAAAACAGGGAGATGAAAGTTTGGAACTCCCTAGAGACTTGTTGAATGGCTATGACTGAAATGCTGATAGTGATATGGACAATGAAGTTCAGGCTGAGGAGGTCTCAGATGGAAATGAGGAACTTACTGGGAACTGGAACAAAGGTCACTTTTCTTTCTTAGCAAAGCAATTAGCTGCTTTGTGCCCTTGCCCTAGGAATCTGTGAGCTTTGAACTTAAGAGTGTTGATTTCAGGTATCTGGCAGAAGAAATTACTAAGCAGCAAAGCATTAGAGAGGTGACATGGATGCTTCTAATAGCCTATGCTCACATGTCTGAGCAAGAAAAGAATGTAAAACAGGAACTTATATTTAAAAGGGAAGCAGAGTATAAAAGTTTGGGAAATTTGCAGCACAGAACTATGGTGGAAGAGGAAAAAAAAATTCTTGGGAGGAATTCAAGCAGACTGAAGAAATTTGCATAAGTGAAGAGGGGCAGAATGTTAACAGCCAAGACAATGGGGAAAAGGCCTTGAAGGCATTCTAGAGACCTCCAGCGCAGCCCTACCCATCACAGGCCCAGAGGTAGGAGGGAAGAATGGTTTCCTCAGCCAGAACCTGGGCCCTGCTGCCCTGCACAGCCTCAGGACACTCCTCCTGCATCTCAGTCACTCCGGCTTCACCTGTGGCTAAAAGAGGCCCAGGTATACCTCAAACCACTTCTTCAGAGACTGCAAGTTGTAAGCCTTGCCAGCTTCCACGTGGTATTAAGCCTGCCATTGTGCAAAGTGCAGCGGCTTGGGAGCCTCGACCTAGATTTCAAAGGATATGTGGAAAAGCCTGGATGTCCAGGCAGAAGGCTGCTGCAGGGCCAGAGCCCTCCTGGAAAACCTCTGCTAGGCAGTTCAGAGGGAAACTGTGGGATTGGAGCCCCCACACAGAGTCCCCACTGGGGCACTGCTTAGTGGAGCTGTGAGAAATGGGCCACCACCTTCCAGATCCCAGAATCCTAGATCCAATATCAGCTTTCACTGTGTGCTGGGAAAAGCCTCATAAAAGCAGTGAGGGTGCTGCATCCTGCAAAGCCACAGAGGCAGAGCTGCCCAAGGCCTTGGGAGCCCACCCCTTTCCCCACTGTGCCCTGGATGTGAGACATGGAGTCAAAGGAGATTATTTTGAAATTTTAGGATTTAATGACTGCTTTTCTGGGTTTCAGACTTTCATGGAGCCTGTAGCCCTTTTGTTTTGGTTGGTTTCTGCCTTTTGGAATGAGAATATTTACCCAAGTTTTGGTTGGTTTCTGCCTTTTGGAATGAGAATATTTACCCAATGTCTGTACTCCCATTGTTTCTTGGAAGTAACTAACTTGTTTTTTTAATGTTACAGGCCCATAAGCAGAAGCCACTTGCCTTATTCAGGCAAGACTTTGGACTTGGGCTATTGGGTTAATGCTGGAATTAGTTAAGACTTTAGGGGACTTTTAAGAAGGGATGATTATATTTTGCAATGTGAGAAAGACATGAGCTTTAGGAAGAACCAGGGGCAGAATAATATGGTCTAGATCTGTGACTCTAACCAAATCTCATGTCCAATTATAATCCTCAATGTTGGGGGAGAAGCCTGGTGGGAGGTGATTGAATCATGGGGACAGACCTCCTCCTTTAGTGCTGTTCCCATGATAGAGTTCTCATGAGATCTGGTTGATTAAAAGTGTGTGGCACCTCTCCCCCCACTTCCTCCTGCTCAGCGCCCTTCTCCCCTTCCTCCTGCTCAGTACCCTTCCCCCCCTTCCTCCTGCTCAGCACCCCTCCCCTCTTCCTCCTGCTCAGCACCCCTCCCCATTCCTCCCGCTCAGAACCCCTCCCCCCTTCCTCATGCTTAGCCCATCTTCCCCTTCCTCCTGCTCTGGCCATGTAAGATGTCTGCCTCCCCTCCACCTTCTTCTATGACTATAAGTTTTCTGAGGCCTTCCCGAGAAGATGCCAGCACCATGCTTCCTGTGCAGCCTGTGGAACTGTGAGCCAATTAAACCTGTTTTATTTGTAAATTACCCAGTGTCAGGTGTTTCCTGAGAGCAATGCAAAAACAGATTAATACAGAGAGGAAGGTAGCCTGGCAATGCAGGGTGTATCTAACAGGAAGGTGCAGAGGATGGTCATCTGGAAAGCAGAAACAGCAGTAGGAGGACAGAGCCACATTTTTTCGGCATCCCTTACCTCTGCATTCCAAGGCCCCCTCAGTTCAGGGCTGAAGGTTCCAGGAGAGCAAATCCCCAGTCTGGGAACGGGGCTGAGCTCGGAGCCCTGAGAGGAGCAGGTCAGTTCTGTTCAGAGACAGCTCCCTCACAAAGCTATGTTTTTTATGGGGAATTTTGCTCTTTCCTTACCCAGCCAAGTGCAAAGACAGAGACATGTCTGGTTCCCCTGTGTGACCTGTTGGGAGGGTGCCAGGGTGGCACTGGTGACCAGGAGCCCAGTGGATCTGAACTCTGATGACCAAAAACTCTTCCTTATCTTTCCATGTGGGCTGAGCAGTACCTGTTACTCTCCTGTTCCATAACTTTGAGTTAAACAGCCTGGAAATACAGCCACAAATTAAAAATTATAACTACTCACTCAAACTGAGTTGATGTGAATCAAATAGTGGAATGCTTTCGATGGAAAATTTCATGATTTCATGAAAAATAAAGCAAATCATCACAATAATGTATGTGCATTTTCCTCTTGATGCTGGTGTTCTCAGTAACATCATGGCATCAGCATAGGAGTGCATCATTTACTCTGTTGATTAGGAGTTCAATTTGGAACCTTAGGGCCTGATTTATCAGAAAGAAGTGCGGTGACTTAATACAAAAAAAATGCTGTAGCATATAATAGCTTGACTCCTCCTCAAGTCTCCCTTGAGATGCTGAGACATCAGAAGTAACTGCACCAGGCATGGCCTAATGAGCTTCTGCAAGAGACAGGAGGGGACATGGAAGGGCAGGACGGAAGGACACAGGGTGGCAGGGGAAGGAGTGTGGAGGAAAGAGGGAGAGAAATGAAAAGAAGGAGAAGGCAGAAGGCAAGGTGTGGGAGGGGGAGCCTGGAAAGGAAGCAGGAGGAGGAGGCAGAGGGAGACAGACAGGGTCCAAACAAAGCCATCGAGAAGGACGTGGACCAGACAGGATGCAGGAAGGAGGGAGGAGGAAGAGGAAGAGGAGGAGGAGGAGGAGGAGAAGGAGGAAGAGGGGGAAGAGGAGGAGGAAGAGGAGGAGGAGGAGGAAGAGAAGGAAGAAGAGGAGGAGGAGGAGGAAGAGGAAGAGGAGGAGGAGGAGGAAGAGGAGGAGGAGGAGGAGGAAGAGGAGGAGGAAGAGGAGGAGGAGGAGGAGGAAGAGG